>NC_088815.1:14101076-14416701 GCF_011386835.1 Chrysemys picta bellii | reverse complement strand
TTGAAGATGTTAAATTTGAAGCAGCAAGCCTTCTGTCTGAACTGTACTGTCAAGAGGTAAGCGTATTGAGGCTGCTCCTAAAAAAATGGTACTTTGCTGATCATAAATGCCCTATCGAGGGGATGGAGGGTTTTTGACTATTTACATATATATGTTTTTTATTAGACCCACATGTGCACACATTATTACAACATACTCCAGATTATGGGTGATCTCTGGTGCAGGGAAGCTTAATTTATGGTGAAGTAATATGGAAGTTCCAAGGTGTTTCAATATATCATGTTATGCTGGTTGCTATTACTGTTACAATTAAGAAATTCTGTGATAAAATAAGTTTACTATCCTTACTTATTCCTTTAGTAATGGAGGAAAAGACAGGCTAACTTTTTTGGAGTTGCCTGAGATACTTTTGTTATGTGCCTTGAATATTTTGGATTAGATTTATTAAAAGGTTTTAAAAAGGGGTCTTCAGTTTTTGCAAGCAAGCCCATTTATGATCTCTAGTATGCATTTTTGTGCGTGTATGAAGGGTTATGTGAGTGTACAGATGGATTTTACTAATATTGTTCAGCACATCTTTAGAGGACTGCAAATTTGATTACTCATGTCAGTGTTTCTTTTCAGTTTTGTTTGTTTTCTTGCCTTAAGACTTTTAAATTGGGACCAAACCAGAATATCTTTCATTAAATCTCACTGCTTTTAGTGCTGAAGATTCCTTATATAGGTTGGTTTTACTGTTGAATTTAAGGTACATATTTTTATTTCAGAATTCAGTTGATGCAGCAAAGCCTTTGTTGCGTAAAGCCATCCAGATTTCACAGCAGACTCCCTACTGGCACTGTAGACTACTTTTTCAGCTTGCCGTAAGTATTATTCAGGTGCCTTATAAAGCTACATAAAAGGACTGTGAAAATGGTAGGAAGAAAGTATAATGCACTTGTAAATTTCTAGATTTTTGCAAAGAGGAGAGAATACTTCTGTATTACTGCAGACGCAGCAAGGCTTGGGTGTCTGTCTCTTCATCCAGTGGCTGGGACTAGTGGATAGACTGAATTGTCGAGAGTGCTTCATGTTGTACTATTGTGCTAGACTTCAAATGGAGTCTAGTACAGGCCTCCTTGCCTGCATGGGTGATGATGTGGCTAGCAGGAGAAGGGAGGGCGGGATCCTCAGGATTCTAGCAGGGACACAGAATCCTGAGAAAAGGTGGAAGAATCCCCTTCAAAATGTACATAAAACAAAAATCTCCCCATAAAGTCTGACTGGATAGAATAGCGAGTTTCCTGCCTGAGGAAAGTGTGATAGAAGTGTGGGTTCCACTGTTTTCCACTTGCCCTAACATCCACAGCAGAACTGGGTTAGAAAGTGGAATTACTACAAAGGCTTCAGGTCAACATCAGAAATGTTAATGTCCCTGTTTCGTAAATGTTCTTAGGCATGGCTTCAGTTGAACATTTAACACAGTACTGGTTTTTAGGCATCATCTGAGAACAATCTTGGAATTAGGAGGTGCGCTTGACATCTTGTCCTTACTTTTGTTGTCCATGTGTTCAGAGGATACTTCTTAACCTATCTATAGGGTATCCCAGCCTGTTAAGATTAGAAGCACATCATATCATCCGAAGAGTTTACAGGCTAACCACGCAGTGAGAGAGGCAGGTCATGCTCTCTGCTGGACCTGCACAGTCAAGAGAGCACTGTTCAGCCATATCTCTTCCAAGATATACCTTTTCTCAGCAGCCCTGTTAGGTATGCAGAATACAATGAAGGCTGTTTGATAAGAATTGAGGGAATTGATCTTTAGAGGTACTTTCTTTCAAAGGAAGCTTGCCAAACTATTCTCTTGAAGGATGTGTTAACATTCACCTTTACTCCTCTTCTTCCCCTGTTCTGTATAGGCTCAAGCAAATAGCAACAACTTATTTCCTTGAAAATGACTTGTTTGTGTAATTTGAGTTGAGATTTTGAGAGCCTTGCACTTCTGTTAATTAAGGGACAAATGTTTACCTATCAGTGAGTTGTATGTGTACTTATAGGAAGCTTAACCTCCAGTTATATTCTGTGCATCTGTGAAGGATTCTTCTTACAACCCCCAAATATGTTGCTGGTATTGTGGCATGTTTCTAGCTCCTTTCTGATCAAAAGGCCTGAATTCTTTATTCTGTTACACATTTCACTGAGATGAATTGGTTTTTTGGCTGGAGATTGGGAAAATTCCAATTTCAAAAACTAAGGCTGCATCACAAAAAAACAAACAAACAAAAAAAAAAACCCTACTTCACTCTTCTTCCCTGGCCTGGAGCATTGAATATCACGTGGTGCTCACTGACTTTGTGATAGTGCCTTCCCTGCCAAAGGAACCACTGCTATTGACTGTATGTTTGGTTTAGATTAGGCTGTATGTAGAATAGACCACCTCTACTTTATGATAACTTGGATAAGTGTAAAAAAAAATGTTTAGAAGGGGATTTTCTTTGAAATGTTGAAGACTTTTTCCAGAAGAGAAATAGGAAAGGTTTCCTGAAAAGGGCTTCTATTATGTTTAGGTGACATGTAAAGAACTCCTATTAAGCAGTTGTATCAAACTTTAATTTCATAACAAAATATCCAATTATTGTAACAGGACTATGTACCTAGAGCAAAAAAGGAAAAAAACCAAAAACCATAACTGGAAGTTTGAGTCATTAAAAACACTAGCTTGAAAACTAACCATTTTTTTTCTCTTCAGCAACTTCACACACTTGAAAAAGATTTGGTATCTGCATGTGACCTTCTAGGAGTTGGAGCAGAATATGCCCGGGTAGTAGGATCAGAATATACCAGGTATGTTTCCTTCATCTGCCTCTCCTAATTTATTCTAATTTACATAGACACTGGTTGCAAATGAGCTTCTGTAAATCCATCATAATCAAACCAGTAATTCTCATGTATTCTCGCTCTCAAATCTGAATCTCTTGCTCTCGCCTATCCAAGGCTGCTTTTAGCAGAAAATAAATACCAGCACTCTGCACCAAAGCTCTTGAGATCCTTATTCTTAAACAGAATTTTGTTTGCCTTCCTCATCTACTCAAATCTTCCCAACATGTAGGCTTTAGCCTTTGGTTCCCCTGCAAATGGGGACCTTCCAAGGCCTAGATACAGACCTAAAGCCTCGGACTCTTTAATTCCCTGGCACTGTGATTTGGACTCCTTTTTCCAACTTTAAACTTGCCTTCCTCTTCTAGCTCTGGCAGGACCCTTATTGCTGCTTTGAGTGGAGGACAATGGGTGTTTTCTGTGGTTTGGTTCATAAACAGCAAAAGTTTGATTAAACCCCTCTTTTCCCACCCCACATATTGTCTTATAATTTACCTTATGTTGTGTCTTTTACGTCAGAGGTACGCTAAAGTCTGTGCTGCCACCGCTGGGGTGTTCGCACCCAGCCAGTGCACACAGCACGGTGCACAGTAATGGGGGAGGGCAAAATTTGACCAAGGACACCTGTGCTGTGATAAATAGGACCATGGGATGATGGCCTTGCAGAGCAGGCAGGACCTCTTTTAGGAAGATCTCATTTCAAAGGTCCTCAGATGATAGATTCCATGGACTTCATTTACCATGAAAAGGTGAAGGTCTGAGTTGGTTCTATTAGGCCAGGGGTAGGCAACCTTTGGCACACGAGCTGATTTTCAGTGGCACTCACACGGCCGAGGTCCTGGCCACCGGTCCGGAGGGCTCTGCATTTTAATTTAATTTTAAATGAAGCTTCTTAAACATTTTAAAAACCTTATTTACTTTACATACAACAATAGTTTAGTTATATATTATAGACTTATAGAAAGAGACCTTCTAAAAACGTTAAAATGTATTACTGGCATGTGAAACCTTAAATTAGAGTGAATAAATGAAGACTTGGCACACCACTTCTGAAAGGTTGCCGACCCCTGTACTAGACTTTTGATCCAGCGTCCCAGGCAGTCTAAGCATTATAAGTGTGATGCCTATACCAATAGCTTGTTTCCTCCGACCTCGTATAGTCCGTGCTGAAAAGATCTGCAGCAGGCTCTCACCCTGAGTTCTCTCTCATGAGTATATCTTGTTCAGTGTTGTACCTTCTTAGAGCTGTGACACAGTTTTGTTTTATTTCAGGGCACTGTTTCTGCTAAGTAAAGGGATGGTAAGTTGGATATATTTAAGAGTAACAAATAAGTTAATACTATTACTTCAGTTCATACAGTTTATAGGGACAAAATAAGACTATTGGTCTTGAAATTGTCTGGTTTGAATGTGTGTTGTGTGCCTTCCTTGTGCCAAACATATTCTGCTTCATTTCCGTAAGCAAGCATGATGTTTGAAATGCACCTGAAATCTGCTCTTTGGCATGCAGGATTCTTATGTAGTTCAATGTCTTGCCTGCTCATAATACACAAATATAATACACATAACACACAAGTAATTTCATGAAGAAATCAAGCACTGTTAGTTAGGCATATCTCAGATTAACGAAGTTGATTATAATCCACGAAGAAGCCCTTTTGTGATGCAAGATAAAAGGTCCAGTAACACATAATGACCAATTCTTTTTTAAAAAAGGGTGCCTTTAAAGTTAACATCTTAAGTCTACATTTAGGGACTTGAATAAATGAGGCTCGACATTCAAAAGGGAAGAGCACTCAACAGCTTCGACTCAGCTTCACTGAGCATTTAAGCTGTTTGCTCTGCACTGTTTATACATGAAATGCTTTTCTTATAGCTTCTTCTAATGGAACGGAAACTGCAGGAAGTGCACCCACTCCTTACTTTGTGCGGACAGATCGTTGAAAACTGGCAAGGAAATCCCATCCAGAAAGAATCATTGCGTGTATTCTTCTTGGTGCTACAGGTGACTCATTACCTGGATGCTGGGCAGGTATGTGAATGATAATTCTGCAAAGTTGCATGTTTGTGAATCATGGAAAGATTCCTGTCCAAAAGGCTGTGGTGTGTTGTGAAATTACTGCATCAGCTTATGCCTTAAAGTAGACTAAACTCCTTAAGGCAAGGACTGTTAACTGGTTGGCATGTTTACTGAACTATATACATATTCAGGTGTTGTCCCAGATGGCATGACCTGTGTCTGATATGAATCAACTTTCGCAGGTGAAAAGTGTGAAACCATGTCTGAAGCAGCTGCAGCAGTGCATTCAGACCATATCGACTCTTCATGACGATGAAATTCTACCCAGCAACCCAGCAGATCTCTTTCACTGGCTGCCGAAGGAGCACATGTGTGTGCTGGTCTACCTGGTGAGAAGCTTTGTTTTACTTAAGCGGCCATTGTTAACTGATGAGGTGTGGGATAAATGTGCCCATTTCATGTCAGGATGAACCTTGTATCCAGAGTATGATCCAGAGTACAAGCACTTTACTTCTTTAAATGGGTGTGGAATTTGCCGTTGTTATGTATGGACTGAATGCACAGCACAGAGCAGAGTTTTTACTTCTGCCCTCCCACATGTACATAGTTCTTCTCATCTAATGCTTGACCCTTGCTCTCCGCGGGGATCAAAAAGATGCAGTTCATCCTGTAAGTTCAAACTTACTGAGGTCAGAGTATGGTGACTTATGTGGCTTAAAACAACCAACAGATGGAAAACATGGTCTGAAAGAATTGGCTCGGAGAGCTTGCCATTCTGCACCCTGTTGTAGTGTGTTTTAAATAGTATTTTTTAATGGAATAGCCTTTTGCTTCTCGAGACCAGAGTGGTCACAAGTAAGCATGAATCTGGTACTCTCAAATTTAGTTCCTAGTAGTCCAAGTCACCACATGGTAAGCTGCAGTTGGCAATCAAGGTCTTTTAAATAGCAGTGGATGCCCTATATTGTGGGAGACTCAGCTTGGAAGAGCAGTTAATCTATGGAGTTTTGCTCTAGAAAGTGACTTTGTAAAGATGGCATCATGATCATTGTGTTAATTTCCAGATCAATCATCCCTGCCAACTAAACCTGGGATCTGAAAGTCGCGCTGTTTTTTCTAGCTTGTCCATAATCACTGGTAATAAAGGTTTTTCAGGCTGCGTGTTGCTTTGTTGTACTTCTACCATTAGCTTCAAATTCTGGTCTGTGACACCTATGCAACTTTTTATTCCCTTCGGTAACGGCACCATTTAAAGGAGTTGTACAAGAAGCCCTGAAAATGAAACTTAGTTAACAATGACATCGTTACATGAGCCGAGTAGAATCCAGTTCATTCTCCTAGAGCTATGTTGGTTCTTCATGACTGACCGTGGCAGAAGCTTATGGTTTTAACAAAGCAAGGAGATATGACTCCATGTGCCTGAAAATACTTAACTAGACTAGATTTCAGTTTGACGATTTAAATTGTTTTGACTTTGGTTCTGGAGTGTGGCTCTAGACTTTCAGACCCTCTTTCTTATGTTCTGTGGCAGGTGACAGTGATGCATTCCATGCAAGCAGGGTACCTGGAGAAGGCACAAAAGTACACCGACAAAGCACTCATGCAGCTAGAAAAGCTAAAAAGTAAGTATTGGGGTTAAAACTTTTGATGAGCTGCAAGGCACCTTTATCTGGTGCTAACATAAAAATACCAAAAAATGCAATCTACTTGCAAGAACAGGCACTTCTAATGCTATTGATCTGTTCAGGGTTACTTCCATAAACCTATGTATGAGGATTTACTGCTCAGCTGTAAGAATTTTGCTCTGGTCTGAAAGTTGGTTTATTAAGATCTGATTCCAGAACAGGAATTCTTTCCCGTATATATTTACTGGTTAGTCTGTTGGGTTATGGGAGTACAAAAAGATTAATTTATCAGTTCTAGCAGTTTTTAAACTGATGTGTGGAATCTTGTCTATCCAATCACTGGACTATTCAAGATCTCACTTATTGGAAGCAAAGTCATGATCCCCAGGGATTCCGCTAAGTGAAGCTTGGATTGCCATTATTCCCTGATCAAGAGACAAGTCTCGTTTTAAAAATAGGCTCACTTCCCCAGTGGCAACTGAAACAGTAGGTGGGAGCAAGCAGGCTTCTCCAATGCCACATAGTTCATATAGACTTCTGCTCAGAAGTGTTTGTGCTGAAGTTACGTTGAACCGTTGGCATGAGGGAAGCTAGCTTTGTAGTAGTTTTTTACCCCCAATCGGGGACATTGCAGATTATGTATTCCTCATGCCGCCTTATCTTAAACCAAACTTTGCACCCTCGATAATCTGTATGTTATTCCCTGATAACCAGAAACTTCTATGCTCAAACTCTGTTCACTATTTTTATTTTAACGTCATCTTAATAAAATTTTTAAATCTGGGGCCTAGGCTGTGGGGTTAGGATGTTATAGTGCTATATAACTTTATTTCCTGAACTACCCTTGCTTCCCTCTTAGTGTTGGACTGCAGTCCTATTTTGTCATCTTTCCAAGTTATTTTGTTGGAACATATTATCATGTGTCGGCTTGTCACGGGGCACAAAGCTACAGCACTGCAGGAGGTAAAACTATCTTTCCATGCTTGTTTAATCTTCTGAATATTTATGAATCTTGGCAATAAATGTTAGTTTAAAAAGATGGAAATTTAATTTCCAAATAACATGTTCAGACTCTCGCTGGAATCCCAGTAGTCTTAGTGTAACTACTAACATGCATAGCAGTGTCTGGCAATCCTTAAGACACTGACAAGGTTCTTAAGCCTTGAAATTAAACTTCCATCCATACCTCATTTGAGAGCACTTCAGAGATTTTAGTCACAGGGTTTTAAAATAGTATAGCTTGCTAATGGCCAGAGCTGAGTTCCAGATACTTTTCCCCTCATCCTCTTTTCTGTCACTCTTAACTCAAACCCATAACTAGAGTTGTCTTCAACTCTTCTTTCCCTTACTTCCACATAGTGTCCACCACGAGGCACTTCAAACTGTGCATATATAAAATCCAACTGTTTCTTTCTATCCAGACAGCTAAAACTGTCATCCAGGCTCTCCTCTCCATCCTGATAGTTCATAAAAAATGCAGTTGAAGATTCATTTTCCTTGTTTGTTCCTCTGATCATGTGTCATCCCCCTTTTGAATTCTTCCACTGGTTCCCCATTCTCTATTTGACTCAAGCTCAGGCATATTGCACCGGCTTTCCCAGCCCTTCACAACTCTGCCCTTCCCTACTTATCTTTGTCTTGTTAAGTCACGACCGCCTTCTCCCCTCTGATGGTAATACTGGTCTCAGCTTCCCTTTTGTCCAGTCCTCCCCCAAACATCTGCATTGTCTTCCATTCCATCCCTTATTTATGAAACATGCTTTCTGAATTGGTCCACTGACCTTTCAAATTGTTTAACACTGCCTACCACAGCGCTTAGAAGAAATTAGCCAAGTAATAGTGCCTAAATAAAGGAGCAGTTGGTGATAGTTCATGGCGTTTTTTTTTTTTAAACCCTTTGAATGTTTTGTCCCTCTCTTCCATCTTTTGTCTGTTGTCTGTTGTCTTGGATTGTGAGCTCTTCAGGACAGGACCCATGACTTCATGTTGGTGGATAGTGCCCAGCACATGATAGAATCTACCATAAAGCAAATAATTCTGAAAACTAACTGGTGCACGCATCCCAGTATGGGGACGAGCGTATGCACACCGGTCTATGTAAGGCTTAGCTTGCAGCGTGTCTGGGCTCTGCTTTAAAGGGGCAAGGCACAGCTTAACTTCATTTTGAGCCAAGCACAGTAATAAGCTGAATGGCTCTTACAGGTCAGGCAGTTGGGAAGTGGGGACAGGCTCAGCCTAGATGTAATAAAGAAATAATTGGTTTAACCTTTTAAAATATTTTTTTCTAACAGATCTCACAAGTCTGTCAACTCTGCCAGCAATCTCCCAGACTGTTTTCTAATCATGCTGCGCAGCTGCATACTCTCCTAGTGAGTACACACGATTACTGTTGAATTTTGGCCTATACAGGGCACCATACCTAGAGTTCCACCTTCATTATTACAGATAACTGTTATAGTGATGCAAACCTCAGCCCGTTTTTTAGACTTGCACCAAGCAAGATCATTTAATCATTTTCTAGAAATCTTGTGAATTGCCTCAATCTGTCTTTTAAGCAAACACCAAGCATTTTGTAATAGCCGTAGAACTGTTAACTATTTAAACGCTTCTCCTTTAAAAATACAGCACATTTAAGTATGGGAGCTTTGCAAGTGAACATCCACAAGGTATATTGTATGCTTTAGGGAATGCATTTTGGTAACAGAATAAGCATCAGATGATTCACTGTATGTAGAATTTGTATTTTTAATGTTCTATGAAACAGATTGTAAGAAGAAATGAACTTTACAATAATAGGATGAGAAGTTGGCAATACAGGAATTACTTGATCTTCTCAAGTGAACCAAACAAAACTGAGGCTTGGTGGTGTCTGGCATAACACATTAAATTGTTTTCCTGTTAATGCCTCATAACTTCAGGATTTAGTGGATCAGACTTACGATCATCTCCTTTACTTGCAGAATTGCAATTTTGCTACAATTACTAGAATGCTTAGTCTAAAATGCACTTTCTTTTACAGGGGCTTTACTGCATTTCTGTTAATTGCATGGACAATGCAGAAGCACAGTTTACTACAGCATTGCGGGTAAGATTTAATGCTAAAACTACTTGCTGTAGCTCTATTAAATGTAGAAGTGGGCACAGAATAGACTTACCTTCGATTTCTCTAGGGTCTATCCTCTAGTAACCTTTTATGAAGCAGCCATGTGTATTGCTTTACATCTCCTTGGGTAAGGCAAAGCTATCTTACCCAGTGAAACATCTGAATGGATCATTCCACTATTCCTGATGAGAGGGGGAGGATTAAGATTTGGGGGGTGCAGAGCCTGAGTACTTTAATATTCTCATTTGTGCTCGCAACAATCTCTCTTTACTAGAATGTGGCAATATCAGAGCACGCTGTGCTCAAAGAGCTGGCTTAGCAGTTCCGTCTCATCCAAACTGAGAGCACTTTAATATGAAGAGACCGAAGAGAAACAAAGACGAAGCAGCAAATTCTTAAGGAGCTTGGAATAATGAAACCAAACAAAAAAGCCTCACCACAGGAATGTGGTGTTTAAATGCTGCCTGTCATGTATTTTGCTTTAGAGACTTTTACAGACTGCTGTTGGGTTTAATATTTATTAGCTTCTCAGAAATGAGTTCTGTGTACGAATGCACTTTTGAGTGTCTAGATGGCTTGGATCTTCTGGGCTGGGCTATTTCTTTGTCTTGTGAGGGCTGTAAACAGGCTGCTTAGTAACGAATACCACTCCAGCTATTTCTGGTTTTAGTCTGTATTTTATATTCTTCTGTTTTAGCTCACCACACATCAGGAATTGTGGGCATTTATTGTGACAAACCTGGCCAGTGTGTACATCAGGGAAGGCAACAGACATCAAGAGGTATGTGTCTGGCTGCTTCTGATCTGTGACTTTACAAGGTGCATATTTGCAAGAGGAACAAATTTTAGGACAGCACTTTGATTATTCATTCTTGGTGTGCTTTGCCACAAGTGCTTTGTTGGGCAACCACCCATCTGATCAAAGTAGTGTCATTTATTAATAATAATACTTACAGGGGCTTGAGGGTATGAGTTGGCCCAGTGCAGACCATTAAAGGAAACGAGCATTTTGGATCCTACAGAGAGGTGTGATTTAGATGTTAGAGCACAGCAGTGGGAGTCAGGAACTTGAGTCCTAATCTCAGGCCTGTCACTGACTCCCTCTGTGATCTTGAGCCAGTCACTTAAGTTGTCCATTTCAGTTTCCCTCTGTATCTAAGGGCAATATCTACATTACATGGAGTTTAATGAGAATTAATTAAATGATGGCGAAGTGTTTGGAAATGGACATTTGCAGGTGTTAATTGTTACCCACAGAGGACTTATCAACCAACCCTCTTCCCAAAGAAGTTTACATCAACTGTCAAGTATTTATCATTTTGTACAGCAGCATTTGTGTATTCTCTCTAGCACTTACGATTGGGTTCTTTAGCTACTTTTCAGAAACAGTACTGTACTTTCAAATGTTATGCTAAGTCTTTTGTGGACAAATGGTACATTGTCAATTTGAACAAGCAAAAGCACGAAGCACGTTAAAAAGGGAAGCTGGAGAATGAAAATTAGTCAACTTAATTTTTGGCTAGTGTCAGGTTCTGGTTCTTGTTAATTAGCAAGATGATTCAGCTTTTGGATTTCAAGCACTCCAGTCATATGTTTCCATTAAAAGTCTTTCCAGTTAAATTTGAAGTTTCATGCTAACACTTAAAGTCTAAAAAAAATAGAAAATTGTTCTTTATAAACCTGATTTTTAGGGCCAATATTGAGCTGATGGTACCCTTCCAATGTTGGAATGTTCCATCCTGTGTTCTGGCCAGTAACAGCAAATGTTTCCTTTGTTTTTTATATAACTTGCAGCATTCTGCTTTATGTACTGCTCCCATGAAAACATTGGTATCCCATGTTGTAAGCTAATGCTTGTTAGAAACATTTTTTTTCCATTTCTGTTTCTTGACTACAGCTTTACAGTTTATTGGAAAGGATAAATCCAGACCACAACTTCCCTGTAAGGTAAGGATTCTGGATATCTTCTAAATGCTATTTTTGCAAGGGTGTTTTTGCCTTGTAAAATTCTTAAAATAAAAAAAAGCATAGCATGAAAAGCAAATGAACAG
This sequence comes from Chrysemys picta bellii, assembly GCF_011386835.1. Taxonomy (NCBI): domain Eukaryota; kingdom Metazoa; phylum Chordata; order Testudines; family Emydidae; genus Chrysemys; species Chrysemys picta. The sequence goes on along the minus strand of NC_088815.1, from coordinate 14,405,046 downwards.
TTTTGATGTCAAGGAAGGGGTCTTACCGTTTTTTCAGTCATTGGCGCAAAGACTTGTGCTTTGATTATGAAATGTTGGCAAATAAATTCCTAGAATGTATCGCCCTGTATCACGCACGTAATGATTGTAAAACTCCTGGATTTAAGTTTATCGCTTTCTCCCCAGCTCTCACTGTCTCCGAGCAGCTGCTTTCTACATCCGAGGACTGTTCTCCTTCTTCCAAGGCAGATACAATGAAGCAAAGTGAGTGCAAAGTCAGTGCCTTTTGGAAGGGGTGAGCGAAAGGGACCTCTTCCAGGCCTACCAGAATCCTTCTCCCCTTGAATTTGTCCAGGCTGATTTTAATACTTGCTGTTTGTCTAAATAGGATTGACAAACAGTTTAGAGAAATTCCCCTTTAGATTTTCTTCTCTACATCTTTGAATTTCTACTAATGACAATATCTAGCACTCTTCATTGGTAGATCTCAAAAGTGCTTTACAAATGTCTGTATTGTAATCCCCATTTTACAGATAGGGAAACTGAGGCACACAGAGGGGACGTGACATGCCACAGGTGTCGCAACCAGCCAGTGTCAGAGCTGGGAGTAGATCTTAGGTCTCCCGAGTCCCAGTATTTGCCTCTTGACTTCCACAGTTAGTCTTTCTGTTCTGGATTATGGTTATGACACGTTTGTTACATATTAGAAGGAAAAGAGAATGTTTTATAAAATGTTTTATTTTTGTTCTGTTTTGGTAGACGATTTTTGCGAGAGACACTGAAAATGTCAAATGCAGAAGACTTGAACCGATTAACAGCATGTTCTCTTGTACTCCTGGGTCATATATTCTATGTGTTAGGGAATCACAGGGTAAGCTTTTACAGTCTTCAGTATTACTACTGAGACCCTTGTTTTACTTACTATTTGCCCCCCCCCCCAAAAAATCAGTGGGTTTTGTAAAACTAATCTGTTTTAAGAGTTCCATACATTGCAGTATCCTACCTAAAGTGGGAAGCGTATTGACTTTTCAATTTGGGATTTGCATGTTTAATGGTACATTGACAAAGCAGTGACATTTGCAATCTATTTCAGAAGATTGTATTTTTGTAATGTTTAAAATCACTTGAAAAGAGGATCGAAGTAGAGGAGAAATGGTTTAAACTGGATTATTTTAGACAGGATTCTGAATTCAGATCCTTTTTTTTTTTTTAATCCTCATGCTGTGACAAGCTGATGCATGCCACAGCATGTTTTCCCTGATGTGCCCAGTAGATGTACTCCAATTCCTATTGTGTTGAAAGATCCTAGACCACTTTAGACTGTATTTTAGGGGTTACCGTCCTACCTCAGAAACACAGCCACCTCCTGGGTTGGAACATGGCAGCCATTCTGTGGTTATCAAAGTTTCAATTTCAGCAATAACTTAATATTTGTAATTATTGGTGATTCATATATTGAAACAAAATCCTTAATAGGTCACTTGCTTTAAAGTTGCTAGTTTTAATTGGCCCCTTGTATAGTGTAGCCCTTCTCTACATCTGCCATCTCTCAGTCCTCCTTTGCTTTTCTTATGCATTAGGGAGCAGTAAACTTTAATTCTGAACTTCCTATATGTACTCTGTCAATCTGTCATACACATAATGTATAGACTGTGTTCAGGTGTTTGTACTCTCTCTTCTAAATAAATTCTGATATCTGGTGCTTGGATTTAGTTTGCTGCAGCAGATCCAGTAACTGATGAAATAACAAAACTGGAGTTATATAGAAGAATTATAATCTCACATGAGATTGGTTCTAATAGCCCAGGAGTGACGCTGTCTGTCATGTTACTGCATAGGTGAAAATTGCCCTTAGTAGATCTTAACTAATACACGAGAACAGTGTTGGGTTAAGAGTTAGCTAGACATTCTATCTGGCGGTGGATATCTTTGGGTGGGGGTGGGGGGAGAGCTGGGGGACTGTGAGCATTCCATTGTGACACTTATTATATACATTTTATGGGACATTTTTATACCTTAAAGAAAAATATCTGTGGCTACAATGAGTGTTTGACCTTAATATGCATTCTTGACTAGGAAAGTAATAACATGGTGGTACCAGCCATGCAACTTGCTAGCAAGATCCCAGACATGTCTGTGCAACTATGGTCTTCAGCTCTGCTGCGAGGTAAGTTAGTCAAAGTGTTGCTCCTATATGTCTGTATACAAGACAAGTAGCAAGTTGAGTTCTCAGGATTGGGGAGAGGGAAAAGACCATGCTTTTCGGTTCTAATGCTTACCAAGAAGCTAGTGGCATAAACATTTTATGTACTCAGTTTTTTTAGGAGTGTGTGTGTGTCTTGAAGACAAGAAATGTTAATTTTATGACCAGATATGCTCATATTTAAAGTGCGTGGAAATCAGGTGCTTCTTCCAGTCACTTGAGTGTCAAAAATCCTGACTATCAGTCTTGCTGTGCAGCAACTCGCATATGCTAATGTCACCTTTCATTTGCAGCTGTGCACACTTGATGGCCTGATTTTGGGCAGAATGATCTTGTGATTTTGGGTGCCCACCTGAAGACACTATGTGGGGCTGATATTCAGAGGATGGTTCTCAGAACTTTCTGAAAGTCAAGCCCCTTTAAGGTGGCAAATTGGACATTCAAAATCAATCTGTCCCTTTTGAAAATCTTGGCCTTTGGTGTATCATTGGAAGCCTGTAATTTTTAAGAAATTTTTCTCCCACTTTTTCAGACTAATGCACTAGCTCCTAACTGTTCCCACTATCAGCCAACTTGTATGCTGATCTTGTTTGCCTAGTAATAACACCACCTGTTAATCACTAAAGAGGTGCGATTCCCAGAGGAGAAAAAGATCAGGATACATTGGCTGACAGTGGGGACAGTTATGAGCTGGTGCAGCACAGTCTGAAAAAGAGGGGGGAAATGGTTGAGTGGCTTTTCAGTGCCTGATAGCAGAAGTGGTAGTCTCAAATCTTAATGTCACCTTTTCTAGTTCAGCATTAGCGTTCAAGGTGAAAGAAAGGAAAGGAAATTAAACCTGGAGGGAGAGATGGTGGTCAAGTGGGAAAACAAAAAAAGTAAACCCCAAGAAAATACCAGATGGTTGCTACTGGCTGTTCCGGGAGCCTATTGAATCTTTAACCTTGACACCAGCCCCAGTTTTTTTGGATGCCGAGGTCATCCCTGCATGTTTTGCTACAGCAGTAGAATCACTAATGCCTGCAGTTCAGTGTCTCTTCATGAACACCTTGCAAAAGGGGTGGGAGAGAATCTTGTATTGCTCTCTAGCAATCCCATGTGGCTAGCACAAGAGCAGCGTTAAATTAATCCACAGAGAGGTTGATCTAGTTCTTGACTAGAAAGGCAGGTTAGCTTGCTGCGAGGGTGAATGAATAGGCAGGATTCTAGAGGATGTTTTCTCCTTGTATGTAGTTGATTCTCTCACAAAGTATCCCTTTTTCAACATTATGCTCTGTGCTTCACCCTGTCCTGTGTCCTGGATACTGCAAGCATTGATTATTTCACTTCATAGTTTCTGCTGCTGTCAGAGCGTTCATAAATAGGGCGGGGGAGACTGTTATACCACATCGTACATAAATATCATTTAATTTGATTCCCACAAGACCCAGGATGCTTTGTACAAATGTTGACTAGTTTCTTGGCAGACAGTGTTAATGCTACAGTTGACTGACCCTGCAGCTTCAATTTAATATAAATAGTCATGTTACTACGAAAACTGTGCTGCACATTAAGCGCTGCAGGCAAGAAAGGCCAGACTTACATTCTCCTGTTTTCCTGCTGCTTTGGTTAAAAAAGTCTTCTGGGCAATTGAAATATTTTTCTAATTTGTAGGTGAGTGTCGCTCTTGTGTGAGGTGCATTGATAGGCCTGGAGACCGACACCCTCGATTTATCCACAGTCCGGGTGCAATATAAGCTTCCCCCACACTGTCCCATCAATGTGCCTTATCCAGGCCTTGGAGAGACCTCGAGTGGAGAGGGGAACTCTGTCTCAATGGCTGTTACCTGCTGGGACTGCCTACAAGAGGTCCACTTGATTCTTGATGTGGTTACTTGTCCACTAGTAACTAGCCTGTGACCCTCTAATTTACTGCGAATAGATTGCTGAACAGTCAGCCATCTGATAGTACCATTTTTCAGACACTAGTCACCTGGATTAAGATTTTCCTCTTGTCTGCAGTTCTTGTACGTGATTACAGGTCTTTCATAAAGTTTCTTTCAAGGAAATGGCAGTCACCTTGAAATAGATTAAAGCTCTTCAGTAATGGGGGATGAGAGAGCCATGCACATGGACAGTTTGTGGAATTGCTCATACTAAAAAAACAGCCCTGCGTTAGTACACTAGAATGTGACAAAATATTTAGGAGTCAAATCAGTATGACCGCAAAATACACCACACCAGAGGCTCTTTGTCTTGGCACTGTCATCCTGGTAATATTATTTTTTTTTTTTAAACAAGATGCTTAAGGGAGAGTTTGATTTCTAATAAGTATCGTATTCACTGCAGGATAGCACTGCTTCAGGTTTCTGATAATAGAAGATATAAGAATTCGTCTTTTTGCTTAACTGAAGATTATTTGTGCATAATGATAGCTACCTATTTAGCCCTGGTTTCCCTTTTGGACCACAAAAAAATGCAACTTTACTTCATAAATTCCTCCTGTGTTCGCATCATAGAATTGCTGATGAAAAAGCACTTGGCTACTAGTCACTGAGAGTACCCTGGCAAAATGGAAGTATTATGGGCAGATTGGCACCTTTAAGAGCTGTCCCTTCCACTTTGCTCTGCATGGCATTTTGAAATTTCACACAACTATTAACACTGCAGTGCTCCTGTCTACCTTTGACCTTTTTTTCTACACTACTTCCTCAGCTTGTCTAGCCTGGGCCTCCTCTTCATCACTTTTCACGATGTTACCTCTGTTTGGGGTGAGAGCCTTCTTCACTGCAGTTCCTCACATTGGGAACAGCCCCTCGCTGATTCTCCATCTGTCTTCAAATTGCATTTGAAAACTTATATTTTTCTCTTGTGAACAAAGATTCAGTTAACTTCAGATGTATTTTAACTTTGGAAGTGGAATATGGTTTAGCTGAAACTACCTATTGAAACACTACACTGAGAACCTATTCTGTGTGTGCACCAACTTCCATCCTGCTTAAGAGTGTCATAGTGATAAGAATTTTCTGTATAAACGGAGATATTTAGTGTTGAAACTAAGTTCTTCAGTCACCTAATATTAGAGCAGCCTGCGAAATCAAATGGATTGTGTATGCTGGTTGGGGTTGAGGGGAAGACTGGCAAGCATCTTTGGCAGAAACTGATCTCGGGAAAGGCAGAATCCAAACTGGGTAATGCCTGGGATGTGAAGTGAAGGCAGCTATGACAGCTTTCCCCAAGCAGTGCCAAAAAGATGCTAATGACAAATGTGGAGGGAGACAAAGCTACTAGAAGGGGCACTAGGCACCGTGACTCCTGTATGCAACGTGCTACTGTCCTCCACCAGACAGCGCTTCATAATGTGAGAGCGAGAATTGTGTTGTGAGGCTCTTTTGGCGCAAGTCTGAGCTAAAAAGGGATGAACGAGTTTAAATGAGCAAACATTACGTACGGTAAGACACTGATGTCAAGTTTCAGCCTGTAGTGAATTAAAACAGCGCAGTTTTAAAGCTCCACAAAATTTGAGTTTTGTAATAGAAAATTATAACTCAACTTCTATTAAAATCAGCACTACTGTCAGGTTAATATAATTCCTTGTAATTACCAAGACATGCAGTCGCGTGCTTTTTTCCCAATAGATGGCACTGTAACCTAGACACACTGTCAAAGGTTGACAACAAGCCGATATTTTCTGTTCAAGTAAAAATTACTGGTCCTTGTGGAGCTACTGGCGTATTGTCCATAGAGGTTGAAAATAAAAAGAGAATAAATGTTGAGCTGAGCACAAATAAAAGTTTTGAAACCGGGAAAGATAACAGACCGTTCAGCAAAAGTGAAACTTTCTCCTGCCCTCTCATTGTGCAGAATAGAACAGTGCAATAGTGGGGAATCTGAGATGTGGCTGGTGTAATAGCATCAAGTATTTTAGGCATATTTTTTATTTTATACAATATCTAAGATTAATCTGCCCTCAGATGCAAGTGTGCCGTTCCTACTGAAGACACTGGGCGGGAGTGCCTATGAGGGTAGAAGTTAGCACCAAATGTCACTTTTGGCCGTTTTGGTCCAGTTCTGTCTGATCTTGCCTTTCCATTAAGTAGCTGAGGTAAAAGCACTTGGAGTACATCTTGTCATGGTAGTTATCACAGAGTGCTTTAGAATGAGTTGTAGACTAATAAGAAAAGTAAATTTTTGTTATAAAGGGCCATCAGTTTCAAACTCACCTTTCCGTCTGAATGATCTAACTGCTCTAGCTACAGGTATCACCCAGCATTACCAGGATTGAAAGAGGGAGTGTTTTCTGTCTTTTCAGTTTGTTTACTTTGTGCAGTAGACAGTACTTAAGCTGGAAGCCTTAGGAGTTAAGTGTCTCACTCCCACTGAATGGTAGTAGAATTTAAGAGCCTAATTCCTCTGGGTCCCTTTGAAAATTCCAGCCTTTTGCCTGGTCTGCACTAAAAGTTAGGTCCACCCAGCTACATCACTCAGGGGTATGAAAAATCCATACCCCAAGGGACATAGTTAAGCCGATCTAATCTCCAGTGTAGGCCATGCTAGGTAAATGGAATAATTATTTTTTCAACCTAGCTACTGCCTCTCGGGGAGGTGTTTACCTATGCTGACAGGAGAACCCTTCCCGTTGGCGTAGGTAGTGTGAATACTGAAGTGCTAAGGCAGTGCTGCTGTAGTGGTGCCACTGCAGTATTTCTAGTGTAGACTAACCCTGTGTCATTATTTTCATTGTTCTCCTTGCTGAAAATAACTTCATAAACATCCCTAGTGTAGCAGAAACACCATTAAACTTCTCTGAGGAGTTGCTATAAAAGTATCAGAGCATACTATTTAAAGGGCAGACTTTTGGGGGGCGGGGGGGAATGATCAATTTAAAAAACTTTGGATTCAGTGTCCCTTGAAAATGACTTTTTTTTTTTTAATATATAAAGTAGGGGACAGGAAGGAAGTTCCACATGGGGCTACACAAGTGATCTCCTCTTCCTCCAGCCAATACAAAGGGGCATTCTTAAGCAATTAAAAAATGCCATCTGCCCGAACTGTCAGCCATTTAATCTTTCTCTCAGTACAAAAATGTGACACACTCCACTTCTTTTTCTTTCAGATCTGAACAAAGCCTGTGGAAACGCAATGGATGCTCATGAGGCTGCACAGATGCATCAGAACTTTTCACAGCAGCTTCTTCAGGACCATATTGAAGCTTGTAGTCTTCCAGAACACAACCTAATTACGGTAGGTAGTCTTCCTCTTCCACCGTGCGGTGTGTGTAAAGCAACACACTGATCTCTTCTCTTGTCTGCCACCCCTTTCCCCAACACACAAGCATCTCAGTAAGTTACCAAACTTCAGGCTGCTTCCTAATATTTATAATGGACTGATAACAGGAAAGAGAAATGGAGATCAAATTAATGAGTTAACTTTGGTACAGGCTGTTAGGTTGGTGATGTCTTTATTTCTCAAGTGTGCTTTTCCCTGAGTGTCGCATGATTATTGCATGAGCAAAGTGGTTTTTGTAACCCATCATCTGGTTCATTTTACTTACAGTTCTTGCTTTCAAAAGCAAGAAACCACTTATGTTCTGGATATATTAGGTTATGGTAGTGCACCCAGATCTTCAATCTGAGAGTGATATTGTCTTGTACACTGCAAGAAATATCCACTACTGTTGACATTTTCCGTGCCTAAATAGAAAGGTCTTTGGTTTAATTTCACATTTTGTATCTATAGAGACATTGCCATAAACTGAATTTTGTTTTTCACCCCTTTGAATGTGCTGATCTTCTGAAGCCACTTAGATTCACTTCTAACAGAACTAAATACAGTGTCTTAATTTGGAATCCAGATAATTACCTTAACCTCTGACTCCCTAACTTTGACTGTATCAGTGTCAAAATGTTTTGACACTCAAATTGTTTTGAAGAGGTAAAGAAGTCAATCCATTTTGTTTTTTAATTATTAATAATTTAAATGTCTTAACTTTCTGGGGACCAAATGAGAGGGAGAATGGAAAGAAATCATTTAATTGCTTAGTCTGCAGTAGGTCCCTTTAGAGATTTCCCAGGGGTGGGAATGCTTGAGATATAACCTCTTGTTTACAAAGATGCCCACAGCAATTGTGTGATTTCCAGGAGTATGTGTATAAAACCTGCAATCCCAGAGGACACAGATTTCAGTGATAGTGCTGTGCTAATGACTTCAGTTTGATGTCGACCTGCATTGCTGAGCTTTTTATAATCCATGTTCTGATTGCATAGGCTAGATAGTATGGATTGGAAAAAATGTATATTACAAAAATGAATTTTCTGTCTCAGCAGACTTTGTAAAATGTAAAACACCCAAATGTATTAAGATGGGTGAGGAACAGGCCTTTACTGAATTTAATTTTGGTTGTAGCTTGAACATTTTAATTGACTTGTACAGACCAACTCAACTTGGGGCCCTATCCATCAAATCTGTACTTGTGTGAGTGGTTTCAGGATTGGACCTTCACATTCTTATGGGAAGGAACAGGAAATGCATTCACTCAGTAGCCTGTCAATCCTAGGTCAAATGAAATAAGAGACCAATGTCTGAAATTAAAATTGGACCCAGGAATGACTGGCAGTTTGAATAGCAGCATTTTGTTTCTGTGGTGTTTCCTAGTAATGGACTCCTGGCTGATTTAAAAAAAAAAAAAAATCAAACATTCTGGTTCTCAACTACTTTTGATACCCTGATTTTTATTATCTCAATGTGGTAAATATTATGTGGCCAACTCTTCATTTGTGACCTTGCTGTGATTTTTTTTCCCCCGCCTATGTAGTGAATATAGGTTTTTCATATTGTATGTTATCTTTCAGTGGACAGATGGACCGCCTCCTGTACAGTTCCAGGCTCAGAATGGACCCACCACCAGCCTGGCCAGTCTCCTGTGAAAGAGAAACTACCAGGACAATGCTTAAAAAATGTAGCCAAAATGGGGGGGAACAGAACATTTTCCCACAACCTTTTCTGCAACGAAGAAAAAGCAAATTCCTCTTCTAGCAAGGGCCTCGTAGGAAATGGATTGATAATCACATAATGTACATTTCATAGACTTACAAAGCGAGAAGGGCATTTTAAGCTGCTTTTATGTAGCCTGTGTGAACATACAGCTAGTTTGTGTGTATACTCACAATCTGGTTTTAACTTGTTTTCCTCTTGTCCAGAATTAAGGTTTAGACAAAGAGGAACACTTGTTCCTTAAATTGGCTAGATGTCTGTTTTTAAAAAAGACAATACCAGAAAATGAAGAATGTATTCAGATTGGAGCAGTGATCATAATCTAAATATTTAAACCCTACCTGAAATGATGCATGTCTGCTTTTATTGTTTTCTGTGCTCTCCACTCCCTGGGAATAATTGGATAGAATCATGACTAGCCATAGGTTACAACAAGCTTCAGAAGTTGGTTCATGAAGTGGCATCCTTTCTTCTTCTTCTGTATCAAGGCTTTGAGAGTGGCAAAAGTATTGGAATCCCATCATGAAGGTAAAAATTAGCTCATTTACTAGGTAGACTGTTGAAGAGAGAAGCAAAACAAAGTGTGTGGTTTAGGGTAGACAGTTCCCAAATCCGACATGAATATCTGCATAGAAGAGGCTTACAACAGAATAACACATGCACCTGGGAAATCTTGCATTTCCAAATGATTTTCCATCTGCTGGGCGGCAACTTTTCTGTTTTGTACTTCAAATTTTGGAACCCTGCTGCTGTGAAGTTACTGTGTTTCTCTGTGTGCTGTCCAGCTGCCTGCCAAAATAGGAAAGATGTCACAACTCAGTCATTTCCATTTTGCGGAGTCGAGTTTGACAGTTGTGAATTCTGTGGAGCAGTGTCAACAGCTCAGAGCGGGGATTCCAGCGTGTCGAGTGCAGAGTGGTGTAAAGGTCATCAGACAGGGTTAAATGTGTTTCCTCTTTTTGAAACCTATTTAATTCTGCATATTTCATGAGAAAAATACTTATTAAGATTTCTAATCAAAGGAATACTGCTGGTATTCCAGTAATACCGGTAGGTTTTTTAAAGAAATGCTAATCTTATGTTTGGGGCAACTTTCTGACCTTAAAATTGTTGAATCTAGCAGGAGTGTATTTGAAACTTGTCTCTTGGGGTGGTGGTTCTCCTATTTAGCAATCTGGCATCTGCCTGATTGCACATTACTTGCCTTCTAGAAATCAAAGTCTACTACTTGATCATTGAGCGATATATGTATTTTTTTTTAAATGGGACAAAAATCTGTTTTGTCCATGTAACGATGGGGTTATGTGATCCTTCTGCTTGCTGCCCTGCAGCTGTTTAACCTCTGTTCTCAGAGCTGTGCTGATGCACAAGCCATGGTAATTTTAGGCTTCGTTAGATGCACAGTAGGGGGAAGATGGTTGTCTCCAAAACTGATAGGGGGAGATGCTTCAATTTCAGGCCTGCAGAGCAGTAATTGATGCAGCATGAACTTAGTTTTTTTCCAGAACTCGGAAGATAACAGCATCTTTGTGAGCTGACAGGACGTTATGGGTACTTTTATGCAAACAAGCATCCCTGGTTTCTCATCATTATACAAATAGAAACAACATTTGTGATTGTGTTGATTTAAAAGAAGACACACTATCTCCAGTGTATGTCGTCTGGTTTTTTGTGTGGCCCAGACTGGAATGCCGTTCTTGTACCCAAGAAGAGTTGTGCCAGTTGATCATGAGGAATGCTACCTAGAGTATACTTTGCTGAGTTCCTTTGAATTATATCACTGACACTTAGCACAGTGCAGCATTCCCATGAAGGGTCCCAGATTGACAGCTCTGGGGACAGAAATCCTCTCTCCTCATAAGAGCACTGCAAGCTTGTACCACAGTACCATTGTGGCCTCAGTTCTCAACAGGTGGATTCTGTCCCTGGCCTCTGATGGGACTGCCAGTAAAGGTGCCAGATTGTGGTATGGATATCTGCCACTAGGAAGGGCACTGGCGCAATAGACTTTTCACGCTGGCAATCAAGCCGCTGACCCTGCAGTCACTTTGTCTGGATTTCAGCCAATGATGTTCAGGTGAATGGTGCCATATTCCATGTGCCATCCAGACCCCTGTCTTAGGACATCCCTTCTTTACTCTGGAGCATGAAGCAATTAGTCTTTCTCATACATCTATGGCCGGATTTCCAAAAGTGCTGAACAGACACCACCTCCCATTGAAACACTTATGGAAAGTGGCCATATTGTCAGTGGTGGTCAGCACCCCACCCTCATGGTTCTCAACTTCTGGTTGCTGACTTGTCTTAAAAATATGTCTCCAGTTCTGGGTGCTGGTCAGTTGAAAATCCTATGAAAGAATCTTGGTTTAGAAGTGTTTATACTTTGCATTTGGATGTGTGTTAAAGAATGGAGCCTTTACAAAATGGGGTGGGAGTGTGTCTCTCTTTGTCTTGGTTTCTCACTGATAGGGAACATTCTTGTTCTGTAATGTAATATTCAAATTAATACAAATATTTTTAAATAATTCCCTTCAAAGATCGGCCTATTCAGAAGCACTGTTCCTTTGCCTGCCTTCTTGTCATCCACCCTAAGCTCTTTATTCACCTATCATGTTCCCATTCAACTGAAAGAAATCTATTATAAATGTTAGTCAAATGCCTCTTCTGTGAAGCAGTGTGGAGGGGAGGAAACAAAACCATTAGGGATGGTTCACACGAAGGGTCTCCAGACAAGCCAGGCATGTTTACTTGAGTCTATACAGGTACGTTGCCTCCTGTGGCATTACTGCCTTCAAGCTTTCAGGGGAAGTTATTGTGCCCCAAAGTCTTGAAAGTGGTTTTCAAGGCTATGGGTGATGAAGAGGCCATGTATTATCCTCTGTGCAGTTCTTCAGTTTGCAGAGGTGATTTTCTAGCTTCTTGTTGGCAATACCATGGCACATATGGATTGATTTGTTCTATTGGTAGAAATTATAGAAAGCTTGTTGTAAAGCGATAGAAAATAATCATGGGAATTTCACCTATTACCTGACTAGCCAACACTTGCTTCTACATAGGAGGGTGGTGCTGCATTTCCAATCTTCTCTGGACAGAATGGCATGCTTGTTTATATCTTTTGACAACTGACCTATCATCCACCATAGGTCCCTCTATTTGAATTCAAACTCCCTTCCCTTTCTCCTGCCTTCTTCCTGTGCGCAGAATTTCACAAACTGTGTAAATTTGAATTAACCTGGTAATTTTGTATCTCTGAAACTCAATGTACATTTGCTACAATGTACAATGCTTTTTGACTACACTTGTGTATTAAATTATTTAATAGTTATATTTGCTTTTCAATACATTTTGTATGTAGCGCAGATTAAAATAAGGGTCTCATAACTTAAATTCTTCCTAATTTTAAAATGCATAGTATCTTTGGTCATCTGTATGTCAAGATGAACAGAAAACTAGAAATTTACATTTTAGAAATATTTTTTGGTTAAATGCTTGATCGGACTTTAAATTGATTTGATCAACACTGCATATTTCTAGTCTTCAGACTCCTGTCCCTTAATTCCCTTTATATGAAACATACACAAAGTCGTTTTTATGAACTTCTTAAAAAAAAACTGTACAGTTTCTTTAGCATTTTTAAATGAGTAGTAAAACTTATAAAGAAACATTTAATCATTGTCATGTAGATAGTGTAAAAACTTCAATATGTATAGACATCGCAATCTGAAACAGTGTTTGCCTATTATATTTTCATTTCCTGCAGTACAGACTTCAGAGAGGTTTCAGCTAATAAATTTCATACTTGGGAAAGACCATTTAAATTAGCTCACGGTTTCTTGAAAAAGTAGATAGGAACTTTATTCCCCTGGGGTGTGCGTGCGCGTGTACACAAGCAGAAATGTATGATGGTACAAATGTATGATGGTACAACAGTGTTAGAGCCTTAAGTTGTTATGCTATCTATAGACATATGCAGTTGAGCACTGTTGTTTTACCTCTTTGATTTCAGTTTCTCAATTTACCTAGAGAATGGATAGTTAATTTTCTTTTATGACAAATTCTGATGCGTATACCATCTTGCTTTAATGTACAGGGGTGCTGACAAAACTACATATCACACTAAATTAACCTGATTAGCATTTATAATATATGGCATTCATGCCACAATTCTGGAAGCCCTTTGGTGTCAGAGGGGTGGAGCAGGGAGCTGATCAGTATTTCAGTCTGTACAGAAAAACCTTTGGTGAAAACAACAAAGTGAAGTATTATTTGTCTGTGCTGTTCTGCTGTCTGTCTGAGCAAGTGATTCGAATTATTTGCTGCAGTGAAATGTTAATGATAGATTGGGTTTGTACAATGTATTGTTTGTGTTTGTAGTTCTCCCTAAATACCAGGACTACTACTTCCATCTAACACTGTAAATACAGTAACTGATGTAAGGAGACGTAACTTTAGGCATTAGTTTGTTGCGTTTGGTTCCTCTCGTTTTCTATATTAGAAGAATTTTTAATAAAGTTTAATCTGACCTTTAATTAATTTTAGTAACTTGTAAAATACTAATTCCATTAGTTGTAGGTAACTATGACTACTAAGGCCTCTTCTATGGAGGTGGTGACTCAACCCATCCTCAGGATCTGCTGTTGAAAGTTGTTTAAGGTGCGGCTGCTTTGGGACAAAACACAGCCATGCCCCAGCAGGACCCCAGCCCCGTACATGCAAAGAGGTGATGTGGCAGCATGCAGGGAGCAGGACCAGAGCAGCGCTATGCATGGAGATGGAGGGCTGCTCAATGTGATGCTGCCCCTCATTTTGCTGCTGTTGAGGGTTCCTGTCTCAGGGTGTGAACCTGGGGTTTCATGACAGGATGCTAAAAATGCCTGAGCCTGGTCTATGCTGGCATTTACACAGTAGCACTGGTGCAGCTGCTCAAAATTGGGTACAAAACTTTATTATGAATGCAACTCTAGGGCCTGTTAACCTGGGTGATGCCTAAGCTAACAAGGTTCTCCTAACCTGGCTATGCTTTCCTTGATTGTATAATACAAGGTTTCAGTGTGTTGTAGGCGAGGTGGACTGCCCAATGTGTTTTTGGGCTGTCCCCTTTCACTCTGTCCATTCATCTGAAGCAAGGAGACTAAGGGAATCCTGGGAGGATGGATGAGAACACAGTCTGTGTCCCTGAGTCCTTCACAATCACTCCCAGACCCCTGTTATCACTACAGATCTGCTCAGGATCGTACCTGGCAGTATCATTAGTGTCCATGTGGATGAGCTGCAAGGGGTAGTTATCCGTAGTTAGATGTTTGCCTAACACATCCCAGTTTACATGCAGGCAAATTCTGTTTGTGTTACTGCAGCCTGTTCACCAGGAGCTGCACAGAGGCCTGTCATGTGCTGATATAACTTCATTAATAGGGCAGCCAGGCACTCTCTTCAATTGCTGTGGGTCATTTCTTTGGTTAGGATTAGGCAGCTTACCTTCCCATATTAGCTTTTTACACTTAACCTTTGACATGCAGAATGTCGCGTTATTAAAGTAAAATGGACCGAACAGTCTTAAACAGAGCTGAATGAGAGCTCTACTAGAGCACATGCCTTTAGGCTCCAGAGGTCACAGCCTCTTACTGTTAGGCTGAGCAAAGTTCTGATAAAGCAGGGTAGCAAAGGACTCTACACCTTTCTTTAAATAAACTGCACTAGATGGTGTAACACTTCTTGTGCTAAAGACTACTTTAAACTCTGATGCCAACACAAATGAAATAGCACAAGTTGGAGAACCCAAATAAATGTGGGTTAAAGTAGAACTTCAGAAGGATCTGCCATCCTCCGTAGATAACTATAAGGTTCTGAATAGCCTGAGGTGAAGCCAGAGGCTCTTAAGTCTGTAAGAAAACAGTCATTAACTAGAGTAACAACTAGTTGTAAGTGAATTACTGCTATTAAACTGTTAATCATTTGAGAACGATAGTTGAGCTCTTGAAAGTGAAAAATCGGCTGTAAAGCTATATTAGGAAGAATTGCCCATTTTCAAGGTATCTTTAGCAAAAGACTGTGTTGTAGAGAGGTCAGTGTGGGTTATTAAACTTCATATAGAATGGGGTACAGGTAAAGGAAGATGAGTAAATAGTTTTCCTGATCACAGGTAGAATCTGGTCAAAGATGCCATTTGGTGATGTAGATGCTCTGCTGGCTAGGACACGGGACTAGAAACCCTGGGGTCTATTACTAGCTCTTCTGACTTCTTTTGTGACCCTGGGTAAGTCACTTCACCTTCCTGCCTCAGTAAAATGGGGAAAATACTTATGTCTCTGTTAAACATGGAGATCTATGGATGAAAAGCACTAGATAAAAGCTTAGTATTAATTGTTCCTCTTTCTTTGAAACAAGCACCTGAATTATCTGATCTCAAGATGCATCTACTCCCAGAAAGAACCTTGTTAGTGTGTGTAAATTAGCTGGTGAAAGTCTAGTTTCAATGTATAAAAATAAAAACCTCTTTTAAAACAAAACCCAGTTCCTATCATTTCCCTTGTAACTGAAGAAAATAAAATA
Organism: Chrysemys picta bellii; assembly: GCF_011386835.1. Classification (NCBI taxonomy): domain Eukaryota; kingdom Metazoa; phylum Chordata; order Testudines; family Emydidae; genus Chrysemys; species Chrysemys picta. The sequence continues at coordinate 14,389,343 of NC_088815.1, read as the reverse complement.
GTGATTATAAACTTGACCTACACCATGCTGCATTAACAAGCTCATACGGATGTCTAAAGATAGGAGCTCCTGAAATTTGTCTGTGGGCCTTTCGGGGGCACATTGAAACGCTTTCTGAATGCTCTTCCATGTAAATAATTATTACAGTTGCCACAGGGTCCTTACCCTTAGACTCACAGAATGGAAGGATAGTCTATGGGAATAGAGGACTTGACAGATAGCATCAGACCAATAGTCCTCCTTGTCCTGTATCTGCTGGGGGCCATGCCAGATGCTTGAGAAGGTGGAAGAAACCCTACAGAAGGCAGTGATGCAATAACACCTCTTCTCCCTTTGTCCCCCACCCCAAGAATTTCCTTTTAACCTCCCTTAATTACAGGTTGGCTCATGGCCTGGAGTGCCAAGGGTTAATATCCCTTTCAAAGCTCTTGGAGAGAAGATTGTCTCATGGCCCATCTGGTAAGAGGTGTGGTCCATAGTATGAAAATGTTTGAAAACCCCTGACCTAGATACAAGGAGGAAGTGGGGGGTGAGTCACGATGTAATACTGACAGTTGCAGTCTGATCTATCACAAATCATCTTGCCTCATCTTGCAGTCCACCCACAGCCAGCAGGTGTTGCTGTGGGCCTTAGAATGAATACATCTTTCAGGTTCCCAACAGTGCCAGCCTTGCCAGTGTATGATTACCAGCTTTAATTGCTTCCTGAGCACCAAAGTCACTACAGAGTATGCATCAGCACTTATGAACAGACCCTTGAATGCTATGGAGCTCTATCGAGCTATTCGTAGAGACCTATGATGTATCAGTGGTAATGCCGGGAGGAACCAGAGCACTGAAGGGTGGTATGTACCACTCAGCATACACCTCGAGCGCACGTACAATGGGGATGCGCGGAAGGAATAATGATGTCCCAGTACACTAAAGTCACTTGCATTTTAAAACTTTAATTTAATTTTTCTTCTATTGGCACCCAAGGAAAGGTTGTAAGTGACATTTTCTATACACACAAGACTGATCATGGATAATTTCTAAGCACTGTTATGGAAGGCGCTAAATAAATTTACAAGGGAAAAGCGTACAGTTGTCCTCCATGTGTGGGACTGCAATGTATACTTCTAAGTGGATGTATTTTGCTCTTGGCAAATAAGGCCATTTCTAAATGAGGTGTTATCTCTCATCTGCAAATTATTTAAGCTATAACTTAGGGTTAGTTTGGTGCCTTTTTGCTTTGGATATTTACTGCTGAGGTTAGTAATAATACCTTGCTCTTATTGCTTTTCATCAATAGATCTCAAAGCACTTTACAGAGGAGGCAAGTCATTTTCTCCATTTCTCAGAGGAAGAAACTGAGGCACAGAGAGGTGAAGTGACTTGCATAAGATTACCAAGCAGGAGAGCTGGGAATAGAACACTGGTATCCTGACTCCCAGTCCAGTGCTCTAGCCATTGGGCCCCACTTCCTCTATAGCAATGGCTCTCAACCTTTCTAGACTACTTCATCCATTTCAGGAGTCTGATTTGTCTTGCATACCCCCAACTTTCACCTCACTTACGAACTACTTGCTTACAAAGTCAGACATAGAAATACGAAAGTGTCACTGCACACTATTAGTGAAAAATGGCTTACTTTCTCATTTTTACCATATAATTATAAAATAAATCTGAATAAAAATATTGTACTTGCATTTCATGTATAGTATAGATAGCAGTATAAATAAATCATTGTATAAAATTTTAGTTTGTACCGACTTCTCTAGAGCGTTTTATGTAGCCTGTTGCAAAACTAGGCAAATATTTAGATGAGTTGATTTACCCACTGGAAGACCTCTGTGTACCCCCAGGGAGTACATGTATCCTTAGTTGAGAACTACGGCGCTATAGAACCTTTTTGTCAGGGTGGAGTTTACTCTGCACTTTAAGGATCACAAAGTGCAGCTGTTTCTGAAGGAGGTAATGTACTATATCATTTTCCAGATGTGTAAACTGAGTCACGTTCAGAGAGAGGTTGAGATTTGCCCTAAGTCACAATGAAAATCAATAGTAGAGGTGGAAAATGAACTCAGGAATCCAGATATCCTCCCCCATTTTCACCACTAGACACACTTTCTGGGAGGCTCTGCTTTCTGTAGCATATTTAGATGCTTGCTCAAGTGCATATTTCCCTAAGTGAAAAGGATTGTTCAGGCAGTTTACCAGAATCCTAGAAATACAGAATGATTCCCCATTGTTGTTAAGGGGCACACTTGAATGTGAAGAGTTGTAGCCTCTACCCGTGTGGCCAAGAAAGGAAATTCCATGAAGGAGTTTGCTCATTTTCCCTGTTCTTTCCCTTTTGTGTGATGGGGACTGCATTCACTTTGTCATGATGTTTTTTTGATCAGAGTACATTTATCAAATAGGGCCCTTTTGAAGTGGAGGAGGCTGCTTCTGACCATTCTCATTTTTGGGGTAATGATGAAGAGTCTAGATCCTTCCAGAGACCATTAGCACTAGGTAGATGTCTGTCACTCATAACAGATTCCCCATTTCTACAGAGGCCATTGCTTGTCCTAACAATTGGATGTGGAGCTGCCCTTTCACCCTCACGTCCACTTGTCTGCTTCACTTTTTTGTTTTTGTTTTGTCCCAGGGCTATTAGTTCCAGTTGCTTCTGGTGGAACAAAAGATCTCCAAAGTGATGGACAGAAAATCAAAGAAATGATGCCCGAGCCTTAGGAAAGGAACATGTCTGTTATAAATAAGTCTAGATCTCTGTGGAAATTCCAGGGAAATGCTGATAAGATGGCAGTATTTTTGGTTATCTTCTTCTGGGAGGTAGATTCTGCTTATATGCCCCCCATGGTGCAAGGTGAAAGATACTCTCACTCCTTTTGACCCAAACGGTTAGCCAAAAAATCAGGGTCTTGCAGGTGGTTCCACTCGTGAGGGGAAATCAGTTATGGAGTCAGGTATTTGTAAATAAACAGGATTACATCAAAGACCTGTTTCCCTGAACACAGCAGGAAGCAAACAAGAGACAGAGTCTTTGCTCACAACTCCACCCCTCTTTTCCAGTGGGCACTTAGGCCCAGATCCACAAAGGTATTAAGGCTCCTAACTTTCACAGTGGAAGTTAGGAGCCTAAGTAAATACACAAACCCGCTCCCTCATTTAGCCTGTCTGGAAAGGAAAAAAAAACTGTCAGGAACAGTACTTGGTCCTGCTAGTGAAGGCAGGGGACTGGACTTGATGACCTTTCAAGGTCCCTTCCAGTTCTGTGAGATAGGTTATCTCCATATATATATATATATGAGAGAGAGAGATTGATGTTCACAAAAGCTGCAAGTAGAATGTCCTTTCTTTTGAGCTTTTCACTCTAGAGAATAAGAGCACTAGACATCTTTGCAATGCTTCTCTCTTCCTTAGATAGGTATAACATGGAGGCCTTTTTGAGTACAATGCTATGATCATTAGGCTCTTGATCCCCTAGAACCAAAAACAAACTGAACGTGATTTCCATTGCTGGGGCACAACTGGCCCAATACGAACTCAGCAACTTGAGTGCTTCCTAACTGCAGTTTTTTTGTAGGCATCATCGCAAAGGAGTTGTATGAAGGGATCTGAAGGATAATGACAGTTTTGCAGATATTTGCAGGGAGCTTCTCCTAAGAGTGAGGGACAGCATGAGAGAAAACACGAAGATGCTTGTTTGAAAATACAACAAATGGGCAATGGAGGCTGGGATCGTGGGCTGATTGGAGGTGTCAACCTCTCAGTAGTGAATGAGACACGATAGGTTGGGTAGGGATAGGGCATGAAGAGCCTTGAGAGTGAATACAAGCAGCTTACATCTGATATGGTGGAGAGATGGGGTGACATGGTCAAAGTGACAGACTTTGAAAATGATCTTTGCAGCAACCTTCTGAATGGATTTGAGCAGGCCAAGATTTCTCTCGCCTTGACAAATGCAAAGGATCTCCTTTATCCATCCCGTCAGAACTCATTTTTCAGCTTAACAGTGCTGTCTGTTCTACTACATAGGTTCTTCTACTGCCCTCAACTCTGTAGTATCTGAGTGACTTCCAGTAACACATCAAGCAACATGACTAATATCTGTCACATGTGGTTTGTTCTCTCATCCTCTCTCCATGGGGAACAATTGTGTTCAGTAAAGTGTTTTGTTTTGGGAAGGTTTGTGGTTTTTTTCCCACGTATGTGCTGCTCTTTGTTTATGTTGGGGAAGACAGAAGAAACATGCCTTGCAGTTGGAGCAGAAGCTGGTGAGTTTTACGATTGGTCTGTAGACCAAGCCTCTGTGTAAATGGTTGGATAGCATGATTGATGTGCGGTATTGACACCAAAGGAATGCCCAACTACACTTACTGACACTCAGCAGTGTGGCTAAGGAAGGCATGCTAGCAGTCACTGGGGACTTGAAGAAATGGTAACTTAAACAAGGTGGAGTCTTTATATAAAAGAATTGCTAGAAACCCTGCATAGTGGTGGCCAAGAGTCCAAATTCTGATCCAGTTCTATTTGCACATAATCTCACTCTATTGGAAACTGAGGCCCAGCGAGAGAAAGTGATTTGACTCAGGTCACAGAATCAGGCCACAGCAGAGTATGGACCAGAATCCAAATCTCCTGACTCCCAGCCCCATGTCCCTTGCACTAGAGTACAGTGCTTCCTCTTGAAATGTGTTTTAGGTGCACCCATTCAATCATTGGAAATGTGACAAACCACACTGCAGGGACCAGCCGGCTCAATGTGTGCCTCCACACTGTCCTCCCTGCTATGCAATCACTGCCCACCTGCCCCATCCCTGCCCAGCCACCCCACCCAATACCTTCACCTCCACACCCTGTTCCCCATCGCCACCCAACACCCTCACGTGCCCCATCCTCCTTGCCCTGCACCTTACACTGGCCAGCCACCCCTCCCCCATACCTCATCCTCCCTGCCCCTTACATGGGCCAGCCACCCCCAGACACCTCATCCTCCCTGCCCCCTCTACTGGCCCGCTGCCCCACCCCCACATGCCTCATCCTCCCCATCCCCACTGCCTCCCACCCCCAGACACCTCATCCTCCCTGCCCCCTCTACTGGCCCGCTGCCCCGCCCCCACACACCTCATCCTTCCCATCCCCACTGCCTCCCACCCCCATACACCTCATGCTCCCACCCCAACAAACTCATCCTCCACCCCTGCCCAGCCACCCCACTTCCACACCCTGTTGCCCATCACCACACAACACTCCCAGGTGTCCCATCCTCCTTGCCCTGCCCCTCAGACTGGCCAGCCACCCCACCCCCATACACCTCATCCTCCCCAGCCTGCCCAGCCCCCACACACCTCGTCCTCCCCACCCCCACTGCCTCCCATCCCAAGAACCTCATCCTCCACACCGGCCCCCACCCCACTTCCACACCCTGTTCCCCATCGCCACCCAACACCCCCAGGTGTCCCATCCTCCCTGCCCCCCACCTTTGCTCCCCATTCCCCCACATGCAACCCCTCCTCTTCCCCCCACTGCCCCAACACACCCCATCCTCCATCACAGCCAGCCATCCTCCACTGCCCAACCCCCCCATCACCGCCCACCTACCCTACCCTGCCCCCCAACATCCCCTGGCGCCCTGTCCTCCCTACCGACCCCCACCCCAACCCGCTCCCCCTCACCCCCATCCTCCCTGCCCCCAGTCACTGTCCCGCCGCCGCTAACCCCTGGCATCCAGCTCCACACGCCATGGGGACGCAGCCTACGGGGATTAAACAGCGCCAATCCCTCCCCTTTTAAAACGAAGCCCCCCTGCTTTTGAGCCGCTATCCGCTTCCGGGTTTGTTCATTGGCTGATTTGGCTGTCGATCACCGCCTACCGAGAGGCCGGCCTTCCCCTCTCCGCTTTACACGCCCCCCAGCCCTAGCTGGTTGGTTGGCGGGGTTATAATCCTGCTTCCTTATTGGCTGTCGTAGCTGTCAAATTTCTCCAGAGAGAGGCGGAGGGGCCGTCTGTAAAATCTGCCTAGCAACTGGTGTGGGCGGGAAAAGCGTCCTGAGGAGGTGACGGTTGGTGGCGCGCGCGCCACCCTGGGAGTCCCGCGCCGCCGGTGGCGCGCGGCGCGGGGGGAGGGAACCCGGCGCGAGGCGGGTCTCCCTGCGCGCGCAGCTCCCTCCTCCTCCTCCCTCCTCCTGTCAGTGGCCACCTGAGGGAGCCGCCTCCCCTCCCCCCACGGCCCCAGTCCGGCCCGGGCCCCGCTGAGGAGGAGGAGGCGGCTCTGAGGGGGCTGAGGAGAGTGAGTGACATCCCCCACCCCCAGCAACCTGTGGGGCCCGGGGCGAGGGCGCGACAGGGACGGGGGGGCCGGGCTGAGGAAAAGGGGGGCACCGGGGCTGAGGAAAGGGGAGCGTTGGAAGGGAGGGGCGGGGGGGGCGGTCTGGGGAAAGCGGATACCGCGGGGCAGCGATGAGGGAGGGGGAGCACCAGGATGTGGGGACAGGCCTGAGGAAGGGGGGGGCAAAGGAAAAGGGGGGCACCGAGGCTGAGGAGCGCGGTGGGGTAAAGCCAAGAGAGGGGGGCCGGCAAGGCCTGAGGAAAGGGACGGGGGCGGGGGGCAGGCCTGAGGAAGTGCTGTGCTAAGGGAACCAGGAAGAGCTGAGGGTAGGGAGGGGGAAGGGCACCAAGGAGGCCGAGTGCTGGGGGTGGGGTCGGTTCTGAGGGAGCCAGGGCTCCAGGAGTGGGGGCTGGGAGAAGGGTGGAGGGAATTCTGGGAAGATTGGCCTAAGGAAGCCCCAGAACTGGGCAGAGAGGCATTTAAAGGGAGAACAGCGCTCAGGAAGTACCAGGGACGTGGGCAAAGCTGGGGGTGGTGGTGGCAGGGAGGAGGTAAGGGTGCGTCCTGGGAGTTGCCCGTGGGACACAGCCAGCAGAGGCAAAGACGGATCATTGGTGCCAGAGACCTGGTCGGGGGCATTATATGTGCCAAAGATGGGCACTGTGCGAAGAACTTTGGGGAGAAGGCTGTGGCTTGGGAGAGGGTTGCAGTCAGCAGCAAAGTGAGAGATTGGGTAGGAGGACATGCCAGAGGGAAGATTTATGATATGGGGAGAGAAGGGTGGATGCTGAAAATGGAGGGCACTTTTCAGGGTAATGAACACACAAGAGACTGGCGCAGGCTTCTGTGTTATGTTCTTTGGTGTGTGCCATAAGGGGAAGTGAGGTTTGGAGAAAGTAGCATGGTATGGACAGACAAGCTTTTGCATGGGTCATGCTAAAGAAGGGTGAATGCAGGCAATATGAGGCCACTTGAAGAAAGTACTTGCAAAATACTGGTTGCGTGTTGAGGAGTGCCAGATGGGATGAGTTCATGATGGGGTTTAAGATGGATGTGTTTTTGTGGGGCTGTTGCCAAAGATGGGTAACTGCACTTAAGTATCCATCTAGTGAAAAACAGGTTAATTTTCCCCCTCTAATCTGAGAGCATCTCTCTTATTCCTTTGCCACTATCAGTCTTAATTTTTCTACTTTCTGTTGTGTGTATCTCTGTAATACCTTTGGGGGCAATACAGTATGTATACAAGACAAATTCTATACAAAATAAAGTTATATTGTGTCTGTGGTCTACCACCTTCTCACCCCTCAGCCATGGTTAGGAGAATGTTTATAGGTTGCTTTTTTTTTAAAAAAAAAATCTTTATTAATTTTCTGTCTTGGATTTTTCCCCTCTATTCCCTGTTCTTGTAGCAGAACAACATTTCTCCCCAGAATAGTGTAGGGTAAAGCTAGTGAGGACAAAATGGAGCTTATTTGGGTGCCAACTCAGAAAGGGGTGGAAAGGTTGTGCTCAGGTGATAGTTTTCAGTTTAACCCTAGCACTGCTGTCGACTCAGTGTTTTGTTTGTCACTTTATAACAAATGACTTTTGGTCTGTATATGCAGTCTATATACTTACATACATGTACATCTTTTTGTATGATGCATATTGTAGCAGGTGCCATAGTTAAAAGAACATTCAGCTTGAATATTTGAAAATGACTAGTCCTGTTTTCTGAGTGAGCATTGTTTAAACTGCATATCCTGAATTAAAAAAAAATCCTTTTAAAAGAAAAAAGTATAACTGTTTTTCTACTCCAGTGATATTTATTGAAGTTTCTTCAGCTTATATAGTTAGAAAAGGAGAAACTGATTATACAAAGAATTAATCACATGTATTGTATACAAGGTGCTTTCAAAGGCACAAAATAAACTGAAAATATTTAATTCTCCCCCCCCCCCCCAAAAAAAAAAAAACTTTAGTAATTTTAGTGTCATTTGCAACAGTAGGGGCAACAGTTTCCTAAAAATGTCACTTTTTCCAATTGGACAGTGTCCCTTTTTAAGGGTTAGGTTCAATTTTCATTCTAACCTCTCTTCTCATACCCATGGTGAATTTTTGGAGAGGTTTGAGACAATCTCATGGTATGCAGGTGTGAAAAATAACACACACGTTCCAAATAGTAACCGCTTAATCTACCTTATACTGTAGTAGATTTATTTAACTTCTGCCACTTTCAGATGGCAAAACATTTCGTTCTGCTTCTGAAACCGAAACTTGTTTTAAACCAACCAAGTAATCCATATATATTTGTACATACGTATTTCCCCTATTTCTGAAAAGCCACTTAAAAGCTAATTCACATCTTTCATCTAGTAGTGTCCAATTCCTGACACTACAAAGCCTAACCCTCTTAAGCTACATGTACAGTAATGTAAAAAACCATTTTAGCCTCTTTATTGCAGCAAAAATAAAAGGGCAGTGTTAGATTTGGGAATAACCTGGAATCTTTTGCTCCTCTTTCAGTAGAGCTCAAGTGCATTGGACTGAAGCTGTTTTTCTCCTATATGGGTGGCTTTCCACTCTAGTGTAAAAAACCATTTTAGCCTCTTTATTGCAGCAAAAATAAAAGGGCAGTGTTAGATTTGGGAATAACCTGGAATCTTTTGCTCCTCTTTCAGTAGAGCTCAAGTGCATTGGACTGAAGCTGTTTTTCTCCTATATGGGTGGCTTTCCACTCTAGTGCCGCCTTGTGCTTGAATTTAGAGAGTCAGTTAAGTCTTCTTTCCCAAGGCAGGTAGGAAATTTAAAAAAAGTAAGAGTGGGGCATGTTAAATGGACCTTGGGTCTAATTTTGATCAATCTTAAAGTTGCAATGGGATTTTGACAATACTAAAAATGTTGTTTAGTAGCAGCACCATGCAGTGGAATCAGAATTCAGGTTTCTTGCTCACTAGACCAACATGGACTACCATTGCTAATCCTACCTAAAGAGAAGTAACTTTAGTAAAGAGAAGCAGCTCTTGATTGATTCATCTTTGCCTCAAACTTTGAGAAGTAGTGATGGACTTCACAACCAACACTGCTTAGTAGTAAGAAGTGTCTCCACAGGGCATTTGGGCTAGAGTGGGGGAAGAAAGAAAAAGAGAAAATGAAGGAAGGAATCCCTCAGGAAAAAGCTTGAAAACGGAGGTGCTCTCAATTGCCTTATAGGATACCAGAATCCAATCTTTTTTTCTCCTAAAAAAGAGTGAAATGGAGGGTAGGTTTTTTTTTTCTGTTGACCTCTCTCTCTCACATTTTTGACCTGATCAAGAGTATCTCATCTCAGTCTTGCTACACTAAAAAGCTAAATGGATGTGGCATCCATGGTGCAGTGGTGAGGGTGACGCTTTCTAAGAATAATATCCCTTTACAGGCCCACTTTGCACTCCTTCTCTCTCCCACTGAGGAAGGCTGGATGTACTTATGTACTAATGTTTTGCGTTGGCCCCCGCTAAGTGCCAGAGCCACATCAACACAATGGGACAACCCAACTTGATTAAAAGGATGGTTAGCGGGACTTGGGGTTGTGTTGGAGTTGGAGGAGCACTTCCCCCATATCCACTGTTACATTTACATTAACTGAAGACTTCATGATTTTCACTTCTTGAATTGTAGTTTTTAGTAAGACAGGTTTCTAGATTAGGGAAAGTAAGCAAATTAAGATCAGTTGTGAAACATGCTAATAGTGAACACTCCCCCAGAAATAGAACAAAGCACCTATCATAGAATATCAGGGTTGGAAGGGACCTCAGGAAGTCATCTAGTCCAACCCCCTGCTCAAAGCAGGACCAATCCCCAGAACCAGAACTTCAATTTGTCTGCCTTTATTACAGTTTCATTTTAAAACATTAGCTACATAAGTCAGCCATGGCATCAATTCATCCTGTAGAATTCTGTTGTGTAAGGCTGATACAGACAATTGCTGCAACAGCAGGGGGCACATGGGTAATTGGGGTGGAGGAGTGCCCTGCTAGTGACAGGTTGAAATGCTAGTATGGGGTCTACTGCATTTGCTTCTTTGCTGCATATAGAATCAGTGGCTTTATGCTAACAGCTGTTTGATAGCAACTTGAACCTACTAGATCATCAGGATGTCTCCACCTTTATTACCATTCTTGCTGGGACATGTCGCAGGATTTTCTTTAGTTAACAGTAACCTCTATCTTTTATTCCACTAGTTCTTGATACATTTCCTATTTTCCCCATTTTTCATGAAACTGAACCTCACACTCCTAGATGACAAAGCATAAAAGTTTGAAGTAGGTGGTGGGGTAGTCACACAATCTTGGGCCTTGTGTCTTTCCCCCCTTCTCCCAACACATAACTTCAAAAGGCCCAAATTTCTTGAACCTGTCATACTACTGGCACTATCATATAACAGAGTTGGCACTTATCAGTTATGATGCCAATACAAAGTTGAGTGAGTCTTTAACAAGAAGTGTCAATTTTTAAAAGAATTCTTGGATAGATAAAAGGGTTATGGAGACCTAGCAATAATTTACATGTGTATATTTACTGATAAGTTATTGCTCATGTATATAAATAAGCAACTCTAATGACCATCTAAGTCCAAGTGTAATCACTTCAATTCATATTCATGGACCAGTTAGCTATCCAACAATTGATTTTATATAACCGAAATAGCTGGGGAAGTGAGAAATTTCCTTCCTTCTGGATACAATGCCAAGGATGTTAAATCTCTAGAGACCCAGATAAGAGCTCTGCTGTCCTTTTTTGGAATTATTAAACAAGTATAGAATTTATCCATTCAGGAGAACACTGGAACCATAGAATTTGATTGTCTTGTAATGTCTTCCTCTTGCACGATTTATGCCCTTTACAGATTCAGGATAAGGCCTGTCTGGTAAGAGCTTCCCTCCTATCCAAGAAAAAAACAAGGGTACTGGAGGATTTGATGATGCAGTACTTGGCACTCTTCTCTCACAGCTAACACCTCACCGTCCTATTAGGGATAGTTTATTATTGGAGATATCATCTTTGGGCTGTGATGTAAATTAGAGATTCTGATCACATATGTGCAAATTCCCTGACACTTTTTATTGCAGCAGTAGGGGTGTTTGGCTTTGGTGTCCTGGCCAAGTTTCAACTTGGGTAATTACAATCTGTTTACCAAAGTCCACCTGTAGTTTCAAATGGGTACAGTATTCTTCCTCCAAAACTTAATATAATATATGGAGATAACCTATCTCATAGAGCTGGAAGGGACCCCGAAAGGTCATCGAGTCCAGCCCCCTGCCTTCACTAGCAGGACCAATTTTGCCCCAGATGCGTAATTGGCCCCCCTCAAGGATTGAACTCACAACCCTGGGTTTTGAGCAGGCCAACGCTCAAACCACTGAGCTATCCCTCCCCCTCTCCCACTTGTATAGAATTGCTGTGCACTGTTAAACAGTCTATTCCACCATAAAGCTTTCAGGGGAAATTCTTATATATATGTTGTTTGTGAAGTGTTTATATATATGTTGGGAGATAAAAGAACAGGCTGACTCTTCACAGAAGTTAACATTTGACTCTTCTCAGAGTTGCAACTAGTTTTAGTTTGTGCATGTTGATAGCATGAGATACAGACTATTTCTAGTTCAGGGGTGCTGTAGCCTCTCTAAGTACTGTAACACCTTTCCTTTGAAATTTGCCTCTTCCCGTCTCTTCCTCCCTCTTATCCCCCCCAAAAAGCATGAATGATCGTAACTGGCAATCCTCATATTAAAAATGAATTCAATTTGTGACTCTTGTCCTGCAAAAGAAAAGCAGGTTATGGAACTGACCTGCTCTAGTCTTGTTGGGGACAGAGATGACACTTTACCATTGAAGGTAGTGACTTGCAATTTGGTTATGGAAAAAGCTGTCATGTTTCACAGAGCAATAACTTCAAGTCTGTCTTTTGCTCAAGAGGAATGATGTTGGTAAATCCTACAATAAACTGGAGTATGAGACTCTGATAGCTATCCGAGAAGTACAGCGCTCTTCAATGGACAACTTTTTATTGAAATTTGCTCTATGTCTAGCTACAGTCTGGCTTAGATCAATATCATCTACTTATGTTTTCTTGAACCTCAACTTGGGTAGAGACACAACTGTCCTTGAGAATATGCAATGTCAATTTTATTATGATACACTTTGGACCTCACATATTTATAGAAAGTATTCACTGTGCATTCACAGTAACTTTTCCACATGAAAGGAAGAGTTAACTGGGAAAAGTCAAAGGAGACAGTGTCTTCATCTTTAAAAAATATTAGTTTGTTTTAAACATGTTCTAACTAAACAGCTTATCAGAAGCTCTTAGTCACCTTTCCCATCTAAGAAAGGAGCGCATGGCTTGAGAAACACTGACATGATTGTTTGATTTTGACCAAACAAGTTTTTTAAAAAGTAATTATAAAGGGAGGATTTTTATAATGAAAAGTCCAAACGTATCTGTAGTGCACCCTCTTACAACGTGGACATGACCCTCTTTAGTTAGATCATAGTTCCTAATCTAATGCCTTGTTTTCAGTCACAACTTTTTGAAGCTTTCACTTTTGGTCTTGAAAGTGCTTAGTCTCTAGCTGAAGATGGTGTTAGGGAAATGAGAGTAAAAAAGGTCCAAACAGAGAGGAGAGCAGAAGGATATTTTTCTTCTCCCACTACTTATTTTTTAAAGAGTCCTATATCCAAAATAGTTTGGGGGTTAAAGTCAGACAAGGAAATAGTCCCTAAGGAGCAGTGCACAGCTTTATCCTGGAAGAAATTGGTTTTGATTTGACATGTCCATTTTTTTGCTAAGCTCTGTGTATTTTAAAGGAGGTTTGATTCTAGATGCATAGAAAAGGTAATTGCATCCAACTCAGTCTCCCAGGTACTCCAAACTGATTAAGAACCTTTTCCTAATGTCCCTAGGACACAAAGGTTCTAGTAGGAGTAGCTGCAGCAAGTTGACGCTGCCAGCTTCTAAACCAAGATGCCCCTTTTATCCTAGGTGATGTGCAGATGGCTGAGGGAGCTAGGAGTTTGAGTTGTGTACACTCTCTAACTCTCTGCTCTTTACAATTTGTTATTGAAGCTTGCCCCAATGGAAAAATATACTCCCATTTTACAAGTGGGGAAACTGGTACAGAGAGGTTATGTGAATGACCCAAAACAATATAGGAAGTGAGAGACAGAACCCAGATCTTGTGTCAACAGAACTACACACTCATTGCTATGACTTTAAATCGAGGTTAAGTGATGCTATCTGTGAGGAGATTCTCCCTTAGGAGTATTTTCAGACCCTTATTCTTGGGATGTGTTTGCAATGTTGATATCTAGTTTAAACCTTCTAAAAAGCAGACAGCTGAGGCCTTGCACATGCCCCTTCACAACTTTGAATATTCAAGCATAGAAAATCATCATAACCCTTCCTCAATTCCTTGTCATTGTCAGAAAGTCCCTCCCTCTTTAGTTGTGCCTTAAAAGGCACTGACAAATGTAGAGTTGTACTAATTAGTTTCTGCATTGTTGCAAGACTTCCACACTTGACTTTAGTTCTGTGTCTAGCTTACTGTAAGATTATCCTTGTATTTTCCATCCTGCTACTTTTATCTGTGTAGTGTGACAAGAATGATCCCAGTAGGAAGTCTGGGTACAGATTGTCCCCATCTTGCTTGACACTTATGCCTGTCACTAACCAATAATTCCACTGCTTACATTAATGTCCTGTTTTATGGTGTATGGTTTTTAATCCCTACATCAGAAGAAGACTTTACACTTGCATCTGAGGAGCCTAGCTGCCTGTAGCCAGCAATGTCTTCAGCAACAGAAGAAAGCTTGATGCCTAGTTCAAAGTCCTTGTATTCAAAGGACTCCAGAAGAAAGAAGAAAATTGAGTTACACCTAACTGCATTTCTTGGGATTTCTACAGATAGAATACCCATTTGAATCAGATCTAATGTTCTGTATGGCCAGAACTCTTGACAAGTACAGAGTGCTTTCTTTGGACTCTCTAGGGCCAAACATGGCTAGCTGCTGCCACAGGATCCAAGCTGCCCTTGGATTGAACATAAACCCCTAGAACCACATCAACTCAGTTTGTGGCGTTTAGGAGCAGTTCTTCATTCCATATGTTCAAGTCCATTTACCTTCCAAACCCCCAAAAGAAACATATCCTGCCCCTCAAGCCCCAAACACAGATTCCAAGATATTGAGAAATCAATAGCTTGTGAGATACCAGTCACAAAACAGCAAAGTCCTTCAGGAGATATGCCTTCCTGCATCCTATATGACAGACTGCTAGACTTTAACGGAGGCCTTTGCAGGTCTGGTTAAGGATCATGTACTGGCAACAATGCCAGTATGGAATCAATAGCAACTATGTCCTAAAGATTCAGGACACTCACTGGTGACATACTCAGAGCCTGTAAGGGATCACATCTGAACAATTTCAATTCAAAGTGAGATCCTGAGTCAAAATTTCACAAGTGTATTGAAACAGTACCATCTGATTGACTGACTTTCAAAGCCTCTTTCAAGTCAGGAGCAGATCAGTCCAGTATCACAGTCATTTGCTACATCAGTCATATGTGGGGGAGCACATTAGTCTTGTCAGGAGATGGTCAAGGTTTTAGGCATGGTGTCTACAGTGCACGGCCAACATTGCCTCTGCTTCTTCATGTTGCTGAAAAAGAAGAGACATTCCAGCAAGGAAATACACCAACCAGCCCACTCAGTCCCTCAAGGACACTATGGTTATGTCTTACTTCTAGGGATGGAGTATCCCAACAAATTGAACTTCTTCCTCATGAAAGAGGATGCAAAGTAGAGTCACTTTTGCTCCAGACCTGGCAAGAACTATGGATTCCTGACAGTATTGTGGGGCTTTTCTCCATTACTTCATATTCAAAGGATCACAAAGAGCAAAAAAGGATAAGGCCCAAGTGATGATTGCAGCTCCAGTTTGGACATATTCATTTGGTTCTCAGAGCACTTGCCTGTAACAGTGGGAGCTCCAATTGCCAGCTCTCCCAGATTTCCTATTGCAGGATCGGGTTCTCTATTTACATCCCCAATCTCTGAACACAGGTGCATAAATGCTGGATTGTTACTGGATTATGAATTGAGAGTACCCTGAAAAATTAAAAACATCTTTGAGTACAAAGTGTTCAACAAAGAACAATGCATTCAGGTAGAAATGTTTTATTGGCCTCAAAAGCAGCAGCCTTTGATTATTTGTATTACAGTAGCAATGAGAAGCTCCGTAAAGGATCTGGTCCCTGTTGTATACAAACAGTGCCAGTCTCTGCCCTGGAGAGCTTACAGTCTAGTTGAGACAAGATGCAGCAAGTGAGCAAGACAGGAGAAAGAGGACTGACAAGGATAACAAAAATAAGATCATTGGCTGTTACACAACTTGAAGGTTCAAAGATTTAAAAAAAAAAAAAAATCTTAAAATGATCAGCTATCCAACTGATGTATAGCTAAACTGGTTGGCAGATTTCTCATAAGCAATATTAGAGATGGGCCTTTATTCCTTTAAGTGTGGAGTATCCTAGACTGTTCAAATAAAGGTTTTCATTCTAGAGAAGAGACTAATAGGCCTCAGGGCTTCCTCTACGTACATAACAGCCTACAGATGAGTTACAGTAATAGGTTGGCAGGTGTACATGACAAGGGCCCTTCTGGATATTTAAAGTTTGAGTCTCTTAATTGGTAGGAAATGAAAGACAGATCTCCTTCAACCCTCAATTGCTAGTAATCATTAGAGGCATCCAATCAGTGATTGCGGGTCTTGTTTCTCATGACAGTTCATGGTAGATGGAATATGTGGAAAGCCAAACTCCATGTGAACACCGTATAAGGCCTTTTTGCTTTTAATCAGGGTCAAGAGGTAAAAATGCTAACAGACAATGTAACAGTGATTGATAAAAAGCAAGGGGGTGCTCCCTCACAGCCATTCTGTCAAAGTGATGGCCCTGTGGGACTGACTCATTGGATATATATCTTGCCACCAAACAAGTTGCAGAGCACAAAATTAACACACACGGAGTGAAGCAGACTGTGGTAGACCTATTTTCAGGAGGTGGAGCCGTCTGTTCACAGATTTTTGCAACAAATGTCCTTGATTTTGCTTCGAAGTGGGTGGGGATAGAAAGTCCATTAAAGACTTGATGAACTAGAGCAGTGGTTTTCAACCTTTTTTTCCATTTGTAGACCCCTAAAAAATTTCATATGGAGGTGTTGGACCCCTTTGGAAATCTTAAGCATAGTCCGCAGACCCCAGGTTGAAAACCACTGAACTAGAGCAAGGAACCTATTATTTCTTTTTCAACTGATAACATTGCTGGTTAAGAGAAGAGACAGGACTGGGCCCAGTTCACTCTGATTGCTCCTTCTTTGGCAATGCAATATTCATTTGTCTCCTAGTTTTTTCACAGGAGCCTCCACTTACTAGTATTAACAGATCTTCTGTCCTTGAAAGATGAGGCTGTCTTCCTTTCCAATGTAGACTCATTTCACCTCACTGCTTGGATCATGGAAAGTCCACTGTTTATGATCTAATACATTCTCAAGACTATAAAGTATCTTGCTGCAGTCCAGAATACATTTCACATTGAAATGTTATTCCCAGAAGTGAAGGTTTTCCATTTGGGCAACAGATAACCTCCATGCTCTGTGACTTGCAACTACATTTACAGCAAGAATGCTAATTCTCCATGAATAAATAATAGAAGTTCTCTTAGTCTTAAGTCTGTGGAATTCCTTTCATTCTTAGCACAAGCCATCTTAAAACTATTGTTATGATTCCTCATGCTGCTTCACTATTTGCATCATGCTTAAAAGTTTTAGCCTTTTTTCCTTTATAGAAACGTATCAAGATGTATCTTGATAAAAAAAAAAAATTGCCAATGACCTAACAATATTTTTAAATCCCTCCCCATTTTTTTTTTTAAAGTTACATGGTTGCCCATTTTATTCCAAAGAAGGCTTTTGGACCACAAGTGCAAGGAATACACCACCAATTTGTCATAGGTAGGTAGATAGGGGAAATGAGGGGAATAGAACAGATTTAGGAGGCAAAATTCAAAGTAGTTGCATTCCTGTTTTCTTGAGCATCTGGCCCATTGCACAACTCTGCAATTCAATCCCCCATTAACAAAAGAATGTTTTTGCTTTTAAGCTTAGACAATTTATTTTCTTCATATTTAAACTGTTTTTGTATATTGATATTAGGAAAAATGTTAAGTTCTAATATAGGTTGTTAGTTGTACTAAGAGCACAACTACCAAGAAAAGTGTATGTCTGGATTTTTTAGTAGTACTTAAGTAAAACAGGACTCAAGTACCAATTTTCTGAGACCAAATTTGATCTAAATGTAGGTAGGTGGTTTTACCACAGACACACAAGATATTTCTTGCCAAATAATGATGCATACAGATAAAAATCAAGTGGGAGATTTATTTACTGGTCAGTATAGTATTACTTATGCCCACTTAACCCCTCCTATACAACTGTGATGACAGTATAGTTTCTTAAAGGTCATAAATCAAGACACTCTGGCCTACACTAATTCTAGATTAGTATAAGTCATCTTAGAGAATTGTTGCCAATATACTAAATGTATGGAAGACCAGCACCATCAGTGGTGCATATTAAACATTTCAGCATGAATGTTCTGGAGCAAAGTTTAAAGCAATCCACTTATTGTAGTCTGGTTTTCACCTCATAATTCTTAGCTCCTATTTAAAACTATCCCTTTTGATGTGGAATCTTAAGAAAACCCACTTTTATATGTGATTAAACCTCATTAAGTCACTAAATATAAAATAGACCCGCCAAACCTAGCAATATGAAGAGATTTTCATAGCGTTATTAGAGTAATGTGTGTATGTGAACCTCATTAGTGCTTTGGATGCCTTATAACTATTCAACCTTCTGACTGTTCATATGGTGTTTTGCTGCTGGAGCTGGCCATGCTGCTGAAAAGATACATTTGGCTCCGGCAAGCCAGAGCCAAATGTGAGGGCTATATCCCGCCATCCTTGTTCTGCTTGTGGTGGCAGATCACACCTCCACACTTTAGGCTGCAGGCTAATGGAATGTAAAGGTGCACAGGGCAGCCGGTACCCAGCCTCACTCCTTCCTATGGAGGTAGATTGTTACGCCACTTTCTCCACAGCCATACAACAATAGACTATCCCCAGAAAGTAAGGGGAAAGACTGGCTTCCCTATGTTTCTTCTCAATAGGGAGGGAATAATCTCGTCTCCTCTGTATCCTCTCAGAATTGTAGCTGGCAAGTTCCCCTCACTCCACACTGGTGGCTCAGTGGCGGTTACTGCTGCAGCCTCCTGCAGAAGGTAGAGGTGGTAGCCCACTTGCCTGGGCTCCTTTCAGGTTATAATTGTCGAACAGCTGAGCAGGTACTCCCTGCCCTTGCCACCAGACTCCTCAGGATTGATCTGGACCATGTGCAATTTCTCAGGAGTTAGGTGGTCTGAATAATATTTAGCCATTAGAATTGTTAACTACTTAACACTGCTGCATTGGGATGGATGCAGACTAAAAGCAATAGTAAGCTGCCACAGTATAATCATATAATTGTAGGACTAGAAAGGACCTTGAAAGTCCCCTGCACTCAAGGCAGGACGAAGTATTATCTAGACCATCCCTGACAGGTGTTTGCCTAACTTGCTCTTAAAAATCTCAGATGATGAAGATTCCACAACCTCCCTAGGCAATTTATTCTAGTATTTAACCACGTTGACAGTTAAGAAGTTTTTCCTAATGTCCAACCTAAACCACACTTGGTGCAATTTAAGCCCATTGCTTCTTGTCCTATCCTTGGAAGTTAGAACAATTTTTCTCCCCCTGCCTTGTAACAACCTTTTATGTACTTGAAAACTGTTAGCATGTGTCCCCTCAGTCTTCTCTAGACTAAAACCCCAATTTTTTCAATCTTCCCTCATAGGTCATGTTTTCTAGACCTTCACTCCTTTTTGTTGCGCTTCTCTGGACTTTTACCAGTTTGTCCACATCTTTCTTGAAATGTGGCACCCAGAACTGGACAGTACTCCAGTTGAGGCCTAATCAGCACGGAGTAGAGTGGAAGAATTACTTCTCCTGTCTTGCTTACAACACTCTTGCTGATACAGCCCAGCATAATGTTTGCTTTTTTGCAACAGTGTTACAACATTGACTCATATTTAGCTTGTGAGCCACTATGACCCTCACATCCCTTTCTCCAGTATTCCTTCCTAGGCAGTCATTTCCCATGTTGTATGTGTGCAACTGATTATTTCTTTCTAAGTGGAGTACTTTGCATTTGTCCTTATTCAATTTCATCCTATTTACTTTAGACCATTTCTCCAGGTCCTTTTGAGTTTTAATCCTATTCTCCAAAGCACTTGCAATCCCTCCCAGTTTAGTATCATCCACAAACTTTGTAAGTGTACTCTCTCTGCCATTATCTAAATCATTTATGAAGATATTGAACAGAACCCAGAACTGATCCTCGTGGGACTCCACTTGATAAGTACTCTCTAGGAACAGTTTTCCAACCACTCATGCACCCACCTTATAGTAGCTCCATCTAGGTTGTATTTCCCTAGTGCATCTGTGAGAAGGTCATGCAAGAGTATCAAAAGCCTTACTAAAGTCAAGATCACATCTACTGCTCCCCTCCTATCTACAAGGCTTGAATGGTGAAAGCTATAATGACTTTCACCATTCCTTTAAGCCATCCTATCCCTCTGTACCTTTCCTTATTGAAGGGTTTGTGAAAGTGTAAGCTCTGATGTGCAAGAGTGTCTCAGATTTAATGAGAGAATTAGCATTGCTTGTCAGTAGCATTCATAGCATCTGCTTTTCAATGTATTAGGATTTACCCTAAACCATACACCCTTTTTTCAGGTTCCACCAACTATTTAATTCTGCTCTATTACTACAGCAAGAAGTTCCAGGTACAGTTTGGTGAAGTGTGTACAAAATGGTTGAGTTAGTGGTGTGAGAAGGAGGAAGTATTGGAGCATTCTCAACCAGGGATACCACATAGCCCTAGGGGTACACAGAGGTCTTCTAGGGTGGGGGTTCTCAACCTTTTTCTTTCTGAGACCTCCCCCCCCTGCCCCATGGCTATAAAAACTCCATGGCCCACCTGTGCCACAACTACTTTTCTGCATATAAAAGCCAGGGCTGACATTAGGGGGTAGCAGGCAGGGCAATTCCTCAGGCCCCCCACAAAGTTAAGTTGCTCAGGCTTCACTGTCAAGCCCTGGTGGTGGGGCTTTAGCTTTTTGTCCTGAGCCCCCGTGAGTCTAAAGCTGGCCCTGTTTGGCAGCCCCCGTGAAACCTGCTCACGGCCCCCGACCCCTGCTTGAGAACTCTGTTTTAGGGAGTACATCACCTCATCTAGATACTTCCTAATTTTAGAATAGGCTACCCCCCCCCAAAAAACACACTTGCAAAGTCAGTACAAACTAAAATTTCATACAATTATTTCTTTATACTGTACACTGAAATTTAAGTACATATTTCTATTCAAATTGATATATGGTAAAAGGAGAAAGTAAGCAATTTTTCAGTAGTATTGTACTGTGACACTTGTCTTTTTAGCTCTGATTTTGTAAGCAAGTAGTTTAAGTGAAGTGAAAGTTGGGGTATGTAAGACAAATCAGACTCCTGAAAGGGGTACAGTAGTCTGGAAAGGTTAAGAGCTACTGTTCAAGTTGACGAGAGCCATGTTAGTATCCGCAGAGTTGGTGGTTGGAACTAGGGAAAGACCTTGGGGAGAATGCTCTTTAATAGCAGGACTTTATGGCTCCAGCTGCAATCATGTTGCTTTCCTAATTAGATGCTCAGCTTTAGCATGAATCAGGATCATATTGCATCAGCTCTGATTATTGGAACAGACTATGTATGCCACTTTTATCCTGTGCATCTGTGCCCCATTCATAAGTGAAACTGTTCCACCTCATCTTAGAATAAACGTATACTTGAGCTTACTGCTGCTAAGACATGCTAATTCTAGTTCTTCCTAACCCCCCTCTCCCTCCCCCCCCCAAAAAACAAAAACAAACCTCACAACTGCTTCTGTCCCATTAGCCTAACTGGCAACACTGAAAGGGCCACCCACCTCTTACCAGCCCATGCACCAGTCCACATAGGAGTCTCATTAATGAAGTGGAGCTGGTGCCCTCCTCTGCAGAACACTGTCACCTAGTGACAGCCAGAACCTGCCAATCTCAACTCTGGAATTCTGATGGCTGTCTCACTTCATTCTCCCATTTGTCCACACCTTACTCTGTACTCAGTTAGGGACAAACACAGCAATCAAGCCAAAATGAGGAGCGGGAAGGGAATACTTTACTGTGCATCAGATGATGCATGTTAAAGCAATGCCAGCAAACAAAGATACATCTGTGTATTTTCCCCAGTATGCTTACTAAAATAGCTTCTGTATAGTTTTGCCCCATCAGATAGGCCAGATTTAGGAACTGTATCTATATTTATAAAATTTGTTCCTCAATCATCCTCGCAGAATAGTAACTGGCAAAGGTGTATGGAAGAAGTTGTAAGCAGTCTGAGATTTTGTTCATTCTGAAAGTTCAGATAATGGAAGTATTTTCATTTAATGTCAAGCGTGATTTTTAAAAACGATTGTAAATAAATATTTTAGGCTCTGGCTTTTGCTGAAAAATTGACATTTGTTGAATGTGATAAGAGTTTAGTACCACACCTCAAACCAGTGTAAGCCCAACTTTAATACTTGTTTACACACTATTTTGCACGATTCAAGCTTATTTACAGCCAGACATTGAACTCTTCAAACTGCTGGTGTTATAAAATGCTCATTTTATTTGAAGGCTTACAGTAAGATCATGTGGTCAGGTGATACATCACAGTAAAACTTAAAATTATTTGACAAAAAATGGGATCAAAGTTATTTCTGTAGCTCCTTTTATATTTCTCCTCCAAAGGCACCACCACATCACACGATGTCATGAAGGGAATTGTTAGAGTGACAAAGTCCTTGTGCCCTCCCCCATCAGGTTAAGCAGCAGCTCTTTTCACATTACATTCCTATCATTTTTTCTCAAAGATAAAGTCATTTTACTTTTTAAAACCAGCTGTATTATATAAGATCACTTCCATCACCACTGAAAATGCAAACACCTGTTATGAAACTTTAATACCACGATATTTTATGACCCTGAATAGTTTCTCAAACTGAAGCTACAGAGGGAATTCAGGCAGGCAGAGAGTGTAGTTACGCAAATTGATGTTTGACTGGACACTGGAGCAACAGGTCCTTACTCTTCTGAGAAGTACCATGATTGTGGAAAAGGGCAAGTGGTCAACACCTTAGCTTTAAGCCTCATATGAAAGAAGGCACTTCCAGCACCATGCTCCGTTTCTGTTGGCTACTGCCACAGGGAAAAGCATCACTTACTGAAATATTTTCTGCACCACTCTAGATTTTTACACGTATTGACCTTGCTCACTACTTAGTGTTCATAAAGGCAAGGCAGTGTGGCTCCAGGTATGAAGAATCTATTCATGTATTTTAAATGTCCACATAAACAGCTTTGTTTAAAGCTATAAACCTTTGTGGGCATAATTGAAAAGAACTCTTGTAGTTATTTTAGAAGTTCCATGTCTGTCAGCATACTAGATAATAAACACAAATGAAGGCCCAGGAGTAGATACAAGTGCAGATACAACACTGTTTACTTGCTTGCATGATAGTGAGGCCATTTCAAACTGATCATGCAGGTGCCCCAATAGTCAATTGGTGTGACCAAAGACTTAGCATAGTAGTGCCAAGAGGAAATTTTTTAGAATCAGCTTTGATATTTAGGACACCTAATGGGTGTTTCTGAATAACACTTCTTTAATGCAGGAGAGTGACTCCTCCATCCCCACTTGAAAAGTTATTTACATGATAGACTTAGAGAGAAGCTGGGGTAATTTATTCCCTCTGTGACTACCCTTGTTTCAAGTGTCAGATTATTGTGCTGTTTGCAACTAAGTAGTTTTGGTTTAATTTAAAAAAAAAAAAAAAGGGGGGGGGGGGAGGAGATGAGAAACAATGTGGACCAGCAGAATTCTTAAAGTTATAAGAAATTTTGCATCACTAGCCATCTGTTAAGTCTTGCCAATTTTTTTCTTCCTAAGATACTTTCTAAAAAAAAAAATTAGAACAGGTTATATTTAATTAAGTTTTTGTGTACCAAAAATATCTGTGGTAGTTAAAGCTCTAGCATTTCTCTGCTTATCTAGTAGTAGTTTCATAGAACTTATACCTCCCAACACTGACTTATGTGTAATCATTTCAGCATCCTGCAAAGATCTGTTGTGAGTGAGTTACTGCATCTTGTCTACATATTCCCAGGCACATACTGTGGCATTGGTATTTTGCTTTTGCTCAGGGTACAACAAAATTACAGACAAACATGATTTGTGGTTTAAATGGCAGCAGGTTGAAGCTTTATTGGTTAAATATTTGTAATACCAGCACAACTGTCAAGTAATCCCCACAGCTGACAAACTTAAAAAAAAAAAAAATCCAGTACTAGTTTGCTTCCCCAACTCTTTCTTCCTGACTCAAGATTGAAGGACCCCCCTGTTCCATTTTGAGAGAAGAATCCCCCTCATAGCAGCATCTGACAAAAGATTTGAACTTTGCTATCAAAGAGAGACCAACCTGTTAACCTCTTGCATCCCACACCAATAGTAGCTGCACTTGAATTACATCCACCCTCAAATGGTTACCTACTAAATGCCACTGGCCTATCACTTAGGTGGCACATCTCACCTCCACAAGTTCTTGATCAGCCTACAGATAGGCAAAAGGAACGTGTTCTCTTCAATCTGCAATACTGTACCCAGACAATGTGGAACAACTCTATACAGTCATACACAAGGTCATATTTCAAAAAGACACACCAATGGCAGTTCTAAATTTTATTTTACAGTTTGCTTTTATGAATTCTGTAATCACTCTCACTATGAACCATGACAAAAGTTTTGGCCAAATCAGGTTTGCCACAAATACATCTGTTTGAGTACATATAAGAACATAAGAACGGCTGTACCGGGTCAGACCAAAGGTCCATCTAGCCCAGTATCCTGTCTGCCAACAGTGGCCAATGCCAGGTGCCCCAGAGGGAGTGAACCTAACAGGCAATGATCAAGTGATCTCTCTCCTGCCACTCAGTCTTTTAAGCTTAAACAGATGATCTCCATACCCTATCACCAAGGAGTTTCTTCCATCAGATAATATATTAAGGATAGGAGCTGGTCCTATCTCATCCCTTGCACACCTGAATGGTGTGCAAATGTAGTTCTGCTCCACCACTAGTTTGTGCACCCATAATACAGTAACTGCATCCACAGATCCTGGGCACGAAGAGAGCTACAGCTACCAAAAGAAATCTCTCCTCTACTCAGTCCCTCTTGATGCACAGACACACTACAGCAATTTGATCCCCAGCTACCAAAGGCCAGGACATAGACCGTCCTACAGCAAACCAGCTGCCACTGCAGACATTGTGACCTCAGTCTAAAATGCATTGGGCTAAAGCTCACCTGGAAGCAGCCAAGAAGAGCCAAAAGGCTTCTGGAATAGTGCCATAAGATGCAAAGGTCAGCAGACATCCATCCTCATGCAGGACAAACAAGCCCTCCCCCTGCCAGTTCTACAGGGTGGCCAGATGTCTCCATTTTATAGGGACATTCCCAATATTTGGGAATTTTTTTTTTTTTAAATATGGACTCCTATTACCCCATACCCCCATCCCAATTTTTCACACTTGCTATCTGGTCATCCTACAGTTATATAAGCAGATAAACCTCCAGGCATAGCTTCTTCCTTTGTCAGTAGAGCTGCCCCATTGAACTTTGAATCTTCGGTCTATTTTGTGGAAGCATTTTTTTGGGATGGTGATGAAAGAAGGGGCAGATCCCCAACTAATGGTTATTGGGCAACAAGGTTCCAGGCAAGCCATCCAACGGGTCCATTGCCAAGTTTCAAACCCCGAAGATGTCAGATGGTTGCTGTAAATACTGTATGGAACAAGAGGCTCTCCACTCCTGATGCTGTAGCCTTCCTGACATGCTCCCAAGTTCTCATACTGTTTTATAATGAGAAGGCAATGAATCTTTTGAGAGAGGATCTGATGTAGCCCATTCTTCAGATAACCTCTTTGCAAGATTCCCCATACCTAGCTGCCTGGGAAACAGATGACGCTGCTGGCAAATAAGATGCTGCTGTTGAAACAGTCCAGCCCTTGAGCCTCTATGTGGGCTATAAATTACAGGATGTGATCCACAGGAAGAGGTCAGACCATAGAGAGACCCAAACTTTTCTCAGTATTCCTGCCATGACTATGGGAATCTGTCTGCTTCAGCAGCCAGTCAAACACCATATTCCTAGAATCAAGGATATGAGAGAGAGAGAGAGAAACTGGCAATGCATTTTGTCATACTAGAGAGACACTATATTCAAAATGTGTTATGAAACAATAAAACAGAACAAAAAACAATCCCACCCCCTGATAATGAAGCACTCAACCCCCCCAGATGCATAATACAGTTGTAGATCTGAAGGCCACTCCTATTTGGAGTGCTAAAATGACAAACCAGTAAATTGTTAGAAAGTGTCACCTCTGAGACGGAGAAGTCTTTGTTGCTTTTTAGGGATATGCAGAAAGAGTCTTGTGGCACCTTATAGACTAACAGATGTATTGGAGCATAAGCTTTCGTGGATGAATACCCACTTTGTCAGACGCATGTAATGGAAATTTCCAGAGGCAGGTATAAATATGCAGGCAAGAATCAGTCTTGAGATAACGAGGTTAGTTCAATCAGGGAGGGTGAGGCCTTCTTCTAGCAGTTGGTGTGAACACCAAGGGAGGAGAAACTGCTTTTGTAGTTGGCTAGCCATTCACAGTCTCGTAATCTCCAGACTGATTCTTGCCTGCATATTTATACCTGCCTCTGGAAAATTCCATTACATGTGTCTGACAAAGTGGGTATTCACCCACAAAAGCTTATGCTCCAATACTGATGTTAGTCTTTAAGGTGCCACAGGACTCTTTGTTGCTTTTTTACAGATCCAGACTAACATGGCTACCCCTCTGATAGCTGCATATCCCTAGTAACCTTAACATGGTAATGGAAGTAAGGCCATGGCTGAACATGATTCAGGGCCTAACAAGCAAAGGTCAGTACTCCATTACCTTGGCGGTCTACTTTCATCTCTCCAAACTCCTGCAGTATGCTCATTTTCTTTCACAAGATGTGTGCCTCACCTGGATTTTAAAAGAAATACTGTGGTAGAGGTTTGAATCTGGGGGCAGGATCCTCATTCTTCCAAAGCCAAACAGAAACCCTAACACGATACGTGCTGCTGAAAGTAATTCAACATTGCCTCACTTTGTCCTGAACCATTAAGGAGATGAGCTTCCAGTCAACAGATCACCTCCCACAAAAACATCCCAGTCTAGATGGGAGATGAACTGGAGCCTTTCAGAGGCTGCACAAGAAATCCCTATTGGCATTAGCTTGTCATAACAAATGCCCATCCAGGGCAAAGCCAGATAAATCCAAGCCCCTGGAACGAACTGGTAATAGTCTGAAATCTGATTTAGCCATCACAGCCCTTCTTTTGTAGTCCTGAATCACAACTATAATCTGGTCAGAACCCTTAACATACCAAACAAACCTCAGAGTCGGTTAGGTCATTCACGGAGCTCTGTTTGATTTAGGAAAGAGGAGGATTCTTACCTGGAGTCTTTCAGGGACCACACCAAAGGTTAAGTAATGGAAACAAGTTAGAGAGCTCAGCACCACAGCCAATTTGGAATTCCAGTAATAACTTGGCCCACCTGAATCTACCTGACAGCCTTAAGATGTGGCACAATACAGTTTCAAAGGATCTTCATTAGGAATGGTAAACATACACACAGATAAAACCATCCCACAAGCATGATTTGCTTGTGTGTGTGTGTAGATCCTGGGCACATTAATTGGGGTGGGGCCTCTTCCTTCCATACCTAATAGTGCACCCTAGTCTTTACCTCTCTAAAGGGAGGCAGATTCATTTTGTAAGCTACATAGAAAAATATGCCTCAGTTGTATTTAAAGAGATCTCTCGGGCTGCTTTGTTAATTATGATAGAATGAACTCAGTGCAGAATTCCAGTTAGCAGTAATATGGGCCATCTTGAGATTCTTAGGTACAGGAGTCTTCATACCTAGTCTCCCATCAACCCAGTTGCTGCTTCCTATGCAGCAGGGAAGCGATTTCAATTTCTGATGCTGTCCAAATCTTTTCCTTTGTTGTCTTAGAGATGGTGTCCTAGAGACTGAGTGATTTGCACAAGTCCATTTTTCTGTGTTAGGACTCTGCATCATGTAGGTTGTCTACATAGGACTGGAACAGACCTCCATGATCATTTAGTCCAATCCTCAGCTATCACAGGTAACCTGTCATATCCCATTCATAAATTTATCAAGCTCCATTTGATAGCTAGTTAGATTGTTTCCCTCCCTCCCCCATTGGAAACCTAATAATCAGAGAAGTGATGTTCTAGAACAGAAGCTCTCTTCTAATTTCCAGAATAAGTTTATTCATGGCCACTTTATAGCCATTTATTCTTGTGCCATCATTGTCCTTTAGCAAGATCTCTTTTCCCTCCTAAGTGTTTAAGGGTGTGTCGGAATGAGAGGGAGTTAGAAAGAGAGCAATCATATTCTCTCAGCCATCATTTTGCTAGACTAAACAAACTTAGCTAGGCAATTTTAGTCTCCTCTCCTCTTTCTATCCAGAGTCATCAGTTCTCGCTGTTGGGGGAATTGTACTGTGCAGCACATGTACAGATAAAACATTATATGAACCAGCAGGCTTTTGGACCTCAGCCTTCAAGTGTCTAATACCACACCAACCTGTGGCATAATAAAACCAATTAAATCCTGCCAAAGCCCTGAGTGTCCCCAGCAAACTATATAGTAGCTTCCAAGTAACTTCTAGCTTTAGGAGCAGCTGGAGTCCTATCCCCCTCAATACCGGGTGAGGTATCAGAGTACTACTACTACTACTGGTTCCTTGACCTCTGCTGAGGCCTACAGCCAAAAGGAATCTCTCCCACTTGACCTGGAAAGAAACTTGCTGCATCCATGACCATTCTAGCCCTTTCTTGCTCTTCTACCCAGGGACCTTCTACACCCCGCCTCCCAACATCCTCCAACACCAGAGGCTGAGAGAATGATGAAAACCGTAGGGCAGTGGTGGATTTAGAGTTAGTGGGGCCCTGTGAGCAACTTTTTTTTTTTTTGGGGGGGGGGGGGGGGGCGCTCCAGACCCAGCCAAGAAAAACAACATTCTCTCTTTTCTCCCCCCCCCCCATCCTCCTCCTATATGATAAGTAATGGGAAGTAAATGAAAATAAAGTGAGGTACCTTGATTGGGGCAGGGGTGTGAGGTGCAGGAGAGGGTGCAAGCTTTGGGAGGAAGTTTTGGTGCTGGGTGCAGTCTCTGTGCTGGGGCAGAGGGTTGGAGTGTGGGAGGAGGGATGAGGGCTCTGGGAGGAAGTTAGGGTGCAGGCTCTGGGCTGGGGATTGGAGTGTGGGAGGGGGTGTTGCAGCTTCCAAAGCAACTGGCACCCACACCCCACCGGCAGCAGCTCCTAGGCTGAGGTCAGGGGGGTCTCCACATGCCGCTGCCTGCAGGGGCCACCCACAGCTCCCATTGGCCAGGAACTGTGGCCAATGGGAGCTGCAGAGTTGGCATTTGGGGCTGTGTGTGGAGACACTCCCCACTCCCAGGGGCCACAGGGACATGCCAGCCGCTTCCAGGAGCAAAGTGGCACGGAGGAAGGGGGGCAGTGCAAGCAGGGGGCTGCCTTAGCCCTGCTGCTAGCACATCTCTGCATGCCCCTTGGGAGGAAGGGGGCAGTGGGTCTCCGTGCACAGTGTGTGGAGCCCCCCCGAGACATGTAGAGACATGCCAGCAGCCAGCCACTTCCGGGAGTGGTGGGGGGCCACCGGCCACAGCATGCAGGCAGCCTGCCTGCACCCTGCTGCACCGTTGGCCAGGACTCAGAGGAAGGTTGTCAGATATTTGTCCTGCATTTTGCCCCCCCCCCCCAATTGTTGGGTGCCCCATACCACCACACAATTTGTTTTATGGTAAATCCACTGGGGTACCACCTATTTGCCTCACAGTGGTTGGCTATAAGCTACTAAGAAAGGAGGAAAGAAGTTAGATCTCAGCTCTTGGCTGTCCAAACATTAAGCTCCACCAGAGTGAAGCACTGGGAAGTTTTTGGCCCAGGTGGTGGAAGCCTAGGAAGGCTACAGTGGCCAGACCATGGAGTCAAACACAGGAATAGGTAGCCCAATAGATTGTAGCTGGAATCTCACATCATGACAGTACATTGGTGGGGCCTAAAAAGTCACGTGGTGGCTGGGGTTCTTTGCGGAGGGCAGAGTAGACCATAACTGCCTCGAAAGGAGATGAAGGAGCAGTGAACCTCCGCACACCCAATCCTGGGCAGTGCCGCTACCGCTCAGGATTTAGGAATAAGCCCCGCGCGGCAGTCGCACGGGAAAGAGAATTGGAGCTGTAAACCTCGCCTGTCTAGTAACCAGAACGGATGCAGGCAGCCGCTCCACTGTAATACTCACCCCCAACACGTGGAGCCCCTGCCAGGGCCAGCCGGCTAGTAGCATTATTGAATCCGCTGCCAGCAGCACCCTCCTCTTCCTCTTGGCTACTTATCCACGTGGCCCAGAGGCGTACGTAGCATTCCCCTGCTGCAAGCAGCAACTCCTTAAAACCATCTCGATCCCTCCCTTGGCGTCTCACCCCCCACCCAGCCAATCGCTGTTCTTGTGCCATGTGCATTGACCCCTTCTACCAATGGTGCCCCAGGTCACAGCCCTGGCCCACCATTGCCCGGAAACTCGACCCTCTCCGCCCCCAGCTGCTCCATATGTCCCGGCACCCAGCACGAGCCTCCAGCTGCAAGGCTGGAGCTAATTAAGAGCTCCCTTGTGTTTGGGGGGTAGCTCGTAATGGGCTAAAGTGTGCTGGTCTCGGTGCGCATGCTCTGAGGAGTGACGCCGCGACTCCATGTGTAAGAAGCGCATTATTTGGCAAGGGGAGCAGCAGCGGAGAGGATTAGAGAGGGATCCCCGGCTGCACAAAAAGCTCGGGGTGCTAGTTATTTAATCCCGGGAAAGGACCTAGATCGTGCGGATCTGTGGGGGAGCTACGGGGCAGTGCCTCGGATTGTGAGTTCACTGATTCAAAGTTCTCCTTGGGGTTATTTGGGGGGAAGGAGGGAATAGAAGTTATTTGTAAAAGGAAACTGGCATGGATGCCCCTCCTTTTGCTTTTAGGGATCTGCAGAGAGTGTTCCCCAAATATAAAGGGGCTAAAGCCAGTCCTCGTTAACCTGAGGAAAGTGCAAAGTCTTGTCCGGCTGCTAGAATTTAATTGTATTTCTGCCTTGGATTTTTTTTTTTTTAATTTATACTTTTGGAAAGGAAATAGTTTTGTACCTTTGCTTGTGGGGGCCATGAAAGAGAAACCAGGGAGTTGCAATTCTTGGGGGCCTGAAAAGTTTCTACTGTATGATTCGCTCCAAAATTCCAGGCAGGAAGAGAGTCTGAAAATGCGGTTGGTTTGGGTGCAAATCATGGGGGGTTTTTTTTTTGGTTTTGTGGGGCTTTTTAAAGAGCCTTTCAAGCATTTGTTTCGGAAAGTTATTACAAGCTTTCGCCCCTGCCTCCTTCCTCTTCCTCCTCCTCCTCTTCCACCATCACACGCTCACACACTCCCTCCCGGCTTGGAAAGCGCCTGTAGTGGAGTTGGATGCAGGGGAAAGCCCATTGCCTTGAACGGCGCGATTTTAAAATGGTCCGACTCAGATCTGCCTCTTCTGTGGAGGGTGGGTAGCATATTTTGCGTGGGGGTGGTGTGCTGGAGGGGGTGGGGGGCTGCAGTTAGAGAAGTGGGGTGCGTTTCAGTTTGAGGTCTCTTTGGGGGGGTTACTAAATGGGTGGCTGCTTTGTCCCTCCCTCCTATCTTGGGAGAAGTGTAGCATACGCTCCTTAGGGGGTGGGGAGTGGTCTTCGGGGTGGGGAAGGTGTGCTGAGGGGGAGGCGAGTGGACAAATTCGTGTGTCTTGGTTGAGCCCCAGTCGTGGCACTTAACCCGGCTGGCAGCCAGACTGAATCTCATGTCAGAATAAGAGTCCCCCCTCTTTTTTTTTTTTTTTTCTTCTTCCCCTCCCCTTGCCTTGTTTCAGTCGACTGTCCTTCCTGCTGCTAAAGGTGTAGCCGGCAAAAGGGTGGCAAGGCTTTTTGCCTGCAGTTTAGACATTCGTGCCAAAGATCCCCCTTCCTGGTTATAAACCCTCCCCCTTAGGGTGGGTTTTTCAGTTTAATTTGCTGATCAAGGCGATCTCTATTGATTTTTCTACCTATGATGGATCAGCAATGACTAGACAGATCTACAGCTCCTGCTTTTTTTTTTCTTTTTCTTTTTTTTTAATAGGCTTATTGCCTAGATGTCTGTATTGGTCATTTCATTATGTAAAGGATTAGTGAATGTGGGGGAGATCCTTATACAGTAAATTTTAAAGGGGATATTTCCCTGAACTCTCAGTATTTATAACCGCTCTAAATTTTATTAATTATGGAAAGGTTTGCTGTGGAGGATGGGGTGTATTTGGAAGGCTAGTACTTAATATGTTGCATCTTCAAAGTTCTTCTGAGGCATTATTATCCCTGTTTTATATATGGAGAAACTGAGGCATAGAGACTAAGTCACTTGCCCAAAACCACGGAAGTAGTCTCTGTTGTGTGTCCCCTGATACTGTTCATTAGGGTGTTACCTTTTTATGTTTTTTCCCCCCCTTTAATCAGATCAGACCTAGATACATATATGCATGCTAAGTCTGTGGCCTTTAGACTCTCATATGAAAGTCTAAGTGAGTCACTTAGGTTTTACTTTCTCTTGTGTTTTCCCAGCTACCCCTGCCCTTTCCATTTTTATCTTCCCATTTCCAAAGTCAGAGGTTCTCAAACTGGTCCATAGACCAAGATTAAATGTGCACATGAAGCAGCTGGAAACAAGAACTAGCACCTACAGGTGTTTAGGCTGTTAGATGCAAAGGACAGTGAGGCCTATAAATGCAGCTGGAAGTGAGACAGCAGCTTTGCTGCCTCTACTGGAGACCACTGCTGCACAGGAAGAGAGGAAGTGAGCTACCCTTGGGGACAAGAGAGACACCAATGAGACTGGAGTTACCAGCCATCAGTAGGAGAAGAGAGTGAAGTGTCTGGGGGAGAAGAGGATCCCATGCACATGCTTCCCTGCCACTTGGAAAGAGGAGGGGCAGGAAATTGGGAAGCATATGCAGTTGGAATAGAGGACCAGGTGGCAGAGAAGCGCATGCAGGGGAGGAAGAAAAAGAAGAACATAACAGATGGGAAAGGAGAGAACCCCCCCACCCCCAAGTTAGTATATTAAAGGCAGATGAAAAACACTAAATACTTCTAGAATATTGCTTTTCCATGTAAGCAAATGCTGTAGTTGGCACAGGGATATTGTGAGCAGTCCATTAGACTGACTTTTTATTAAGAAATGGTACATAATATAAATGTGGGAGTCCCTTCTGTAGTTTTTGTGGAAGTGGTGCCACAGTGACACCTTCTGGCATGAAAGGCAGAGAAAATACAGACTAGCCAAGTTGCAGTACTGTAGACACTATCCTGGGACTAACACGGCTACAACAACACTGCGTGCATGTTGCAGTATAAGCAGTGACTGTATTAAGTGTTACCAGTGTGACAGCTTGTTGGGGGGGAAAAAATTGCTCACGCTTGCTATCCTCTCTCCAGCACAAGACTCAAATGTTTAGTTATCACAGGTTATGATATATATGGCTACAGGGAATTAAATATACCTGAATGATATTTTATAATACTGCTATTTAGTACTTGTATACCATTCTTCATGTGTAAATCTCAAAGCACTTCACAAACATTTGCAAATCTGAAATTAAGTGACTTGCCAGGATCACACAAGAAGTCAGTGGCAGGGGTAGGAATAGAACCCAGCTCATCTGATTTCCAGTCTTGTATTTTGGTCTTTGGACTATAGACTGTACTATAAGTTATGTATTGAGAACTGGGAAGACTGGATGTCTTAGCATATGATAGTCAACTTGTGATGCTCAAGTCACATGAGACTATTTGTGGCTGGTAGCTATCAGGTGGTGTAGGATGGGAAGAGAGGGGAAAATCCTTTCCTTCCTAGCATTTGAGAATGGAGAGTAAGAAAAGAACTTTGCCACACAAGCCTATGTTATGATGATATCAACATGTAATGATACTGCATTATTTGCTAAAACATCACAATTCGGTGCAGCTATTTTGTGGCTCTCTGTGACTTCCTTTAGTGATCTGCAGGTGTTCTCTGGTGATTTACCACTGATCTAATTTTGGCATCTCCTCAGGGTAGTTTGGTTCAAATCCAGCTAACACTGGTAATAGTTGAATATGGTTATCATCTAAAGTCCCTGAGTCCTACATGAACTGAGTTGATAGCCAAAGATCACTTCTCAGTGGACAACCATATCCATAACAACTGGCACATTTTCTGATTTCATCATATAGACTGGGGTTCTCAAACTTCATTGCACTTCTGACAACCGAAATTACTACACGACCCCGGGGGGGTCTTGGGCTTTGGCCTCAGGCGGCAGGGCTTGGGCTTCAGCCCTGTGCACCAGCAAGTCTGTCGGCACTGGTGACCCCATAACAACAGCGTTGGGACTCACTTTGGGGTCCCGACCCACAGTTTGAGAACCTCTGATATAGACTAAGAATTGAGTGGGTGTGGCAGTTGAGCTGCTTTTCAGCTGGAGTCTTTAAAGTGAGATTAGATAGTTTACAATATATGCTTTAATTCAGCTGAATATTTGTAGCGGTCCCTTCTGGCCTTAGAATCTATGAATCCTCCAGTTCATCCCTTCCTTCATGGTCTGGGGGGGTGGGGGGGTGGAGGACAGGATTGCCTGCATTACAACATGCTCATAACACTTGCAGCTCTACATTAAGATCAAATTTCAGGCTCCAGGGCTTTAGCCAGTCACCTACAGGGGTGAGGACGGATGCCTCCCCAGGCACATGTGATCAGATGCATTCTGAGGGTTATTTTCCTTTCTCAGAAGTATCAGAAATTGGACACAGGCAGAGACAGGACACTTGATGGAGTGGGTCAGTGCTCTGACATGGCATAGAGAATCCTCTTTCTTAAATACCAGGCTTTGTTTCTTGCTCATATGGTCATATCATAATGATCCCCAGATTTGGGGTTAGGAAGGAATTTTCTCCTAGGTCAGATTGGTAGAGACCTTGGTATTTTTTCTTCTGTTTTTCCCTAGCAGGTGATCCATGCCCTATCTCACCAAATCAGTTCCCTGCCATTTCAGGGGCCTCAGGCTTTGGTGATGCCTAGATCTCCTCTGGTCTCTGCTTGTGGCACACAGTAGCTTAGTCTCCTAAGGACTGAATGCTTAGTTGAACTAAAATAATTGGGTCAAATATAGGGGTATCTGAGTGAAATTTAATGGCTGGTGATAGTTACAGGAGATAAGACTAGATGATCTAATGGTCCATTCTGGCATTAAACTCCATAAAACTATCTCCCAAGGTAGCCCCACTAAGCTAGAATTCATATAAATGGGCAGGGCAGCATGAGGGCTTTCAATGCACTAATTGTGCTACACCTGTTTTGTGGATAAATTTTAAGAACTTAACGCTTCCATTAATGGTACCTTTCAGCAGTGCTGAAAGCACTCTTGAAGAAAATAAAATGAAGCAGAAAATTGTAAGTGGTACTTTTTAGTTGTGAAAATTAAAATACTACAAATGTGATGAGCCCAGACTTGAGAACTTAGTTGTTTAAATTATGGCACATTGTGCCTTCTGAAATGGTGTCCATGTTGTGAGGTCCCCAAGGCAGTTGCTAAGCAACTGGAAGAGTCCTCGGTGACTCCCTCTTGAGAAATTTAGAAGTCAGGCTGAGACAACAGGGTGGCTGTGTCGAACGCAGTTTAATTTTACTTCATGGGTAGGTCAGTGTCAGTTTTTTGTGTGTGTTTAACTTGCCATTGGAAAACATCACCACTCCCTATGTGTAGATCCAGCAGAGAACATTATAGTAGTTTTATATCTTGTTTTCTGGTGCAGAAAACATTTGTAGGGATACTGAATCTGTTTACTTGGGGCATATTATTGAATATTTTTTGTTTCGCTTATGTATGTTAAGAGACTTGGGCATGAACACATTTGGTCTAATTTAGAAATCAAAATAACTATAAAACTTTCAATATATTTATAAAGAGATCCTAACCCAGGTGTTGGATACTTTTTTAATGCTTATGTAACCCATCCATCTGAGAAACAATATGCTTACTTTTCTAATATTGCACAAGATGTTAAAGCTGGGGCTTTTATAACTGTTTTGTGTGTAGGGTTACAAATTCTCTAGAGTATTTATATGGCATACTGGATACTCATGCCTGTAAATCTTTTCTATATAGATACCTTCGAGTACAGGCTTTATATAAATCCCATAACAAAAGAGCATTTATGTTAATTATATGGGGTTTATATAAAGTAAGACAAAACATTTTGAATGTGTATAGTATCTTTCAAACAAGGATCTCAATGTGCTTTTATTCGGTAATATTAAAGGTTGAATAAATGGTGATTGTGAAACTGTTTGGTGGCAGGGGCTCTTGGGGGCAGTGTCCTTATTGGGGTGAGAATTGGTCATTAATTAAAAAAAAAATCAGTGATGGAGACAAGTATATTGGGTACTTGTGAATTCTTGATGTGACGTAACTAATATTTATAAAGAGGCCCAAACACTTTCTCTCTGTTCACAAAGCCAAAATTAGCACTGTTGCTCCTACCTTTCTGAAAACCGAGTAGATTTACTTTTAGACTTGGGGTTGGGGTTTCCCCAACCCCTGGTTTTTATATAATGCCTTGCAAAACACTGATACCTCAAATATGAATGACCAGTGTGGAAAGCGTAATCTAGTAGCTCCCTCACAGTATTAGATATTAGAAAGTCAAGTGAAGAAATGTTGCCTTCATCCCCTTCAAATCAGCACCCTGCTGTCTTTAACTTACATCTGGACACTATTGGAAATAGACAATCTGCTTTTTAAACAAGACATTAAACTGGAGTCTAACAGTGATGCATTCCACCGTCCCCCAATAATGTTGCACCTCTTCATCAACATTGAAAATGAGTGCATGTCCTCACTAGAGACTTGATCCTGTAACCTTCCTGAGACAAAAGCACAGTTAACTTTGCCTTAGTCTCAAATATTTAACACTATACTATGTTCTGTTGATGTGCATCTGTAACTTTCTTAATTTTAACAGGAGTTACTGTACAAACAAGTACTGAGGAGAACATAACTGGTACACCAGATAACACACGGTGATTTGTATGTATTCTCAGTGAAATACAAGTTTTGTTTGTTCCACCATGCCACACCTACTACATAATAAATCAAATAAAATGCTGTGTTAAGAATGTTACTTAGTTTCAAAGTCAAGCACTTGAAAGCTGGGAAATGACAGATTTTTAGGTTGTGAGCAACCTTAATTCTGCTCCCTTATGCAAATGTGTTGTGATACAGTCTTTAATTACAAGATTACATACCAGTTTTTTCCACAGGACCCCTGCCTCATTCAGTACATAGAGTGAACCGTGCTCAGGGAATGAGGTAGCTATTCAGTATTTTTATCCTCATCATTCAATTGGCGATCCTTTCTTATTTACTGCTTGCCATCCAGTGCCTGCAATGAATACATAATTATTCATTTTGTCATGGTCTTGGGTAATACAATATCTGAATGCCTCACAAACATTAGTATCAACAGTATGAGTTAAGAGTATTATCCCCAATTTTCTGATGGGGAAACTGAGACCGAGATTGTCTGAGGCCACTTAGTGACTCAGTAGCAGGGCCAGGATTAGCATTTAGGAACCCATGACTCCTATCCCTGTGCCGGTTCCACCAGACCACGCTACCTTACTCCCCGAGGTGCTGTGCCTCACAGCTCCCATTGACTTCAGTTGCAGTTGTCTGAGCTCTGCTCTTTTGCATATCAGGCCCCAGGTGTCTCAAGTGAGGTAAAGGAAAAAAGTAAAAACAAATGTTATGTGCAACTGTGAAAACCGTCATCCCCCCGATCATACGTCTTCAGTAGGGTTTGAACACCAAACCTTCTGCCATGCAGAACAAACTAGCTGACAGCGGAAGACGGTTGTTATCTGGTGTATATAATGATCCGTATGTAGGAGGTGGGGGGGCACAGTCTCTTTCTCTTCTCCCCTGCCCCCTCCAACGAGTAGGTGCAGGGAACTCCTTCCCCATGTCATGTTTTCTGGGGGCAGGAGGGAGAAATGGACCGGGGGGAGAGGAGCAGATGGGAACACGGCTGCTCCCTTTCTCTACTCCCTTCACACTCAGGAGAAGCTTTCTGCTTACCTGGTTCCCAGTGCAGAGTTTGTTTGCTGCTGCTGCCCCTGCTTTGGTGGCCATGTGGGCCCAGTCTTAGATTAGGATGTTGAAATTCAGTTATTTTGGCATTCTGCCAAATTTGTTTTTCCTGTCATCTCAAGCAACAAAAAGGAAATGGTGACGTTCAGAAGTTTATTTCTTGACTAAACCTGAATGGAATAGCATGGGATAAAGAAAACACTCTGCTTTGGTGCTAGGGCTTTTACTCTACCAAATGTTCTATGCCTCTGCTGCAAACAATGAAGGTGTTAAACCAGAGGTGGGCAAACTACTGCCGGTGGGATCCTCCTTCCCAGCTCCTGGTCTGGGAGGCTAGCCCCCGGCCCCTCCCCCGCTGTTCTTCCTCTCCCGCAGCCTCAGCGCACTGCTGGCGCAATGCTCTGGGTGGCCGGGCAGTGCAGCTGCAGAGCCCGGCCTGACCGGTGCTCTGTGCTGTGCGGTGGCGGCGGCATGGCTGGCTCCAGCTGGGTGGCGTGGCTGTAGCACCGCCAGCCACTGGTGCTCCAGGCAGCACGGTAAGGGAGCAGGGGAGGTTGGATAGAGGGCAGGGGAGTTTAGGGTGTGGAGAGGGGTCAGAGGGCAGGGAACAGGGCTGTTGAATGGGTACAGGGGTCCCAGGGGGCAGTCAGGAAGGAGGGGGGGTTGGATGGGGCGGTGGGGGGCAGTCAGGGGTGGGTGTTCTGGGGGTGGACAGGGAGCAGGGGGGGATGGGGCAGGGATCCCAGGGGGGCCATCAGGGAACAGGGGAGGTTGGATGGGGCAGGAGTCCCATGGGGGGAGGGAGGAAGGGGGGGCCAAGCCTGGCTGTTTGGGGAGGCACAGCCTCCCCTACCTGGCCCTCCATACAATTTCTGAAACCCAATCCGGCCCTCAGGCCAAAAAGTTTGCCGGCCCCTGTGTTAAACCATCCCCCACATACATACATCCTCCCCAAAGGCTCTGGAATTTTTCTCTAATGGAGAGTGTTAGACAACCTGAATATAGGCCTTGGTACCTGCTTCCCCTGGATAATAAAGAAACTACAATCCTAGAGGATGTAAAAAATGAAGGATAATCATGAAAACTGTCTGGTTTATGGATTGACTTAGAACTGGACTGTTAATTTGGAAATTTGGGTTCTCTTGCTGGCCTTGCCACTGACTTGCTGTATAACCTTAGACAAGCCGCTTAAACCTCTCCATGCCTTGGTTAACTTGTCTGTAAAATGGGGATGATGGTACCTGCTTATTTCTGTAAAATACTTCGGGTGTTACAGATGACAGTATAGAAGTGCAAAGTACTGTTTGGAACAAGAATTCCATGTAGTACTACCTTTTTTTTTTTCTTTTTTTTAAATAATTGATTTTATAAAAGTGTGGGTAGCTAATCTTTGTTATGCCAGCATGCATACACTTCCTGTGATCCACTAGATCATTATTTTTCTAGAAATCATTACTAATATAGTTTGTTTCCTGTTTACAGATTTTAATGAATTTACCTCATAAGCTGACAAGTTCATTTATAGTTTTAGGAAATGCAAATTCTTTGAGGGCCTAGAGGAGAAAGGCATAACAAAAAACAATGACTGGAAGTTAAAGCCTGACAAACTCAAATTAGAAATAAGGTGCACATTTTTAGCAGTGAGGGTGATTAACAATTGGAACAGACTACCAAAGAAAGTGGTCCATATGCCATATCTTGTATCCAGTCTTGATTTGAATATCTCTTTCTAGAATATATGCTTTAATCATACATAAGTTTTGGTACTCAGTGCTGGGGTAACTGAAATTCTGTGGCCTGTGTAGGTCAGACTAGATAATTTAATGGTTTCTTTTGGCCCCAAAATCTATGAATGTGTGTGGTGTGGTGGTTTATTTTTTTTTTTCCCCTTGTTGCTATTACTACAAGAGAAGTAATCTATCCGGAAATCTGTTTCATTATTTAATAAGTCTTGCTGATTGGTTAGACAGTCTTTGCTGTTCCCTTATTTAAAGAGAACAGAATTAACATTTTGCATCACTGCAGGTCTACAGGCTTAAAGTAGTGTGTGTTCAGTCATAATTGTCTAGAAACGTGTAGAAGGACAGAAAAGATAAACAACTAGTCTGGTTTTGAACAAGAATTCCAGATACAGATGTGCTAGTTGTGTGTGTGTCTCTCTCTCTTCTCCCCCCCCAACCACTTGCAACTTTTCCTTGCACAGGCCCAAGTGAGACTTTGTCACTTTTTCTGGGTAGTGTTCAGAGGAGTTTTCTTCACCGCATTATCCTTTGAGGTTTTTTTCTTTTGGGGGGAGTGTATGTATCCTTCCAGCTGATGTGGGGCTTTAGCTTCAGTTCAATATGAAAAGCTTTGCTTTTTCTATACTTGGAAGAGGATGATTTTATAGTAATTGTTAAATGGAGTTGGAGGCAACTAATGGATTACACATTGTTGATCTGGAAATGATCTACTGAGGGATCCGTTATTCCTTCCAGAATGAAAAAACAGCAGTCTATAGACACCTGGGGTCTGGTGTCCTCAGAGCATCAACAAGGCTTATCCCCTGACTTAGGGCTTGTCTACATGGAAACGTGAACCAAACTAACTAATTCATTTTAAATTCATACCTAATTTTAGTTCTACTTAGTCCTTGTAGACAAGCTCTTGGAGATACTGCCTCATCATACAATTCTTGTGGCTGAGAGAGACACTGAAGCCCACCAGTTAACCAGAGGCATCCGTGAAGGGAGTGCTCGGTTTGTGTCACTCCATCTCTAACAGCTCAGATATGGGGTTGGAGTTGAGAATTAAATGAGGGCCTTACAAACGGCACTTTGTTTTTCTTCATGATTGGATTGAGCCCTATCACTACATGGACTTTTACCATGCAGATTATTTTTGTCTTAATTTTAGCCAGGAACACTGGAAATTAACTCTTTTAAGAGGACCACCTTATTGAGTTTAAATACCTGTTAACGAGTAAGGCTGTACAGTACCGTTTCCCTCTCTTCCCCCCCCCCCTTTTCTTTCACCAGAGTGAAAAGTGTCTAGCACCAATTAACTACAGAAATAAATCGAGAGAATGCTGGAGGGAAGTCTAGAAACTAATTTTCCCAAGAAGAAAATCGATTGATCTTATTTTTTTCATTCCTTAATAGAGCTAACTGTTGAGTAACTTTTGCAGAACTACTTGCCTCAGAAATTTGTGCGACCAGAGTATTTCAGAACGTGTGTGTGTGTGGCACACGTCAAGATTAAAATGACAGCTATGATCACTGTTCTTATAGCCCTTCTAAATAAGGATATTTTAAATATGAGGGAATGTATTTGTGCACACAAATATCGTCTTTGATTAGAGATCAGGTATAGTGAGTTCAGAATAACTTTTCCTTCCCTCCCTGCTTCCAGTGAACCATCTATTTAGTTTCAGAGTAGCAGCCGTGTTAGTCTGTATCCACAAAAAGAACAGGAGTACGTGTGTCACCTTGGAGACTGACAAATTTATTTGAGCATAAGCTTTCGTGGGCTACAGCCCACTTCATCAGATGCATGTAGTGGAAAATACAGTAGGAAGATTGTATATACACAGAGAACATGAAACAATGGGTGTTACCATACACGCTATAAGGAGGGTGAGCTTTTATCAGCAGGAGAGAAAAAGAACTGTTTGTAGTGGTAATGAAAAAAACAATTGGAGAACACTTCAATCTCCCTGCCCACTCGATTACAGACCTAAAAGTCGCAATATTACCAAAAAAAAAAAACACTCAGAGACTGCTGAACTGAAATTAATTTGCAAATTGGACACCACTAAATTAGGTTTGAATAAAGACTGGGAGTGGATGGGCCATTACACAAAGTAAAACTATTTCCCCATGCTTATTCCCCTTCTCCCTCCCCCTCAACCCCCCAAGTTCCTCATATCTCCTTGTCAATTGCTGGAAATGGGCCATTTTCATTACCACTACAAACAGTTCTTTTTCTCTCCTGCTGATTAAAAGCTCACCTTAACTGATCACTCTCCTTATAGTGTGTATGGTAACACCCATTGTGTCATGTTCTCTGTGTGTGTATAGATATATGTTCCACTACATGCATCCGATGAAGTGGGCTGTAGCCCACAAAAGCTTATGCTCAAATAAATTTGTCTCCTCTATTTAGTGTGGATAATTGAGAGGAGGAGTGAATTGTTGTATTTGGCTACATTGTAGCTTACCTGTGGAGGGAGGGGGGGACTGCTTATGATGTCACCAGCAGTGGTGAAATTGCCTCTCAGACCTGACTTGGAGAAGGAGCCAAAAGACCGGGACAAATATTAATTCCTCAGTACTCACAATGCCTATAGGCGTTTGCTTTCAGTAATAAATCTGGGGAGGGCTTCAAGAAAGAAACTTAATTGGGTGATGTCTGGT
Source organism: Chrysemys picta bellii (assembly GCF_011386835.1). Classification (NCBI taxonomy): domain Eukaryota; kingdom Metazoa; phylum Chordata; order Testudines; family Emydidae; genus Chrysemys; species Chrysemys picta. The sequence goes on along the minus strand of NC_088815.1, from coordinate 14,347,033 downwards.
TATTTTAATTTACTCTTTTCGCTGACTTCAGTCTCAATATGATGTGAGCCGCCAATATTTTCATGATCACCATAGTTACGTGTGCATCAGAAAATGGAACAGATTTGTTACTGACAATGGTCATCAGCATCCACTTTCCCTCAACCAGTATTGAAAATGGGTTACCCATTAATGTAGCTGGGACTAAACCACATCAGCACCATCACAGAATGCTGTTGAAAATGTTGCTGTCCCATCTGCACTAGCAGTTAAGTCACTTTCTGTGCTGCTTCATCATCAGAAGGTCAATTTCCTTGTCTGGTATATGTTGTCAATACTGAGGACTTCCAAAGTCTTTCTGGGGACTAGAATATGATCTGCATCATTTGGTCTCTTGTCAATGATTCTTCACACAGCCTCAATATAAAAATGAGTAATTTCATCACTATACAGTCATGTTGCAAATTAACATGGATAAATCTATAGGTCATTGCAGAAAGTCACATGACTGACTGGTTTTAAGACACTTCCAAGAATTAGAGGAGGAAGTAAACCAAAAGCTTTCATGTTTTAATAGGTTCACAGCAAATCATGTCTTGGACTGAACTGTGAACCACATAAAATGTGTATGTACATACACATGAGAACCACCTATTACATTAGTATAAAATATAATCCTGCAATTCTTATCTTTCATTTTAATCAGATAGTGAGTAAAAGATGATATATCTGGCTAAGGTGGGTACAGTATTAGGTTGGCACTCTGTGTAGAATTATATTTGACATGGAATTTCCATGTCAAATTTGTTTTTTTTGTTTTGTTTTTTTAATAGCTGACTAATGTCCACTGAGACGAATATGCTGTACCAACAGAAGGTCTTTGGTGACTTAGGCACATTTTATTTATGCATTAGGTTTCAAACAAGATCACGTTAGCAAACATCTAAAATATTAATTATTGCATTATTCTATTTCTTCTTAGGACTCTGGCCTTAGATTTGATTGTGTGAGTGGATGGGAAGGAAGTCTTCCCTTCACCTGTCTTCCAAAAATTGTGATGAAAGCTCTACTTACCTGATAATCAGATTTAACTTCTTTATGTATGCTTTCTCTTTAAATGCATATATTTGAAAGTAGTTTATATTGGTAAATTGGTTTCAAATTATCTTGCTCTTCTGCTGTTGATTAGAAACCTGACTAGTGCTGGTAGATGAGTGGCACAGCCTCCTCTCAGGCCTCCCGTGTATATTCTTCACTAGACACCAGCTAGAAGGTGGCGTGGAAGATGTTCTGTGAGTGGCACTCTTTCCTCTTGGGCCACATCTGTTCTAGGAGAAAAGTGTAATTTTTAACACATTAGCTGCACAAATGTAACCTGAGGTAAACCCCAGGGGGAGCTTAAGAGTTTACATCAGCCAACTAATGTGTTAAAGCTATGGCTTTCCTTATTACCCGAGGATTTTAACACGTTCATGTGCATGGCTCCTTTTTTTCCTAATGAAGACAAGTCCTTGAAGACAAACAGTACCACAACTGGACTTCAGTGGCTCAAGAAGGTGGAGTTCCTGAGGTTGCTTCCTTAACAAACACTTCTGGAAACGAAGGGCGTCAACAAGTGGATGACTTGTTTTTTCAGTATTTGAAAAACACAATTTGAGTAATTAATGGTTCCAAAGCTGAGCAACTGCTAATCATCCATGTCAACATCAGCTGGAAACTGCTGTTCTCATTAAAACTTTAGTATCTGTAACTATGCATGAGACAAATAAAAATTCTGTTCTCATTTACAGGGGAGGATGACCCTCAGTCCAAATACTTTTACTTGCGAGACAGATACAGTGGTCTATGTATCCTTGCATATCTATTTGCTACAGTGAGCTGTGCACTATAAACCTTTTACTTATTTCCTTTAGTGGAATAGGTAATAAGCAAGAAGTATATCTCTCTTCCTCCTCTCCCGCCCCCCATTTGATTCTCCATAATATTCCAAAGATCTCCTTACAGAACAATATACTGTACCTTGCAAATGGTTTGTATGATTTTTGGAAGGCTTTTAGTTCTCTCTCTCAAAACTTCACAAGTCAGATATTTGGGATGGGAGAGAAAGTATGTGGTGTACTCTGGAATGGTCTGGTCTATACATGCATTTTATAACCTTCTTAACGCAACTTGCAGGTAGAAAAGCTTCTGCAGGACTTTGTCAGAGTCTGAAAGAGGTAAAGGTTCTTGCATGTTACATCTCTAAGTCAGCAAAGAGTACTACCCTGTTTCCCCGAAAATAAGACATCCTCCGAAAATAAGGCCTACTTACAGTTTTGCCTCTCGTTGTAATATAAGGCATCCCCCCGATAATAAGACCTCCCCGATAATAAGGCAAAAAAATGTGTACCGTATTCTTCTTCATTGAAAAATAAGACATCCCCTGAAAATAAGACCTAGCGCATCTTTGGGAGCAAAAATTAATATAAGACACTGTCTTATTTTCGGGGAAACAGGGTATCTTCTGACTCTGACTTTTGGGGCCATGTATTTCACTGTAGTATAGGGAAGCTGGGGTTAGAGAAAAGAGGCACAGTGGGTGATTCATTTTTTCTTTACATATACTTTCAAAATAGTTTCTTTTTCAGTAGTATATGGATAAGGCATTTGAAACTTCCCTCTGACTCTGCATTGTCTCATAATTAATAAAAATTCTCTATAGATGGTTGTATTACAATTTTGGTCAACAAAAAATGTATTCTCATTAATCGGAGATGATGGCTTAGTAAGCAGGCCAAACATCAGCCACCTAGAAGCACATGTTTGAATCGTGGCAGTTGAAGTAGGTGTGCTAGTTGGTAAATGGATCACTGCTCAAGGAGTTCTGGAAAAGGCACCTCTGTTATTAGATGTTGAGATACTATGACAGTTCTGACCACATAATTAGAATCTTGTGGGGTTTTTTTGTTTTTGTTTTTTTTAAGAATCTTTAGTCTATCTGTCTTGTATGTACGTTAATGGTCTTCTAGGACTCTTCATCAGAGTATAGTTTTGCCCTAACCTCCTGATCAAAGTACCTCTTTCCAAGAACATTTGTGCTTTGTAATTATGTCCTATCTGGTTGCTGTCTTTCACCCCAGAAATGGTTGCTTTTTTGTTTTTGGGTAAACTGCTTACTGTAAAACCACATTTTGTGATGTGTTTGGGATCCTATGGAATTAAAGTGGGGGTTTACAGAAATAAGATGATGGAAAGTTGGAGTACAATCTGCATTGATCTTTAGCAACGAGAAAAGATGGCTTTGGTCTGATGGATGGGTATGTGTGTATTGCTATATCAAGTTCTATACAAGTGTCAAAATAACATTGCTGGCTTAAGGAACCAGTGACCATGTGAAAGCTTGAAATCCTGTACTTCAAATGGTATAAATATTATTTCTCTATTCCCTTGAAGGTAAAAGTGCATGCATCCCCTGACTGCACCACAGCCCCTACAACTGGTGGAGAATTCTAGATCCTAAACAGCCAGTATAGATGAAGCCTAGCAGCTAAAGAACTTTTTTCAGTAATGATTAGTTGTCCAGTGTAGATGGGGCTTCAGATTTCTTTCTGCAAGAGATGACTCTAATCAGTTGGTTAAACCTCAAATTCTGTTTCATGGTTGATATAGACTGCCACAAACTACTGATAAATGATCAGATGTGTTCAGTTCACTGGATTACTGTGGTGTTAGTTTATCCCTTTGTATTATCTATATTCATTTCCCATTAATGTATTTAGCAAACATCACCTCTAGGAAAAAAGTTACCTTAACCTGTAAGTTCTATTGTGTGTTGTGTGAATCTCTTTACCCTCTGTCTTCTGTGTCAAAAGATGCTCACAAATTTATCACCGTCATTTAGACTCCCTCAAAAGATAAAATTCCAAATTGTTGGCAACAAGATGTTGTTGTCTCCCTCCCCCCTCCAAGATAAATTGCAGTCCATGGGCCAGATGTGACCCACAGCCCTCATTATCTCTACAGAGATCTATTAATAGAATATAGAAGCCTGGCCTATGGAGACCACAAGCTCAATGTGTGGTGCTCCATCATGATTTTGGAAGGCAATCTGAATCAAGATGGGGCACCACATTCTGGAATTCTGTATTAATGATGGTGGCTACAGTCAACTTCATTTTGTACAAATAGGTGTGGCCCTCAGGCCCTTGTTTAGACTTCCTCCATTAAATCAGTCGTGACTGATTTCTTTTCCCTCTCCTCCCCTCCGTAATTTTAACACTAAGTTGTCTCAACTAGACTTGTTACTTCAGACTTAAGTGTAGGTGGTTAAAAGTATTGATATGCTAATGATAAATGTTCATCTCTCTCTGCTGTAAAGTGTTATGCTCAACTCCAGAAATCTTGTTTCCACATTTCAAGTAACCAGCAGTGGAGCTGGGGATGTGGAAACCCAATTTTCAGGAGGAATCAAGCAGTTGCTGACGCTAAATGGAGGAGGGTGGCAAGAAATGTGATTTATCTGGTATCTGGCTGCTAGTTAAAGGCTTTGGCATTCAATAAGCAATAAATGGCTATAGAGCAATGGCGGGCTGGGTTCAACTTTCTATCACAGCAGGAGACACCAGAGAGAATGATGGAATACGTTCCCTGAGGATTCTGTAGACACAAATGAAAGACCAAGATGTTTCACTTACTGATTAAAAAAGAGTTAGACAGCCATGTTGGAATGTCCTATCTACCACCTGTTTGTTTTCTTGTTTTGGATGTTGCCATTCTCTGTAGCCTGCACTACTAAGACTCTTTTAGTCTCTTTAATCGCCTTAAATCTGTGGATGTTCTACAAGTAGGTGATGTATTAAATATGAATGGAAAAAATTATTGCTGCAGACTTGTTTTTTGTAATGTCAAGTTAGCTATTTTGTGTGTATGAAAATGGTAGGTATCCCTCCTTCCAAAATAAAATGTATGTTCCTGAAAATAGTTATTCCAGTTCTTGAAAAATGTGTTTATGCAGCTATTGTAGATTACTTGCCTCACTAGGTTTATTAATTATGCCTTCACTAACACACTTTGTCAACACAACAACCCAGTGGAGAGAGTAGCTGACAGGGTCAGTTATATACAAGTAAAAATAAATCTGTCTGGTAGCATTGTTGAAGCATCTCCAGAATAGCGTCCTTGTAAGTATTTTAGTCACAAAGGTCCTGATCCTGCAAGGAGCTTCGCACAGGTAGGTATGCATGAGAGGCATTGATTTCAGTGGAGCTCAGTGTAGGATCAAAGTCAATATGATTGATTGTTCTGTACCCCTGGACAATCAGGTTGAGACTATACTATTTCCTGCAATGTAAATAAATAAGTATAATCTGGCTTTTAGTTCTGTCTGCTGTAGTTTTGAGTTTAACAAAATGCACTGCCGTTTCTTTTTAAATCAACTGCTTTTTTGTCTGCTTATTAGCTGAGTCTGTCTCTTGCTAAGACCTGTTGTGAGTTAATGATTCAGTCTTACCAGTGCATCCTCTATGAAGCTACATCTGAGTAGACAACGGTGAAACAGCTACACAGAATTTTTTGGACTTGGACCTGGCCTTTCTGAAGAGGCTGTGCATCTTCTTCCGTCTTGTTCAGTAGTTTATTCCCTTTTTTGACAGAGGGTGGGGGTTGTTTTGTTTTTGTTAGGCTTTTTATGCTAGATGACAAAGAATTGAGAAGATTACTTTGACTTTATCCTTGACTGTTAATTTTAAAATTGCAATTGTAAAACTAGCACTGAGGGTAAGATGTTATTGCAGTTACATTTATTTGTACACTACATAATGTTTTGGTGAAACACTTTATCAGACATCTGGGTACCCTCTGGGTGGAGAGAAGCCCCCACCCCCCAGTAAACTGTGCAGGATGAATATAGCTTTACAGTTAACTTGTTTCTGTTTTTGAGAACTGATTTTAAATTTAGTTCAAACAAAACTGATCTGTCCAAAGAAAGTGAGTCGTTATGAGACTCTCTCTGCCTAAAATGCCACCTTTGCTATCTTGACAAGGGGATGAATGACCTAATATGTCATGTTCTGAATTTTGTCACGTATCAGTGTCTGGGATGGCAATAGAAGCTTCTCATGGACTGCTTGGGTTTGGGGGGGACTAACTTGTTTTCAGGATTGCCTGGGAAGCTGCCCTCTTCTTCCCCCATTTCGTGGAACAACTTGCATCTGGAGTGAAAAGCAGACGGCATGCTTGTGTTTCTGTTGGAGGCCATAGAGACGCAACCCAAGACAATCAGGGGTGTTTCTATTCATGAGTAGTCAACCAAATCGTGATCTGGGTATTTTGAGCCTGCCTGATCTTCTGAATCAACCTGCAAAGAAATGCACTCCATTTTGTGCTGAGTTAGGTCTCTGTCTGGGGTTAGCCAGTGTTGCATTTTCCATGTAATATCTGTGACCTCTTTGTTGCATTTGCTCTGTACACTTTGGCTTTGTAAATTGCTGACTGGTGCAGCAAGCCTTGGGCATCCCTGGCTTTTTGTAACCAGAGCCAGACTTTTGAGTAATGAACTTTCTGAGAAATCTGAGTTAGTGTTAATTTTTTTCCCCTTCTTTTAAGCCCTATTTATTGACACTTTCTCTTTGCCTCTCCCATATCTTCATTTTTTGTTTTGTTTTTTGTTTGGCTTCTTGGCAATTTTAATAAAATCTGGTTACTGTGAGTAAAATAGTAATGTTTTGGGCAATGTATTTGGTATTAGAAGATACTCCAAAATCACGAAGTGCTAATGTGTCTTGATTTAGCAGTCAGGGTCTAGAAATCAAGTTTATACTAGTGATATGAGAAGGGTTCACCCTAGATCTTTGGGGGAGTCTAGAGCATCTGAGTTTTTCATTCTTCCTTCTTGCCATGCCCTGGAGCATGAGTACTAGGATTTTGGGGAAAGAAGGGCTGAACTTGATTCTTGGCACATCAGAGGGTGGATCATATGAAATGTGCTTTTTTTTTTTTTTTTTTTTTTTTTTTTTAAAGCATGTAACAAACAACAAAAACCCTATCTATGCCTCCGGTTCTCTGAAACAGATCATGAGCAATGTGCCTGTGGCCCCTGATGCAGGAACTCTTGCAACAGCTCAGTAAGCGGCTCCTGTAACAGGATTTGAGGACACAAAGCAAGAGAGATTCTCATGAGACACAGTACGCTGTAACTTGGGGGCAAAGTGCACTGGGCTGCAAGCCAGAAGACCGAGAGTTCTAATCCCCTGCCCTTGCATTGATTGTTAATATTTCTGTGCCAATCACAGCCTTTATCCAAAGCCTCACTGTTACGTTAGGGGAGGTAACTATCATTTGCTAATGTTGCAGATGTCATTGCTTGGCACTTGCACAAAGTTGCTTCCAGCAGAGCTGGGAATAGACCCTGGGTCTCTAATATAACAGCCCAAAATCTCCTCCTTTTTGCCATGCTCCCTTTCAGAAAGAATGTCAAATATTTGTGTAACCCACGCAGTGTGACTGTCACCTTTTTATTAGTCTGCAGAGAGGTTTCTGACTTTCTCCCTCCATGTTAATAAACTTTGATTCTTTGGCTCAAGTAGTAATCTCATACCTTTTTTACATCCAGGGTTCAGTCCACACAGAGGACCCAGATAGGGATGTTACTATATCCTTGTTCTATTATCTGTAACCACTAGACCCTTCTGTTCCTAAAACCAGGAATAAAAACCAGGACTCTTCTTTGAGGGCCTCTGTGGTCCCACTTTTGGGTTTGGCATCCTCTAGCATTGAACTTGTGCCAGTTCCAAAAGTGTAAATTTGCAGCGGTGGTACTCAAAGAACTGTTACTAATAGGTTACCTTTCTGCATCCAACATTCTGCCGCTGTCTCCTAAACAGTTGCATAACCCACTAGCAAAGTGTGTTGTGTTGTCCATGTATGTGCAGGTCTAGTCTACACACAAGATGACAGCATCTTTCTCATTTTCTCTCCTCTTCTCTTTCCCCCCCCCCCTCCCCCAAATCTAACTATATCTGTAGCTGAAGGGAAAGAAGTTTGTGATGTGGATCTGAAGGCTGAGAGTTCAAACTCTGCTGATACTCATGGGAGAGGGAGAAGTGTCATGTGTGGATTGTATATAATGTCACTAGTGTACGGACTCTGGAGTAATAGTTAGGAATGATTTTTTTTTTATATTGCAAAATATTTTAAAAGCAAATTTGAATGTTACTACACCTCTACCCCAATATAACACGACCCGTTATAATACGAATTCAGACATAACACAGTAAAGCAGTGCTCCGGGCGGGGGCTGCACAGTCCAGCTTATCAAAGCAAGTTCGATATAATGCAGTTTCACCTATAACAGGGTACAATTTTTTTGGCTCCCGAGGACAGTGTTCTATCGGGGTAGAGGTTAATTATTTCATTGTAGCTCTTTTAGTATACATGAAAGTGAACTGTGCCTGTAAGAAAAGGATGAGGCACTTTTCTAGTAGCGAATTTGAAACAGAGAGTAGCATGTAAGAGATTGTGTCCAGACCCGCAGGGTTTGTCTACACTACAAAGTTGACATCCAGCCGCCGCAGTAATTAAATTGGCCATGCGTGTCTACCTAACGCTCACTGCGTTGGTGGAGTGCTTGCATTGGTGCACAGAGCAGTGCACCGTGGGTAGTTGTCCCACAATGCAACTAGCCACAAGGTGTTTTGTAAAGGTCTTGCAACACCTCCTGGGACCACAACATTGTCACAGGGGAATGGGAACGTGGCTTTGGCCGCTCATGATGCAGTTTCCTCCTTTCCTATCCTCGGAGATGTGGGCTTTTTCCTACTGTGTGTTGTAAAGTAGCTAGGACAAAGGGGTCCCAGTTGGGCCCTTGAGCATGGTTGGGTGGTTGGTTCTTTTGTAAGATCCAAAAAAAAAATTTCTCTCCCTTTCATCTCCATCCCACCTCCTTTGTGTGTGCAACATCATACACAACTCTACCTACACAGACATCGATATTAACAACATAGTACAGTAAAAGGACTAGTGACACTGAAAATGAGTGACTGCTTAACTTCACCCTCTAGAGGATTTGCTCTTGTGCCATTGTTCACACCTGGCCTGTCACAATCACATTACCTCAGGACTATAAAGAGCATGTGAAACTGCATTGCAAGATGTGTTCTATAGGGGATGGAAACTCTTCATAGGAATTCGTGTAAATATCCCCCCTTTTTTCTGATCATTTTAATAGGAAATCAAAATCTGACTTAAAAACTGAATTAAAAATAGATTTTTGGGTGGAAAGGCAAAAAAGATACTTCACCTGCCCAAAATGAAACAAACTGGTTCAATTTACATAAACTACCATGGTGATCCTTTATATTACCCTAATGCAGGGGTCGGCAACGTTCGGCACGCAGCTCGCCAGGGTAAGCACCCTAGCGGGCCGGGCCAGTTTGTTTACCTGCGGAGTACCAGTTTATTTACCGTCCCGGGCCAATGGGGGCGGCGGGAAGCTGCGGCCAGCACACCCCTCTGAAGAAATTGATGATGTGGGAGCCAGTAACAGCATGTTATAGCATTTCACAGATTGGGCAGGCAAATTGTCCTTCTCACTTTTTGTTTTGTTTTTAAAAAATAAAAGGTGGTGTGCAATCAGTTTATAGCTTGATAAATGAACTTCCATGCTGCTTTAAAATGTTCCTTTGCTAGCTGAACTAGTACTAAAGTTTGCTAGTTTTCATTTAAACAGTAAAGTGGGCTTCTGGTTAACTACTTCTCTGCTGGCCTCCAAAGTAACATTGTTTGAATAATGCTACTTAAATACAATTTTACAACTTTAGAGTCCTTAACTAATATATTCCCCAAACCTCATTTGAGGCAGGTATTGTTCCCACTTCAGGGCTGAGAGGGTGAAGCCGTTTCATCCAAATACAGAAAGAGCCTGCGTGAGAGAGGATTAGATCTGACCACTAGAGTATGTTGCCTCCCTGAAACTTCAGTACCAACATACCCTCAACATTTCAATGGAAACACTGGCATACTGTGTATGGGTCAGCCCTAGAAGTGCACTATGTTCCATATGCTATGTACATCAGGCAGCAGCGAAGCACTTAAACCACTAGCTCAGCAAGAAACTGGTTGAGTCTCATGATGCTGCCAGTATGGGAGTCCAGTGCCAAAATTCATAAAGATGGAAGATGACTGCTAGAGGTTCAAAAACCTGATATGAATCAGAAATTTAGATTTCAAGTTCATTTTGTACAAGGGAAGAAGTGCTTCTACTTTTTTGCACTTGGGCCTTGTTGCACCCAGTGCAATTATCACTTCGAGCAACAATTTTAGGGCTATGAAGAATCCACAGCCCTGACCAGTGTAGTTAAACTGCATCTACAAAGGGGTTAGGTCAGTAATGTCGATGGAAGAATGTTCCCATCAGTCTAGCTGCTTCTGTTCAGGGAGTTGGTGGTCCTGTACCGATGGAATGAGTTTTTAGGGTCAGGGTTGATTTCCCTCCTCCCCACCCCCCATTTGGAGTAAACTACATCTGTGCTATGGGATTGTCCTGGCGTAGCTATTCCAGGATAGTCTCCACTGTGTAGACATACCCTCATGCTACGATCTCTGACAAATCTATTGCGGGGGGGGGGACAAGTTAATCATGCTTGTGCCTTTCAGTAAAGACTTTGTGAAGATGCATGACTTAATGTAGCTCTTTAATAGAGACATAGTGTTTTGTACTCTGATGAAAGCTGAATAGATTTAATACCAAAACTGAGGCAACATTGATCAATGTACTGTGGGTCTAGTTAAGGGATATATTATCCTCTGCAACCCGTCTGACTTCAGTGGCATTTCATAGGATATTTGTTGCTGAATTTGGTCCAGGAGATTTGATTGGGGGTAGAATAATGAATTTCTGTTGCACTGCTACAACTTGTGGTTACGTTTTTAGTAGTTAGAGTACTTCAAGGCTGTCCAGTAGCTCTTTCCATGTTTACATGGCTGTATTGTGTATTACTATTTTTGTAGTCTTTGATTGCAAAAGAAGTATTTATTACTTTCTAAGCCAGATGTTTGGGATGCAGCATTCAATACTTCAAAGGCAGCTGACTTCCCTTTAGTCTATACAGCATTACTGAAACCTTCTAAAAGCACTGAAGTAGCAATGGCAATGATTTTCAATTGACCACTAATTAGAAAAGCATTGGACTAATAGGATGAGCTATACTTAGTAAGGCCTGCCCTTTTTGTTTAATCAGGGCCCAGAGACTAATAAATATCTGTTCATATAGTCTTAGGCAGGGGACTTTGTCATGTAACGGTGCTTCCATAACTGTTTCTTTGAACTGTTAAAGCAGAGTCTAATGTAGGCTTCATCTTGAAGTTTAAAAAAAAAAATCCAGTTTTGTGGGTCTCTGAGCACACTGACCCTTGGTGATGTAGCTTGTTTGGTCACTAAACTAATAGAACCCAATTTAAGTGTGCAGGGGGATGTGCAGAAAAGGTGTGCTGCTTTCATACCATCTATTTTTCTTTCGTCCAAAGAGAAACACTGGCATCAATTGAGCAGTCAGCAGTTACCCTGCCTTCCTGGACAGAAGACAGTGGTTCTGGATCTTTTTTAAGAGGGAAATGACTCAGAATTCTTGGTGGCTTAGCAGAAATTCTAAGCCAAGCTTCCAAGGAGGAGTTTTGGTGCTCAATGTGCATTAGTTATGCTCCACCTACAGTCCAGTACTGATGTGCTTAACCTTTGGAACTGATACCAGTCTGACAACATGCATGCTACTCTCTCATACTCCCAGCTAAATCTGTAGTTACAGCTTTTTACCTTTTTAATTTTTCATGGTAAACATGGTAAAAATTTCACATGGTAAACTATAAGGTGGGAAGTATCAGAGGGGTAGCCGTGTTAGTCTGAATCTGTAAAAAGCAACAGAGGGTCCTGTGGCACCTTTGAGACTAACAGAAGTATTGGGAGCATAAGCTTTCGTGGGTAAGAACCTCACTTCTTCAGATGCAATAATTATCCAAAATAAAACAATAAGTTGGGTGAGACGCCTTGCATCTGAAGAAGTAAGGTTCTTACCCACGAAAGCTTATGCTCCCAATATTTCTGTTAGTCTTAAAGGTGCCACAGGACCCTCTGTTGCTTTTTATAAGGTGGGAGGGAAAGGTTTGAATAGATTATGCGACTTAAGTGGCTGCCACTCCAATAGTATGGCAAAGTTTGCTGTTTTTATTTTTTTTACCTGTTCGGTGGACTGTGTAAATAGGAATCAGCCTACTAAGTGCTTTAAACCTTCCTTTTCTCTTTAAAGCATTTTGTAATGCAGTGTGTGAAGGATGAGATATAACTTTTATTTTTAAAAAAGCTGTACTAACATAAACATCTGTGGACACACTTCTGAATCCATGTAGCCCTTAAGTTGCAAGACTTGCTCATTTCGGGTGAGGATATATTTCCGTATGTCAGCATTCTTTTTAACGTATTGGTGCAAAACATTTAATTAAAAACAAGTACTAAAAATAATTATCCAAAGTAAAACAATAAGTTGGGTGAGACGCCTTTCTAAGGAACGGTAAAATTAAAGGGTCTTCTCCCCATTTCTCCTCCTCCCCGCCCCAAGACTGTCTCCTCCATTTATGACTGACTGCGATTATCCTTAAATCCAATGCATTCTCTTCCATCTTGAGTAGAACCCTACTAATGTCAACCCTTGAACTGCTCTGGAAACATGAGCCAGTCTAAAGAGCATGAGCTAGCATTTCTATCTTCTCCTCCTATATGAGGAAGCTTCTATAAGCAGTTACCCCTCGCTCCCCCTCCCCCCTTTGCTCAGTATGTGACACTACGGAAACTCCCACTGTACACTGTGGTTATGCTCTCAGATGTGACCAGTCACGTAGATAACCTGTTTCATCTGCACTGTGGGGCGGTGGTCTGCATCTACCATTTTGTAGCTGTTCTTTCCAAGTCACTTTAAATCTTTGCATTTCACTTTTTTGTTTTAAGTGTTAGCCTGGGAAGTTGCCACCAAATAGATGACTATATAGCCTCTCAAGTACTTTACTGTTTTGTCAGTTCAAAAGTTAATTACATTCTGAGATAGAGATTGTTAATGCTTGGATAAATGTTAAGATCCTGGCTGCAATAGTATAGAAACTTCTGGATGTGAAGTCAGGTGAGCTATTCAATATTACATTACCAAATTTTGCTCCTACTCTTTGAATTGGGTAAAAAGAGAGGGAGAGATTAGAGAAATCCTGTTCTCTAGGCTGCTTTTTTTGTGTTACACAGCTCAAGGTTTTGTTCATCTGGCTAAGCACAAAGGCTCTTATGTTTTTGTTTGTCCTTGAGAAATCCTTTAAATCTAGTGGCTCTTCTGCCATTAGCAGCCATGTTCATGTCACAGGCCCAACTAAACGATACTGCACTGGACAAGTGTTGCCTTGTTACATGTATCTGGCTAAGTTGTCTCTGCTACTAAAATGAGTCCACTGGCTCATTGAGTACAATAAGTGAAAGCAGTTTGAAACCTTCCTGAAATAAAGCTGTTTTCCCCTGTTTGTCAGCGTTGTCCCTGTCCTAAATCAAGCATTCTGGTGTAGGACAGCGTGTCATAGGCACTGTCTTAAGGACGGGGACTTAATTTTTTACAAAATGACCTGTCTTCTAATTCCCATCCCCCACATGGTCTTTCACTTTCTTTGGCCAAGGCAGGGTGGGGGGAGTGAAGGTGGGTAGTGACAAAGTCTCAGGACTTCTTCATAGTGAGCTCCTACTGTGCTAGTCATTGTTGGTGTGACTCGATGTGCTGGCATAGTCTCCTCCACCTCAAGGGAAGCTGTTGATCAGAAACTGGCACATTGTTTCCAACTCAACAGGTGTTTGGATCAAATCATTTATTGTTAAGAGCATTGGGCTACACCAGGGGTCGGCAACCTTTCAGAAATGGTGTGCCGAGTCTTCATTTATGCACTCTAAGGTTTCACGTGCCAGTAATATATTTTAACGTTTTTAGAAGGTCTCTTTCTATAAGTCTGGTTTCAGAGTAGCAGCTGTGTTAGTCTGTATCCGCAAAAAGAACAGGAGTACTTGTGGCACCTTAGAGACTAACACATTTATTTGAGCATAAGCTTTTGTGGATGTTATGCATCCAAAGAAGTGGGCTGTAGCCCACGAAAGCTTATGCTCAAATAAATGTGTTAGTCTCTAAGGTGCCACAAGTACTCCTGTTCTTTTTTCTATAAGTCTATACATATAACTAAACTATTGTTGTATGTAAAGTAAATAAGGTTTTTAAAATGTTTAAGAAGCTTAATTTAAAATTAAATTAAAATGCAGAGAGCCTCCCAGACCGGTGGCCAGGACCCGGGCAGTGTGAGTGCCACTGAAAATCAGCACGTGTGCCATAGGTAGCCCCTGGGCTACACCCTGGAATATTAACCTAATGTGGTGCTGGGATTTTTGTGATGCAGGGTGAGAAACACAGTAGCTTCTAAATACTTCTAAGAATTATATTATTTTAATCTGAGCATAATATAAAGACTGTGGCTACACTGACAAAAATTGGACCTGTAATTCTCGACTTGTGGAAGTGTAGTGTAGAAAAGTCTAGGGTATTTTTACTACCCTCTTGTTTAATCCTTGGATTCAAGTAACTGAGTTTAAAAAGCTCTGTCTCCTTCATCAATGACTTTCACTGCCTGCTGTTAGTTGTAAGAGGGGAACTCAAGACTTCCCAATCAGAGCAGTTAGAATTCTAAGTTTAGAAAACGCATGTTTATTGCATTTTATCTTTTCTTTTCTCTCTACTCAGATGTATCCTTTTGTTTACAAGTTGGTAGTGGTTGATGCTACCAGGTTACAGAAATAAAATAAATTATGGCTTGAAAACAATTCTTTCGTTGGGAGGATGGGAACAAACTGTGCAATTAAGTTAATTTTCTATTGCCAGTGAGGTTTCATCAAATGCCTCTTTAGTCTAGCTCAGAGTGTACTAAAATATCCCTTCTTCCTCCCCAGGACCTTCGTTGCAGGCATATTGCCCAGCAGGAGAAGTGGACAAGATTCTCTTTGGAACCCATGAACTTCTCTGACAGGTAGGAGTTGCTCCGTAGTGCTATGTTCTATTATGCTAGGTAGCATTTTGCAAACTCTAACATGCATGGGAGGTTGGGGAAAAAGTCAATTTTCCCTATTTTTTAAAAAGGGAACTGAAGCATAGAGAAGTTAAATGACTTGCCCATTGTGACACAGGAAGTCTGTGCATCCAACTCTCTTGAATTCCCACTCCAGTGCTGTAACAATAAGAACATCTTTCTTCTCTAGTTAATCAAAACACAAGCGAAATAGATGAATATCCCTAATTCACAAATGGGCAAACTGAGGCCAAAAGACATTTCAGTGAGTTGTCCTTATTACTTCTTCCCAGTTGGGCAAAACATAGCAACTGCACTATATTTTCAGTCCCGGAGAGCATGAGAAGCAGGGAAGTAAGCACAATTTCCACGTCCCCCTGAACCTTGATCTGAGTAATCTGTGTGGTTTAAAGGAAAGTGTGTATGAATGGTAATAAACTCCTGAGTTCTTATCTCAGCTCTGCCAGTGCAGTCTGGGCACCAGAACTGGACACACATTCATCCTGCCTGGGAGATGGACTAGATGACCTCTTGAGGTCCCTTCCAGCCTGACCTTGCTATGATTCTCTCACTGTCATCTTAATAAAACAAATTGCAGTGTGTTGTACCATAAACCTGACTGCAGGTGGATTATGAATGGTTCTGTTCCCAGTTAACAAAACAAATCCCAGATGCTGGCATCTATTACATAAAGGTAATCCTCACTTTTTCCAAGCATTTTAAAAATTAACTTTGCACCAAATTTTAAAAGCAACATGTTACAAACAAGCTGACAAACGTGAGGCACTACTAATCTTATGGTATGACTCCCATTCTCTTTCTCATATGTTCCCAAATCTGGACAGTGTGGCACTATGAAAAGAATCTTGAGAAGCAGAAATGAATTGGTGTGGGTTTTTTGTGTGTGGTGTTTTTTTTATTATTATTATTATTATTTATTATTTGGGGGGGCAGTGGAGACTTTTTTTGCGCGGGGGGGGGGGGGGGGGGGAGGAAGTAATCTCTTCACCTCCTTTCATGAGACCAAAAAGTTAAATGCAATAGTGAAAAATCTCCCCAATATGTAACATTTAAGCTACTAAGAAACTGGAATCTTGGTGGAAAAACTGCATGTGAAATAGGCCACAGTTAACTGTTTCTGCTGGCACACCTCGGTATTCTTTACCAGAAGGTCACGTGAATGTTTCAGTCCTAGAGTTTTCATATGGTGATGTAGCACCCTACATAATATCTGAGAAGCATGTTTCTGCAAAATGTAAAGGGAGACTAACAGCTTGTAAGGCCAGAAGGGACCATTGTGACTGTCTAGTTTGACTTCCTGCATAATACAGGCTATAGGACTTCTCTGTATTTAATTCCTGCTTCAGGTTCACTAGCTGTGCTTGAACTAGAGCATCTCTTTTTAGAAAAAGTCCAATCTTTCTTTAAAAATTAAGAAGCGAGGGAGTAACAAAAAAAACTTGGTAAGATATTCCAATGATTTATTATCCTCCGTGTTAAAAAATGTACACGTTCTTTCTAGTGTGAATTTGTCTAGTTTCAACTTCCAGCTATTGATTCTCCTGACACCTGTGTCTGCTAGCCTGAAGAGTCCTCTTGTCAAATTTCAGTTCCCCAGGTACTTGTAGACTATGATCCAGTAACAACTTGGGCTGTGCTTCATAACTGCCCTTCTGTGTTTGAAATCTCTTATAATGCAGCAATCCAGACTTCTGAGGTTTCAGCAGATTTCACACCCACCAGTCTTTTAGCCTGATCCCTAGATTATTTTGGGGAAAAGGAGTCAAATTGATCCCAGGATAAGTAGTGCTACTACATGCCTTCTAGAAATACATATACACCTCTACCCCGATATAATATGAATTCGGATATAACGTGGTAAAGCGGTGCTCCGGAGTGGTGCGGGGCTGCGCACTCCGGCGGATCAAAGCAAGTTCGCTAAAACGCGGTTTCACCTATAACACGGTAAGATTTTTGGCTCCTGAGGACAGCGTTATATCTGGGTAGAGATGTAATTATTTTACACAAAGCAATGGGTCTCAGGACAAAAATATGGAGGCAACACTTTAATTTTATTAATAATAAAATAAAAGGGAGGGTGGAGGAAGTCGAGAATCCCTTCTAGGGTCAGCACCTTTCTCTGTGTCCTGCCTTTCTATCTTTTTGCATTTTATGTCCTGGACAGTGTTGAACACACTAGGTAGATAAATGATGGCTTAATTATGAATCCTAAAAAATGGTACCTCCAGCCCAGGTCCTTCTGCGATAATACTCTGCTCAAATTCAGGCAGCTTGTGTGCATTAAAAAAATGGGACTGTCTCCCCTGTATTCTTCATTTCAGTGTGCATTGCAGAGACAGCTAGATAAGCTGTTTTCATGTTCGTATTTATTTGTTGCTGTGACTCTAACTTTACTCATAACATTTTAAATGATTTTCATGTGCAATGAACCCAAATCTCCAAAGCAGTGAGGGTCTCTGTTGGGATGCTGAGCATATTAATCTCTCGCTAAAGAAAATGAAGGTCCTAATGCTCCTCTGTTCATTGATCAGTGTCTCTAATAAGGAAGTGTGAACTTAACACATTTGGATGTTTTCCTAAAAGTTTGTCATGATCTTATCTAATACTGCAGTTTTTCTTTAATTCATTTTTTATAGACAAGTTTAAACAGATTTTAATTTACATGTGAGCGAAAGACTTTTTATTATTTTTTTTATTTTTTAAAGTCAAGATCCCACTATTCAGAGAATTCTCACCAGCTAGGTAAAGACAGTGCCTCTAAATTGTCCTTTAATGACCAAGGAGATGGGGATAATTAAAGAATTCTTCCTGGTCATTCATAAACTAAGGATGAGGTTTTCTGTTGCTTAGAAATTGTCAGGCCACATATTAAATAGTAGCTGAGTAAAGTTTATTTTTAGCTTTATTACGGAGAATGCTAACTTATTATGAACAAATTTCCTAGGTAGTTGGAGAATGTCTGATAGTTTTTCTCTATACTCCATCTGTTTCAGGTATCCTGAGCTATATTCTTTTGTCTTTATGTGAAGAATTCAAGTATAATATTTTAATGTTGTTTTGCTACATTTTATGTAAGGTGGTCATCTCTGAGTTTGTCCAATCAGTTTCTGTGACACTCTCAAGTCTCCATCCCCGAGGTGAAAACCTATGGGTACAAATCTTTGCTTCAGAACATAAGAAAAACTCTTTTCCAGTACAAACTAGGAAATCTTCGTCAGGATGACACAATCATAGCTGAGTGTTTTTAAAATTTCAGGTTTTATCCTCTGGCTGAGTGTTGAACACCCCCATGTTATCAAAACATCTGGGGGTAATATGTGTCTGTGATGTATTTCCATTATGTGATTTGAAAAATACTTAATGGCTTTTATGTAGTTCACAGTTGAAGTAAATATACAATATCAACAGCATCCTGAAGTTGGGATATTTAGCAATTTTTCAGATGGGTTTTGCAATTAATGATAGTAAAAACGAGAAAAAATGCATTAAATGTTTACTACAGATACTAACATTACATGAGAATATCTAATTTTCTGTTAATTGAAGTTCCACGCCTAAACACGGTGTACATTGAGTCGATTGGATTATAGGCTTCTTAAAACTTGGTGCTAAATTCTGCTTTCAATGTACTGGTGCAGCTCCACTGGCTTAAATGGGGTCATGCCAGTATAATAGTAACAATTTGCACCACAGGAAGTGGTATTGCCACTCCATGGGCTTTCAGCTACAGAAGTCCCTTTACCATTCATGTACAGAAGTTTGAAGCTCTGAGCTGGATTTGAGAAGAAATACATAAAGTATCTTAATAAAAATGTTCTAGAGTAATTTTTTTGTCAAGTTTAAATTTGACAACTCCATTACTTCATAACCAATTTTTTTTAAAGAATTGTGAGCTGTTGCATTGTGAACACAATGTTTGTATTAAGTCCACATCATGTTGCTTAGTCATTACAACGGAAATAAAGCTAACTTTGACAATATAGAAAAACAAGGTCTAGAATGAATGGATTACCATAGATGTGTGCTCCAAAAAACACATGAAGATTAGTAGTGAGTTTACTGTAGCAAAGCCTAAGAAGCTGAATTCTTCCCTAAAAAAACATTAAACCAGAGCAGTGTATCTTAGTTTAGCTAATTTGTTGGACTGGTGTCACCATAACGTTATCTGCGATGGTTGGAATCTAATGGCAGATCATAAATGCTCTGCTTCCACATTTATTTTTTCTTTGCTACCAAAGTGGTGGTGACTTAAAACTTTTTTTTTTCTTGCGGTGTCTTGGCATTTTTTGTATAAAGTGTGCTTGGCAACTTCCTAAGCAAGTTTTCTGTTGCTTTTAATCATAGGTCTTTAATGAGCCTAAACAAGCTCACTTATTTCCCCTGAAACCTATAAAAAATCATAATCCAAAAGGTGTTGATTCCCTGAACAGACTGGTGTGTTCATTTCTGACTCAGGCATGGTGAAAGTATGGGACACAAAGGGTTAAGGTCTGCCATTTTGTTATGTAACACCCTTAATGGACATATCAGTGAATGGCACCAAAATGGCAGGGCTTAACCCTTTGTGAGCTGTAGTGCCTCACAGTCAGAAACCTGCATCTCAGAAGCTAGGCTTGTTCTTTTTAAAACCAAAAAAAAAAAAACCTCCAAGTCTCAGTTTTAAAGACTTGTTTTAACTAGCATGTGGCCTGCTGATTAGTTCTTTTGCTTCAGTAACAATACCAGAAAACTTAACACATTTTTAAATTTTTGTTGATAGTCACTTTCATGCCACAGGATCAGCTTGCCTTTGGTTGCTACTTTTCTTATTACTGAGTTGATACAATAAGAAAAAGATCTTGAGTTACCAGACTGCAGCCATCTACTGTCTAAGGCATAAAGTGACCAGTGTGTTCTAGTCCTAGATTTCCTAGATTGATTTCTTTAAAAAATATTTTTATTTTTTTAACTCAAACCTGCTTCTTTTTTTCTTTTTTTTTTTTTAAGGGTTTCTTAACAATAAATAAAAATAAATTGGGTGGGGGCATTGTAGGGGCAGCATCTTGGCCTTTGGATTTTTTTATCGTGGCACACTTTTTTATTTATTTGATTTTTTTTTTTAATTTTTTTTTATTTATTTTTTTAAACTTTAAGGTGGCAGATTTCTGGGAAGTTCCTTTCACTGGGAATTAGAAAAACAATAGTAGTGATTTAATAAGGCTAGAATTAAGTTGGAACAGTACATTGTTGTTACCCCTGGTTTCCCCTGGTGGGCGGGGGTGTGAATTGGGGGACCCTGAGCACTCTTTCTGATAAAGCATCAAAGCTCTTGGTTATCCAAGCTGCACGCCAAGGGAAGCCTAGACAGCTTCCAGGTTTGGAGTCTGACATGGTGTATGGGGGTACTACAAGTCAATAAGTTAACTTTGATCAATAACCAGCTACTTTTAGTAAACAGACTGCAGTATCCTTTGAACATCTTCACTTAGGGAGATACACTCAAACATTGCTTGACCTGCCTGCTTTCTTTTTCTGTGAATCTCCCCACCCCATCCCCCCCAGGAATTAGGAATAAGGCTCGTGAATCCAGGGAGGAAATTATTCTTTTTTTGGCTGTCAGCAAATTCTACGCAACTTGTATACAGGTTTTTGTTGTTGTTGTGTGTGGGGTTTTTTTGTTTTTAAAAGGCATCCCTAAAACTCTTCTCTAGATGGCCTGTACATTAATAGCAGAACAATACTTGCACCTTGTTCTCATTTGAAACATTGTAGCATCTGCTTTGCCAGAATCTGGCTGTTTTAACTTTGCACTGGCGAATCTTTTCCTTTCACAGTTTGATAAGCTGAAGTTTAGACTCTCCACACAAGGTGATGTTTATGTAATGGCTATCAGAGGCTTTCTATAGAATATTCTGTGGTATGGCTTGAATTTTTTCTTGTCTAATAATGATTAGGAATCAGATGTGCTTACAGCTGCAGGAATTCACAGAACTGCATGGGTGGCCCCTGGCTTATATGAGGTCTTGGGCAAAAAAAATTGTAAAATATACTACATCTGATGCTGTACTGAGATCCCTAAAATCTATGTATTGATTATTGCAGTTAAGTCATGTGGGTATATTATGAACATGTTACGTACTCCTTAAAATTGCCAGTAGCTGATATCCTAGTACGCAAGGAGATAGAAATATATACAATTTCAAGTCTTGAGAGAACTTATTTTAACAGCGAACTTGTTTATTATTTTTATTGGCAAGCATGAGTGAAGTTAAGCAAATTCGTTCAGTAGCATTTTTGGTACTGTGGAAACAGTATGTAGCTGAAATTTCACCAGCTGTTCTCATGAGACAGCTGTTGAGGATCTAAGCTCATTCACTTTTTTCCCCTCTCCTGTGATGCACCAGTTCTGCTTTTTGTCTTCTCGCTCCTCGGTACTGATGGCCAACTGATTAACTTCAGTGAAATAGAGCTCTACACCCCAATGGGTGGCTCAGGCAATACATCTCAAGTTTTATACTTTTGTTTGACAAACAGTAATATATAAAATACTTGCTGTGCACTTGCATGCAAAGACTAGCTTCCTATTTTCCTGGACTTGGTTTGTTCTATTCTGTGCTGCCCATAGGCTCTGAAATGATGTTATCTCCATTTACAGTATCTTTTTCTGTATTTTTTTAACCTTATTCTCTTTTCTTCTCTCCCCCCCCCCCCCCCACAAATCTTTTTCTCTTCAATTGCAGCATAAAATATGTACTGTATTTGGTTTTTCACTTGGGTACTGCTATCTCAAATTGGCTTTAGTTCTTTAGTTTAGAAGACTTTTTGTAAATCTCAACATGATATAAATGTCGGGGGGAAAGGAATAATATTGACTGGAAATTTCTTATTTAATGGTGTAGACTTGGTAAATGAAAATATATTAATCCAAAATGATCAGTAGATCTCAAGCCTTTCTCTATCTGAAAGGGCCACCACCAAAGGCTAGACAAATGAATCAGGGAACACTGCCACCACTTAATTCAGCAATTAGTTGTTTACTGCTCTGTTTTAATCCACTCCTTACACTGAAGGGGGTGTGGGGAGAGGAGCCCTAAAAGTAGGGGGAAGCTTTTTAAAAATGCTTGATATATTCATTTGCATTACAAATACCCAAAATGCTCTTCCAGCAATTTCATATTAGTGTCCAAGCTACAGGAGGGATGAGAAATCTATGTATGAATCGCAGAACTCAGTTTTGTGAACACCAGTCTTACAAATGACCAGTTATATCAACTATTTTTCCTAATGGGGGAGGGGAGAATCACCTAACAAAAGTGGTGGTGATCAAGAACAGGTCAACATCCTTGCTCATTCTGCTGCCTTCAATGCATTGGAAATTGCTTTGCCGTTGTCTGAAGAACAAAGCGATATAATGCACTATACAACTTATGCACTATATCTACTGTAATTTTGAGATGTTAAATTTTAGAAATTGATCCCTTGTAAAATAGGGATTCTGCTGTATATCGAATACTCTTCTGCAGCTGTGTGGTACTTTACCCCACTCATGGTTTGACTTTATATGGATAGTCCACCATATATTTATAGTGGAAACTAGAAAGAGAAGGAATCTTAGACACATGCTCTCATCCTTTTCCCCCATAGGAAAGGTGAAGAGGAGGTATGTTGTATAAATCTGGGGGACATATCATTCCTACAGATCATATATGGTCTAAGAAAGCATTTTAGCTAGAAGGAGAATCCCTGAAATTCCAAATTCATCTCTGAGAATGTTCATTAAAGAATGAAGTTCATGCTGTCCAGCAAGCACTAGTAAGCTGCTCCATTCCTAGTGAATCTAGATACTGCTTTTTATGTTTTATTACTTTAAAATACCACTTTGCATCCTACCTAAAACGATGTTCAGATATCCATTGACACATTGGTATGGGTGATTGTTACATGTGGAAGTCAGATTCAGTTATGGCTCCTGAGGGAAACTATTTCTTCTGTCACATTAAAACATTTGCCTTTATTGGGGTTGAATCTAGGGCAAGGTTTAAAAACAAAACAAAGAGAAATTGTTACACAACTATATGTCTGAACTTTTTTTTTAAAGCAGGAGAATACCGACCCTCTCTTCTCTCCCCATCCACATCCTCCATGCTGATAATTCAGGATCAGCCAAACAAAACTCCACCAACTTTCAAAGAAAAAGAAAACTTCAGCTTTGGGCTGAGAGAGCATGGGATTTCAGCCCAGAAATAGTAACACATTTTTAGTAATGTAAAACTAAGAAAAATTGAGACTGTAATGAAATGTCTCCTCAAGTGTTAACTGTAGCATCGCTATTGCTTCCCTCTGGTACATGAAAATCGAAAGTTAAGATACTGATTTCATAGACCAAATCACTTCTGATCTGTGTCCTCAGGTTAGTTATGAAAAGCCACATGAATTTTAGTTGCAGGCTTATTTTTCCTTGATCCCTAACAGTATTGCATTGTGGCTTTAAAAGTGTGCCTGAAGTGACGGCACTTGTGTTAAGGGAGAAAATAATATACAAGAAATTGTTAGCTTACATCTTTGCTTTACTTCTCCTAATATAATGCTCATGAAACTTTACTTCTGGTTCATATCCTAATCTGCAGCTAGAGAAAATACTGTCTTGAGTGCCCCCCCCCCCCCCCCCCAAAAAAAAAAATCCAGATGAACTGCCTAGGAGTAGCTTACATATCTTTCTGGTAATATTGGTTGCTGGTATTCTTATAGGTTTTTACCAATGTTGGGCACATGTTATGGCCTGGCAGGTAGCCCTGCTGAGATCTTCCATGGGGCTTGGTTCCTCCAGGAGCTGGCAGACCAATAGATGTTCCATGGTTTGGGTTTCACCGCAGTCATGTGTTCTGGGTCATTGGAATAGCCCCACTTCTGCTTATTGATCTTTGACCTGCCAACTCTTGTTCAGAGATGATTTAACCATCTCAAGGCTTCTCACCTGAGGGAAGGCATTTGGTAACATCTGTATGCATTTTGATGTCCTCCATTGAGTATTTTGAGCAGTGTGCGACACAGTTCTAGTTGTGTAGCCATCAGTGGTGGATTTTTTTTATTTATTTATTTTTAAGCAGTTCTGTTGCCATGATGAAGCTTTTCCTCAATTTCAAGCAGCCAACTGCTGTGGTGTGGCCATATAGCAGATGTCTGGTATCTCTGACCTGTCATAATCGTTCAGTTTTGCTTGTGACCTCTCTCTCCTGATATCTGGTTGAGCAATTCCAGCAAGCACATAAAGGCTCTTCACATTTGTTGGTGTTAGACATCCTGTGATTTAGTGGTAGCTACCCTGTTTCCCCGAAAATAAGACATCCTCCGAAAATAAGGCCTACTTACAGTTTTGCCTCTCGTTGTAATATAAGGCATCCCCCCAATAATAAGACCTCCCCGATAATAAGGCATCCACCGATAATAAGGCATTTTTCATTTCTGAAAAATAAGACATCCCCTGAAAATAAGACCTAGCGCATCTTTGGGAGCAAAAATTAATATAAGACACTGTCTTATTTTCGGGGAAACAGGGTATCACTCAGAACAGGATCCAGCGTCTTTGTGTGAGCCAATCTTTCCCATCCTGGATGTGCATATTTGGCTATCGAATGGCGAAGTGCAAGTGCAGTGGTTCTTAGTGTTGCTGGGTTGATTCCCCATTTTGAACTTGCAAGCTTCCTGACTGGTGTTCCGGGTGCCAACTTTGCCTTTTGTCTTCTCCATGGTGTGCTTTGAAGGAGACAGTGGTTTAGCATCACTCCAAGTTAGACAGGATTCCAGCAGTGGGCAAGTGATACCCCCTTCCAGATGATATTGAGCTGTCTATTGGCCTCTCAGTGAAGATGGAAGGGAGTCGCTTGTGATTTGGCTGGGTTGGTGCACAGTTGATTCTTGATGTAATAGACTGAGAGCCCAGACACTGCCAATGTTAGTGTAGCTGCGTTCTGGGCAAGACCGTTGGCTTGGGCAGCGATACATAAGTTGTCTACATAGATCAAACTTATTGATCCAAGATGGATCAGCTGATCATTTGTATTGGTGAGAGTATGCTCCCTTGTGGTACACTTTCTGTTACCACTAGGAGCTCTGCTTCCTGCATAGTTGGACGTAAAAACATCTGTTCTCTAGTTGCAATTGTATCATTCATATGAGGTGGTGATCTTTTGTCATGGTGTGTATTTTACGAAGGAGCCAAAGGCCCTGGGTACACTGGTGCTGTACAGCGCTGCAACTTGCTGCGCTCAGGGGTGTGAAAACGCCCCCTCTTTACCCCCCCCCCCCCCCGAGCACAGAGAGTGCAGTGCTGTAAAGTGCCAGTGTAATCAGCGCCTGCAGCGCTGCGAGCTACTCCCCTTGCAGAGGTGGAGCACTTACAGCGCTGCGAGAGCTCTCTCGCAGCGCTGGTGCCGCGACTACACTCGCGCTGTGAATTCCCAAGTGTAGCCAAGGCCTTTGGTGACTTACTGTGGTGTATGCTGCTAAGTCAACAAACACGGCACCTGTTACCATACCCCTTTCCAAAGCCATCTTTGGTGTATTGAGTGATGTGTGGCACTTGCAGGCAAGTCATGCTCTGGTCAGAATCCAGCTTGTTCGGGGATTAGGTGCTTTTCAATAGGTTAGGATGAGATGCTCATCCAGTTTGCAGAGGTGACTTAGTGGTATAGGCCTGAAGTTCTTTGGTTCTGTTGCGTCCTTCCCTGGCTTCAGGAGTGCCACAACACGTGCTCATCCCCAGCTCTTGGGGACTTAGTATGTGGCTGAGCATGTGTTAAACAATTTGAGTACCCACTTCTTCATTGCTGGTCCGAAGTGTTTTGATTTGTACAGTATGAATGTCATGTAGGCTGGCAGCTTTGCCATTCTTGAGGACATTAATTCCGGAGGTTAATTTGGACATTATATAATGTGCCGGAACTAGGGGTGCACACCCTGTGGCTTGAAGTGGTTTCCATCATATACAGGGTTTACAGTTTTATTCAATGGCTTTAAATTAAATTAATGGAGATATTCTATCTCCTAGAACTGGAAGGGACCTTTAAAGGTCATCGAGTCCAGCCCCCTGCCTTCACTAGCAGGACCAAGTACTGATTTTGCTCCAGATCCCCAAGTGGCTCCCTCAAGAATTAAACTCACAACCCTGGGTTTAGCAGACCAATGCTCAAACCACTGAGCTATCCCTCCCCCCCCCCGGCGCTACACAAAGGAGCATACTCTCACCAGTACAAATGATCAGCTGATCCATCTTGGCGCAAGAAGTTTGATCTATGTAGACAACTTATGTATCGCTGCCCAAGCCAACGGTCTTGCCCAGAACGAAGCTACACTAACATTGGCAGTGTCTGGGCGCTCAGTCTATTACATCAAGAATCAACTGTGCACCAACCCAGCCAAATCACAAGCGACTCCCTTCCATCTTCACTGAGAGGCCAATAGACAACTCAATATCATCTGGAAGGGGGGTATCACTTGCCCACTGCTGGAATCCTGTCTAACTTGGAGTGATGCTAAACCACAAAAATGGCACTTTCAGCACACCTACTATAAAAATTGCTCTAATGCCACTGACTATTGCAAAATTATAAGTCTTCTAGTGTTCTTGCCACTTAAATCTATCCTATCTTGGGTTGTTTGTTCAGTGCCCTGCCATTTTCTAGGAGTTGGTGTGCGACCTGGTCTACAGTAATATTGTAGTGTTATTCTGACTTCCCTGGGTGGCTTCCTTTCTTGCTTACTGCTGTTAGTCATGTCCACACTGAGATTCTGCCATGACTTCTGTTTTTCCTCTTTTAGTTCGGAGACCAGGTCTTTGCTGGCTGCAATGGTCTCCTCAGCTAATGAGTCTGCTTCGAACATCCGCTTTTATTTTGCATACCAATCCAGTAACTCCATGTTAGTCCCAGCCTCGTGAAATATGCTGCTTTGAGAGAGTGCAGACCGCATTGATAAGCTGATCAGTTTTCTGGTTTTTGGTCTTTCTTGCAATGGCATTGAGGTCATTGGTGAAGCTCTTCTGTTGCGCTTTCTTAAACTAAAACCGTGTCAGAATGGTACTGAGTTTGGCATTATGGCTGCATTGAGTTGGATGGTGATGAGCTGGTGCTGCAAATGTAGAAATGGATCCAAACTAAGTTTGTTCAGCAAACCAGCTATGCTGTTGCTGGCAAATGCCAGATTGGGGTTGTAGCCCTGTTCCCATGGGCTGCTGTTGAAAGAACTGGGGAGCTTATGGTTGTGAATTAAGTTCAAGTGGTGTGCATCTGCCTGCAACTCAACTAGTTCACCGTTTTCATTAGTTATGCTATAGTCCCATTGGACGCTGTGACAGTTGGGGTCACCACTGATCACCTGTGTTTTTGTTATGTTCGAGGTTATGTGGGCTAGCGAACTTGAATTGCTTCCATAGCAATCTGTAGGCAGACATGCTGGAAATTCTGTTGGTGTCTGCTGTCAGGACTTCAGTGTCATTATTATTGGTCATAGGTCTTGTGTGATGACAAGATCAGGTTTGACAAAAATGGCACTGCATATTGCTCTTGTGGTGGTGTACTTCTAGAACTTGACGTATGCAGCCTGAGAGTGGTGTACTCTTGCCGCTGATGTGCTGAGGTTATGCAAATAGAGTATTCTGCTGACTAGACTAACCTTGAAATCACAAATTTTAAAGAGCAGTACCCTTCAAGGGAAGGCAGTCTGTGGAGGAGAAATCACTTTGACTTATGGCCTTTGGAAAAATCCTTTTAAGAAAAGTTGAATTATGCACCTGTTCAATAACAAAGTTACACAGATGCAGGCAGATATATTTATTTCAGAGCTTCCTAAGTTGTGGTCCATGAGCAACAAAACATCTGCAGCACATTTTCTGGTGGCTTATGGAGAACTGGCTTCTTGTGTGGTGCCAGATGCTTCTCCTCCTTCCTAGCTGTTAAATTGCACTGAAAGACAGCTAAAAATGTCTTAATATTTTTCTGTACAAGTAATTACTGTACTTGCTCTAGGTATTACAGGTTGTGAGTGGGAGAAGAGGATGATCTGCAAGATCATGAGTGGGTTGTGGGGAGCGGGGAAGCAGGTAGCCTATGAGAATATAGTCCATACTCCGGGGAAAAATTGGGAGTGACTTCTTTACTTTCAGTAGTAATAAATTGCTAATGCTTTTTCTCTCTCTCATATTTGGTCACTGTTGAAGAATGTTCCTAAAATTGCACATCACCTGGTACTTCAGCTGGTCTGCTTATCTACTTTAATTACTTGGGTTGGTTACTTAACTCTCTTTTAATTTTGGCAATTTTAATTCTGAGTTGCCACTTGTGTTAGTGGAGGTGAGGAGGAGTAAGAAATAATATCCGTTCCAAAGAATCGTTTGAAATAAACCACAAAGTATTTTTAGCCCCCCAAAAGATCCCTCTATCAGTTCCAGGCTGATTATTTACAAGTTATTTTTGGCAATGGAGAACAAAGTTGCCATAGAAAAGGTGCAGTTTGAACTTTCTCATACAGGCCCTCTTGTTCCATACAGTTTTCTCAACAATGCAAACTTTGACAGTCACAGCACCAAGTTATGTCGACACAAGGGGACTTACAATCAACCTATGTCTGTGTATGCCTACACTCAAATTTGTCATTGACTGACGTAAGCACTCCATTACAGTGACGTAGTAAAACCACCTCTCTGAATGGTGTAGAGCAGGGGTGGGCAAACTTTTTTGGGCCTGAGGGCCCCATCAGGGTTCCAAAACTGTATGGAGGGTTGGGTAGGGAAGTCTGTGCCTCCTCAAACAGCCTGGCCCCTGCCCCCTCCCACTTCCCGGCCCCGGACTGCACCCCTCAGAACCTCCGACCCATCCAACGCCCCCACTTTCCCGCTCCTTGGCAGGACAGCAGGGGAGGGGCCAGGGGCTAGCCTCCCCGGCCAGGAGCTCAAGGGCTGGGCAGGATGGTCCCATGGGCTGTAGTTTGCCCACCTCTGTGTAGAGCCATGCTTGACCTACTGAGGTTGACACAGTGCAAGTGCTATATAGACACTGCATGACCTGTGTCAACCCTAATAGTCCTCCGTGAGCTGTCCCACAATGCCCTGTTCCCTGTGACACTGACCACTCTTGTCACAACTTTAAACTCCACTGCCCAAGGGTCAGAGATACCAAAAGCCACTCCATCCACCCTTTAACTCCTCCCTCTCCCCATGTGTGTGTTTTTTTTTTTTTTTTTTTTAATACCTTTCCTGATTGCCCACCTTGGCAATCACATCTAGTAGCTCACTCTTGTGGGCAACTGCCGAACCGACCAGGCCAGTTCCACATACAAGATGCGCTCCTACCCAGAGTAGACAGGACGTATTGGATCTCCTGGGCTTACACAGAGAGAGGAGGCTGTGCAAGCACATCAATGGAAACAGCTGTAGAAACATGTCCATCTAGGAGCAGATTGCACAGGGAATTCAGGCAAAGGGATGTGAGAGGGACCAGCGGCAGTACCACGTAAAAGTACAGGAACTCTGCCAGGCATTCCACCAGGCAAGGGAGCACAACAGATCTGGCCCTACACTGCAGACCTGCCACTTCTACAAGGATCTGCATGCTGTACTTGGCCGAAACCCCCACCAGCTCCCCACAGACCACTGTGGATACTTGGGAGGAGCCTGACCCGGAGACCCCTCCTGTGAACAGTGAGGAAGAAAGGGAGTTGAGGGGAGACATGGTGGAGGACTCTAGCCATGCTGCAAACCAGGACCTGTTTGAGGCTCTGCCACCGTGTAGCCAGTCCCATCAGGCAAACATGGAGGAACTCCAGTATGTGTACACGCTTTTTCTTGTGATCAGATTTAAAGATGGCACCAGCCCATCCCCCAAGCTAAGAAACCAAAGGTATCCACTCTTAATTGTTTTAGTCATAGGAGAAGAGGTAGCGATACAAGAAAGAGGTCGGATTGGTACCTGCTTTTCATTTCCCTGTTGGGTTAAGTAGAGTGGGCAATGCAGAACATTTTGTTTATGTGCATAGGTACGTTCCTCTTATCCTCCTGAGAAATCTCTATGAAACTTTCATGGGGGTACTCTGTAAACTTCTCCTGAAGGTTTCTAGAGATGACTACCTTATTTCTTCCTCTATGGTAGGATACTTTGCCATGCCATTCTGTGATGAGTTCAGCTAGCACCATTGCAGTAAACAAGCTAGTGGCATATAGGCCCGGGCAGCTTCAGGAGACAGTAACAGCTGTGTTCTTTGTGACCCTGAGGAATGAGAGATCAGCTAAAATTATCACTGCTTGTGGAAAATAGTGCAAATATTCAGTGCCGCTGCCCTATAGTCGTATCCATGGAATAGGGACTGAAATCATATAGCGTCTTGCAACAGAAATTCCACATCATCCCTTGATCCTGTTACCATGGTTGGAGCTGGAGAGCGGTGCTGTGCTGAGGTGCTCCAAAGCTGAAGTGTCAATAAGCATTGCTTGTGTTTTTACAAGAAAAGGGAGTTTAGAAACTTATTCTCTTTCCACTGACTGTAAATCCAGTGATACATCTGTCTGTCTTTATCAGCAGCTTCTGGCTTGGTGGGTGCCCCCTCCACTCACAGAACGCATGACCATGAGGAGGAGAAAGAATAGGATTAGGGAGGACCTGGCTCGCAGGATCTTGTGAAACAGTGTTTCATCAGACTGTGAACTAGGGGCTTGGCATGACTGACAGCATGAAGAAAGATCAAGAGGACAGGAAAGGCCCATGAGTCCCAGCAGGGCAAGGAGAGGGAAATGCACCAGGACATAAAGGGTCTTCTCAGTCAGCAAACCCAAATGCTCCCAAACTCTCCATCCTATGCAGCCCTTGGAGAACTCCATGAGCATTGTCCTTAGACCTCTTCCCCTCCCTCCCCAACATATCATATGGTATCAAGGGACCCATCAGTGCCCCCTACTACTCGACACTGGGGGACCGCAAAGAAAACCACAGCTTCACATACTGACCTGTGAGAACACAGTTGTCCGTTGTGGCTACACATACAACTACTTTTTGTGTACTCAAATGGATATAAATGTTTACATCCTTTAATTATGTTAAAAAATTTATAACATTACCTGCGGGGGCTTTTGTGTATTGAATTTTGGGATTTTTTCCCCCCCACTCAATTTAATTACCCAAAAATAGAACTTGATCTTTATCTTTACTAGTTCACAACAAATACTGCAGAATTCATAGTGATTATCAAAGACAACAGTACTTGTACCAGTACCCAGTCATTTATGCACGTACAGCAAACACTACACAGTTCTTAGCAGCACCCAGAACTCCAGGCTCAGAGAACGCTCCAGCGCACAACACTGCTGCAGCTGGCCACTAAAGTGCTCTTTCAAAGCCTCCCTGAGCCACATAGCTCCACATCAGGCTTCTAGAATAACCCTTGTTCTGGCTGTTGAAAGTCAGATGGCAGCTTTCCCCCTCTGCCTCACCGGTGTTATGCAGGACACAACAGACAGCTCTAACCATTGAGATCTTTCTTGCTGAGTTCCAATCTAGTGAGTAAACACCGCTAGCCTCCCTTCAGTCTACCAAAAGCACCTTCAGTACTTATTCTGCATGTACTGAGCTGATAGCTGAATCTTTCCTTGGGGCTGTTGATGTGGTTAGTGTACAGCTTTGTGAGCTGGGGAATAAAGGGTAGGCTGGGTCCCCCAGAATCACTGTTGGTATTTCAGTATAGCTAGTGATGATCCCCCCCCGGTCGGGAAAGAATGTTCCCGCTTGCAGCTTTCTGAAGAGTCCTGTGCTCTTAAAGAGGTGAGTGTCATGTACCTTCCCTGACCAGCCCACATTGATTGGTGAAACATCCCTTGTGAGCAACCAATACTTGCTTAACCATAGAAAAGTAGCCCTTTCTGTTGAGGTAGTCTGGCAAAGTGGGCTGGTGCCAAAATAGGGATACGTGTGCCATCTTTTGCTCCACTGCTGTTTGGGAACCCCATTGCTGTGTATCCATCCAGATTTCCTGCATGTTGCAGAGTCTGAGTCCTGCATGGCAGTAGATAACTAATGGCCCTACGTGATTGGATAATGGCCCTCAACTGTGGATTCTCCAACTCCAAGATGATTTCCGACCGATCAGTAGCAGTCCGATGTTGCAGGGTTCCAGAGTGTGATCACTGCTTGCTTGTCCACTGTCAGTGCAGCTCTTCTTGGGTGTCCATGCGCTAGAGGGCTGGAATGGGCTCGGCACATGGATGTCTCTAGCATCTGAAAGTTCTGCAGCCACTGCTCATCGTCCCAAAACTGCATTAAGATGTGATCCACCAGTCAGTGCTCATTTCTTGAGCCCAGAAGTGGCCTTTTACCATCTGCAGCTGTTCCATGAACCTCAACAACAATCTTGAATTGTCTCTCTTTGTGTCTCAGAAAACTGTCCTTGGCAAAATCTTCATGTCCCACATTATTGTGGCTTTTCCTGCAGGTCTGCAAATACCAGAGAATAGTGTGTCCTGTATTTGCAGTGTTCACGAGAATAGTGCAGAGCTCTGGGCTCCATGCGTCTATCAGAGATGGCAGACACCAAAAAGTGCCGCCTGGGTTTGTGGGATTTAAAAAAAAAAAAGGGGGGGGGGAATTATGCAATGTTGATGGTGCTATGGGATGCAGAAAATTGCATGCTGGGAATTTTGATCCCTAGCTCCCAGAGATCTCTGGACAAATCACTTCTGTCCCACAATACATTGCAAAAATTTCCGGAAAGGTATTGTGCCAGATGGTTGCGCATGACACATTAGGATACCTACCTTTGGTGCAGAGTACTTTACACCAACACAGGAGCACCTGGTGAGTACATGCAGCACCTATGCAAGCAGCCAAGTCTGCATGCAGCCAAGGGATGTACAAATTTTGGCAGCCGTATTCTGATGCAGCTTGCACAGTTGGTAACGTAGATGTGACCGTACTGATATTTGTTAGAAGCTTGAAAGGTTTTGGCCAGAGTGTGGATTGATCTTGTTTACAACTAGTGTGAATCTGGAAATCCTCCATAAAGTGGGCTGGCATTTTAGCAGGGTGCGGTGGGTTATATGGGGTGTGAGGTGGTGGTGTGGTTGCTTTGTTTTGCCTGCCACCTGGAGAGAGAACTTTTTTGGAAGTGAGCTCTGGCCAGGTTCCCGAACTATGGAAGCAGATCAGACCACTTTTAACTGGACAATTTTTTACTTTAATTTGCAGTGTGTCTTGGAATATAACAAAGCAAAGTTCTGATTTCTTTCCCCACCTCCCTGAAGCAGATATATGCTTGTTTAGCTAAGTCTTTCAGGACTTTAGTATACAAGGTCTTCAAATAGACTATTGTCACTGGGAATCTGGTTATTCCTGGCTGGACTGCACACCTGGGGGGGAGGCACAAATTTCCCAAGTCTTAAACTGGAACTCATCTACTTTTTCCTGTTCTATCACTTTCCCCTACAGTGGCAAAAGAAAGCGAGCAGATAATTGTTCCAGGATCTCGCAATCCTTTTTGTCATCTTTGCAAGTGGGAGGCGTTCTGGGCAGTATGTGATAGGAGTCTCTCATACACATCCATGTTGGAAAAGACACTGGCTGATTCAAACCAGGTTTGTCTTGTATTTTTCCTTTTGTTTTTTGGAAGGAAGGGAATTGGGGAAGAACTTTTGGCAGGTTCCAGGAAACATTTCTGTTGCTGTTTTTGCCAGTGGGAATGCTATTGGTGCCATAGATATTTGGTATTTGACCTACTAGTATAAATAAATTTCTGATCCAAAAGACCTTTTTATTTTATTTTTGTTTCTGTAGCTGTATTGGCCCCAGGATATTAGAGACAAGGTGAGCGAGGTAAGATCTGTTGTTGGACCAGCATTTGTTTGTGAGAAACAGAAGCTTTTGAGCTCTTCTTCAGATCTGAAGAAGAGCTCTTTAGAGCTTACAAAGCTTTTGTCTCACCAATAAGAGATTACTTCACCCATCTTGTGTCTCAAATGTTTTGGACAGTTCAGTGAAAGGGCCGTCGGATTGCTGTGTGCAAATTTGTAATGCGCGTATGTGCGAGAGAGAGCGAGAAGAACTTCTGTGTAATCCTAGTTTTCCCCTTCTATCTTTCAAAATACATTTGAATGGTGTAAATTTATTACAGTCCAGAGTGAGTTGGACCAACAATCTGGCACTTCTGGTGATTCTAATCAGGGCTGGCTCCAGGCACCAGCCTGGCAAGCAGGTGCTTGGGGCGGCCGCTTCAGAGAGGGGCGGCACGTCCAGGTATTCGGCGGCAATTCGGCGGACGGTCCCTCACTCCCGCCGGGAGCAAAGGACCTCCCGCCGAATTGCTGCCGCAGATCGCGATCGCGGCTTTTTTTTTTTTTTTTTTTTTTCTGGCTGCTTGGGGCGGCCAAAACCCTGGAGCCGGCCCTGATTCCAATAGTTTTTATGTATCTACCCCTTCAGGAAAAAATTAATTCTAGCCCTTAGTGCTGGGGAAATACCTATCCCAATGTAAAAAGATGCATTGTTGTTATCCAAAAAGTCTACAGAATGAAACAATAGCTCAGAAAAGTGTGAATTGCCAATTTATTTCAACTGCATACTAACCTGAAGCCTAATGTCAATATAAACAATTTCACTGTGTATTGTTTTATCAAAAACATACAGGTGATATACTTTTGTATTGTGGTTTGATGGAAAAGACAATCATTCCTTCAAACTCCTGCAGGATTGTTCCTTACAGACTCTCTACTCAAGTTATGGTGTTTCTACCTCTTCCCCCGGGAAACTATATTAAGTTTCTTTAAGAAACTTCCCTGATTTATTTCCTTTCCCTCCTTCCCATGCCAAGCTAAATACAAGTCTGGCCTACATTTATAACCATTTTGAGGAATCCAGTTACAACAGTTTTTGTTCCCTGAAATAGTTAAAACTTTAACTGTGGCCACTAACACAGAATTAAGTCCCGTCCATGCTAGAAAATGGCTCTGTGATTTTTAAGCCCTATGTGAGGAGAGCCAGTGTAGTCCTGGAAGTGAGAGAATCTACATATGACATGACATTTTTTCTTTTCAAGAAAAAAAATTGAAGTGGTGGGTTCAGTAAACAAAAAGGGAATTTGGGCCTGATTGAATGTCTAAGGCAGGGGTTCTCAAACTGGGGGTCAGGACCCCTCAGGGGATTGCGAGGTTATTACATGGGGGGGGGGGGGGGTCACGAGTTGTCAGCCTCCACCCCAAACTCCGCTTTGCCTCCAGCATTTATAATGGTGTTAAATATATTTTAAAGTGTTTTTAATTTATAAGGGGGGTCGCACTCAGAGGCTTGCTATGTGAAAGGGGTCACCGGTAGAAAAGTTTGAGAACCACTGGTCTAAGGTATCGATCATGCAGAACAAAATACTGGAAAAAGTGTCCTTGAAAAGGTGAGTCTCCCATTTTGATGTGGACACTGTCAAGTTTGGGTTCAATTTGACCTGTTGGTGAGATGGTGCATGGGGAGGTCCACCATGGAAAACACTCTGCCCCCAGCACCTGATAGCTGGAGTGTATCTATCCTGGAGGGTTAGAAGAAATGGGGGGGGGGGGGTCTCTGAAATAACTAGATCTAATCTAAAAGCTGTTAACCAATTGCGAACCAAGACTCTGAATTCTGCTCTAAAATGTATGGGGGCAGGTGCATCAAGAGAGTTCACAGAGTGCAGATATGAGAGAGTTGAGTTTCCTTTTGTTGCTTATGGTATTACATGCCATAGAGAATAATGTGTAGAACTTGAAAATATAGGCATTTGCAGAACAAGGGTTCATGTGTGACATTTAAAATATTGTGGAATCACAAAGGCTATTCAAAACACTTGGGTTTACCCACGTATCATGTAACTGGAGAAAATGAAAGAACTGAAATAGTGAACATTTTGGAGTACATTTGAGCATAATACAGGACCTGACTTTTCAGTGGTGCTGAGCAATGAAAACTCAGTTGAGGTCAAAGGAAGCTGTAGGCGCTCAGTATCTATGCAAAACGGGCTTTTGGTGTCCAATTTCTTCCACTGGACACTTGTGGGTAAGAGAGCTGTGGGTGAGAGCGTCCTCATTTTCAAAAGAGGGGTTTATATGCAAGAGGAGGCTGTTTCTACTGAATGGTCTCATTTGTCTCTTCCGCCACCATGACAATTTTACACTTTTTAGTATTTGACATTCAGTATCAAGATGCCTCTGAGCTGGATAAATATCATACTCATAAGTTTGGGGTGTGTTGTGTGTTTTTTGTACCAACGTCTGCTGATGAAAGAGCAAGCCTTCAAACTTACACAGAGCTCTTCTTGAGTTCTGTGTAAACTTGAAAGCTTGTCTCTTTCACCAATAGATGTTGGGCCAATAAAAGATATTACTTCACCCACCTTGTCTTTCATTGCTTCCACATCCATATGTATTATGAGTATTTGGAGAGACATGAGAAGACCATGTGAGAGGGTTGTGCCTTTCCCACAGTAATGCAATGTGTCCATATAAGAGTTGGGTATAGAACCTAAGAGTCCTGCTCCTTGTCCCATGCTCTAACTACTAGACACTTTGCCTTAGCACTTTATTGGAGCATGTGGTATGACTGGATCTGCTAGAGATTTTTAACTTATTCTCTGTGTAGTGGTGGTGGTGGGGGGTCTTGATTTGCCATTCAGAGCCGTGAAACCTGCCTCCCACTCCCTTCTGATTCATCTTCTTTGTGTTTTAAGGTCTGGGAGGAATGTAAAGCAATCTCTCACCAAAAATCAGGTCCAGATTACTTTAGGAGTCAGTCTTGCTTCACTGGCAAGAGGGTTTAATTATGTGACACCATAGCTCTGCTACACTTCCAGCTTTGCTAGACTACAGAATAAGAAAATTGAAAATAAACACAAGCCTTCCTTATTATAATGCAGATGGCCAATAAAATGAGTACACTTGTTTTAAAATACTGACCAAGAAAGTCAGCATGTTTACATTAAAAACAAAAACTCTAGTATAAGCAGATTTCAGAGTAACAGCCGTGTTAGTCTGTATCCGCAAAAAGAAGAACAGGAGTACTTGTGGCACCTTAGAGACTAACAAATTTATTAGAGCATAAGCTTTCGTGGACTACAGCCCACTGCATCCGAAGAAGTGGGCTGTAGTCCACGAAAGCTTATGCTCTAATAAATTTGTTAGTCTCTAAGGTGCCACAAGTACTCCTAGTATAAGCAGACTAGACAATATATTGGATTAGTAGAGTGGCCTTCTGTCTTGAGGCCTGGGTTCAAATTTCAATGGAAACTGCCAGCATAGCTATGCCGGCATAACCCTGTGATGTAGACGCACCCCTTCGGTCTGTGTAGGACCGACCACTACCTCTCCAAACAAAATTAGCCCCATCAACAGAAGCTGTCTTCTACACTGGGGGATTAGGTCAGCATAGCTGTGTCAGTGGGGGGGTGTATTTTTTTTCACATCTGTGACTGACCATAGTGCTGACTTAACATTTAAGCATAGACCAAGCTTTAGTCTGTGTGGGGCCATTTTTTGTGGCATCATTGTGAGATTGTTCATGGGCTACCTCAGAGTGGAGCAGTAAGGATGCTGCAGGCAAGAACTGGGGTGCTTTGGAAGAATTATATGATGAGGCCCAGAACTGGAATAGCAGGGGTTGCTGCATGTTAGAACGGAGGTCTGTTGGCTAAGCTATGTAGAAAATCTTGACAGCACCTGGCTTTCTTCCTGGACAGTGCTGTTAGTCCCTCACTTTCATGAACAGCAACGTTCACCCAACCTGTCTCCTATTTAAAAGCACATTGTTCTTCAAGATTTTAGTTTAAATGTGGCCTCATTGTGAACTAGCGGATGTCAGTTAGCCAAAAATATTCATTTATATTAAGTTTCCAAATAAAAGTTATGTAAAGAAACTTGTTGTGAGTCTACTTTTGCTTGCATAACATTTCCTATAGAGCTGTCTGAAATGACAATCTGGTATGCTGTAGATACAGGACCGTGACTTGATGGGAACAGGAGGTGTAAAATAGAACAGGAAATAAATTGTATGGTATAATTAACTACTCCACTGTCCCTCACTTCCAAACACACTAAACTTGTATATAAAAAGTGAATGCTGTGCTTTCCCTGAAGGGATGGGACGAGCAGAATAATAGATGCACTGCTGTGTTGTAATGTGAAATTAAAAGCACTGTCCCTTTAAGAGCAGTGATGCTCTCCCAGACTTGTGTTTTGGAATGCCAGCAGCAGTCTTGCAGACACATTGCTGCTGCTGCTTTTGCTGTCGTGTCTCTGTGAGGGTTAACAACACTTCAGCTTGTTGTCTGGAACCGGTTCAGACTGGTTTTCTAGAAAGTGCTTTGTCTCTCAGACTGAATCCTGGGAAGGGTCATGTGGAGCCCAGTGATGTCATGGGATCAAAAACTGACTCAGCTTTTTTTAATCAGATGTGGGTCTGCAGGTACAGTGAAATGGCAGACTGAAATGCCAAAGCTCACCAAAAGCAAAAGTTTCTGACTTTGGCATACAACGAGTTAACTGTGATCCCACAGGAGTTAAGCACTTCCTGTGCAGCGAGTGGAAAAGCCTGGCTCATTAATTAAAGAGAGAAGAAAGTATCAACTTAAATATTACAATGGCAGTGCCTTAATCTCTAGTGGCAAACTGGAAGGAAACATGGAAGAGATTCTCTTCGCTCAGGGCATGGTAGTCCTTTCCCCACAACGTCGGATTCCTGAAATTTGCAATCTGATACAAGTACTAGAAATTCATGGTAAAAATCCCCCCCAAAACTCTAATCCTAGATTAAAAAGTAGAAAAAAATTGCCTCATTTGCATGTGAGGCAAATAAAAAGAAAATCTTCCCCCTTTTTCAATAAACAACCAAACTTTTCGTTTCAGTTGTATTCCTGTACAATCTCCTGCATTCTGTTACAAGATATTTTTAGAGTTTACATTTTACAACTATAGTTGCTTTAAATAAAAAAGTGTTGAGTAACTCTGTAGTAACTTCAGACTAAAATCTACTCTAAGGATAGGGTGAGTAAGTGCACTGCAATACTTTAATTGCTCTTTCAGGATTTCTTCTTTTGCAGCACCATCCTATCTTGGCCTTTTTTTGAAATTAACAGTTGATTTATTTTTCTCAAAATGCATTTTACTGATTTCTCTCTTCTCTTCCCTCCCCCCCCCCCCCCCACTTTCTTCTCTCTTCCTCCCCCAACCCCCCAGAGCTTCACAATGACAGAGGAAGCATGCAGGACACGAAGTCAGAAGCGAGCACTAGAACGAGAAATAACCCAAAATGACGTGGACAGTAAAAAAATTAAAATGGACAAAGGACTCTTGGGAACAGATATAAAGACTGAAAGTGACATTAAAATAAAGACTGATCCTGGAGCTGGGAAAGTCCAAGGATTATTAAAAGGAGGGGAGGTAAAAGCAACTATTAAAGTGGAGGTGCAGACAGGTGATGAACCTGTTGACATGAGTACCTCAAAAAGGTGAGTGGCTACCTGCTGTCATGCTTCCATATTTGAACTACCTGTGCAACAAAATGTGGGGAAATAGCCTGTTGAATAGCTCTATTGATTATCACTTGGAATAGACTTTTGGGCTTTTTAATCTATGGGATGGCTAAAAGAGTGAAGTATATACTCTACCTCTGAAATGGGTTGGTTTGTGTTTCAATTTAGCATTCCTCTTAAGATCAGCCATGGTGCTGTAGCCTCAAAAGTAGCTGTTGCTTGTTCTACCCATGAGTATTGCCGTTGTGGCAGAAGCTGTAAAAGATTAATTACTGAAATGGGGAAATATGACCTTGAGTGAAGGAGTGGATGCAAACCATAAAGGGGGTGCACTCTCTAAGCAGCTGACTCTCTAGAGGTTACTTCCATGTGGTAAGAGCTTCTTGTGTCCATAATCGTGTGGGTGATGTAGGTAAGGAGGGATAGCTTGTCTCTGACTATTAAAAAGGGAAGTGGTTTTGGTGCATCTTACTGTTGTCTTCAGAGCTATTGAGGGAAAAAGTTGTTGGTTTAAAAGTTACTAATGATTTAGGGTGCCTCCATTGTTTTTAAGTGACCCATCTGATCCCTTTAAAGGGCACTGGTTTTGCAAAAGGTAAGTGCTTAGTACTTTTTGAAAATCAGTCGCCTTTCAATTTAAGATTTCTTAAATTAAACACCTAAAAATGGAAGTATCCAAAATCGTTGGCCGTTTTGGAAAATCTTATCCTTGTTGTGCCAGTCTAAGGCTTTTCATACACACACATCACATGAAATAAGAATTATATTAGTAATCTTTAGTATATGGAAACATTTTTTTATTCATAATCACCACCAAAAAACTGGTTTATAGACATCCATTCTATTCTGTATGCTGTCTATCCTCGGGTTCATTATGTGCTAAGACTACAGATGATCATGTTATCCTGACTTTTTTTAGTTTTTGTTGCAAAGGACAGACCTGAATATTTTTCATTTTTAGGATGCAATGTGGTCTAGTGTTTGGAGTATGGAAGAGGAAGACAGGACTCCTGG
The DNA here is from genome assembly GCF_011386835.1 of Chrysemys picta bellii. NCBI lineage: Eukaryota > Metazoa > Chordata > Testudines > Emydidae > Chrysemys > Chrysemys picta. The sequence goes on along the minus strand of NC_088815.1, from coordinate 14,306,425 downwards.
GTCCTGTTCCTAGCACTGCCACTGACAACTGACTTTCCCAAGATTAAACTAACTTCTTGTGTTCGTTTCCCTATCTGCAAAATGGGTTAAATATTCCCAATATTGTTGCAAGTCTAAAAAGTGTATAAAATTATTTCCTTGCCTGATGGGTGCTATAGAAGTGTAAATTATTAACTTGTTTCACATGTTGGAACAGAAACTTGAAGTTCCTGTCAAGTATGCAAATTCTCATGTATTAAATGTGTATTGTCCACCACTCTAGCTTAAAAAAATAGTACATACGCCCTTACTCCATAATTGTAACTAGTCTATGAATTATTCAGCTTTCCTCTGCTTCTGCTGCTTAAATAAAAAACTATCTGCTGCTTATAACAATGAATTTGTCCAAATGTCACTTTCAGCAATATATCCAATATACTAGGTTTCTTCTAGTAACTTGGATTGACTGTTGGACATGTTCTGCTTCTTCCATAAACTCACTGGTAAAAGTGGCATCTTCAGAGCTTGCTCATGGTGATATTTAGGAAGTACTTGTATGTCTGATGAAAGTTGTGTTGATGATTTTCATACAATATCCTTTAGGGAGGGGTACTACTGTAGATAGATGGCTCCTATGTAAGGGAATTTCTTTTCTGTTTCTCAAAGAATGAGAGTAGGTGGCGGGGCCAGATGCTAAATAAGGGTAAACCTTTTCAGAAGGTAGTAACACCTTTGTGGCATTATCACTGCATGTCAACTAGCATAGTTGTGTTCAGTTCTCTTAAAGGGGAAAGCATAGTCTAGTGGTTTAAAACACAAGGCTGTAAACTGGACTGCAAGGGTTCTGATCCTCGCTCTGTAACAAACTTCCTGTGTAAACCTAAGCACGTCACTTTAAAAAGGACAGTGTCTGCTAGAAGTCTAGTGAATCTTCTTTTTAAAACGTTTAATTTCTCATGCGACACTTGCCCCTGAGTCCCCTTGACGATTTTTGTGGCTTTATAAATACTTTCCAATCTTTTGATAAATGTCTTTCTGCTCCCCCTTTGTGGTGTGGGAAAACCTATACAAACTAGACTTTGAGGGAGAGAATCCATGCTCAGCTTTCTAGAGAGCTTGTTTTTTAAAAAAAAATTATATATATAGAAAACCTGAGACACCCCTTCATTGTATGGTATCTCTGCTGCAGCAAATGATGGTAGGATTTTTCTATTTTCTAAATGGGAGGGAAGGCTTACTTGTGTAAGAATGTCCCTGTGTTGGAGGCCTAATTCAAAACCCACTGAAGTTTTGATGGGAATCTTTCAGTTGACTTCAATGGGATTTGGATGAGGTCCTAGATTACCAAGTACAGATAGTATAGGTTATGATTATATTGTTTTGACCATGCTTTTTAAGTGGAGGAGTAAAATATTGGCATTTCTTACGTATGGAAGATGAATCTGAACAATTCTGCAGACTTTACAAGTAGTATCTCTGCCTCCCTGCTCCCCACCTCTCTGTCCAAAATAGACGACAATTTCTTAAGCTTTCAAGATGTGATGTAGGGCATGTAGATGGCAATCAAGACCTATATCTGGGCACATAGAGGATCTTTACATCTTGGCAAGTGCAATAGCTGATCTAAAATGTATGATTCCACTGAATAAATTTGATCCCTAGCTTGCGCTTTTTTTTTTAAGTCCATTTTTGTAGGTAACTACATGGCATTTTGGTGAAAGGCTCTTGAAGTTTCAAGAGTCCTGTGGCACCTTATAGACTAACAGATGTATTGGAGCATAAGCTTTCATGGCTGAATACCCACTTCGTCAGATGCATTTACAGATCCAGACTAACACGGCTACCCCTCTGATACTTTCTCCTTAGTGTGCCTGAATGTATTCCTTCAGACATTACTCCACCATCTTAATGTTTCACCTGAGTTTTTGTGTAGATTTACAAAAAAAAAAAAAAAAAAATTCATGGAATTGACATGTCTGTGAATTTTGATGGTCAAAATTCTGTGACGTATTCATGGTAGCAATGGGTTTAAAAACTCCATGTGTGACATATATTCTCTTGTATCTCCACACACATCATTTAGCGACAAATACAAAAGAAATGGTACATTAGCTGAAGTAAATATCTAACTGAGAAGTGTAGCTAAAACTAAAAATAATTATTGGAACACTTGTCCTTAATCCTGTGAGCCCTTATGTTCCACTTGGCTCTATAACATCCTGAGGTTGTGTTATATGCATCCGAAGAAGTGGGCTGTAGTCCACGAAAGCTTATGCTCTAATAAATGTGTTAGTCTCTAAGGTGCCACAAGGACTCCTGTTCTTTTTGCGGATCCAGACTAACACGGCTGCTGCTCTGACACCTGAGGTTGTTTGGTTGTTCAAAACACAATTCTTCCTTTGATCAAAATCAAAGTGTGGATGAGTTTTACAATTTGCATTTCATGTAGTGGAGGCTAAAGTCATTGATCCCCTTAGCAGCAAACTTATTTACTTATTTTTTAAATTGCCTCCTGACACACCCTCTGTTTTTTTTAAGATCCTGCTTTCTTTAAATTACGTGCAGGCTGGCTGGCGTTAGCCACTGCTTGTTTGTCTAAATGAAAATTGCTAGGAAAAATGAGGGTGGGGAATCTGAAGGCTTCCCAACAGTTATGGCTTTCTTCCAACTAGCCCATCCTAATTTGTATTTATCTGTATACAGCAACTTTTATTTCAGGATTTACTTAGATATCTTCCAGGGGGGCAGGTGTTGGTGAAAGTTTCTGTTGTCTGAGAACTGCAATGGCTAGTTCTGGGGAAATTGCACGAGTCAGAGTATCAAGTCATTCTTTTGTTATATAGTGAAATGTAAAATAACTGTACATATTAAACACACCAGGTGTCAGGATTACATTAAAGTTAGCGTAATGGTTGTGGTCTGAAGTGCATTGTGAGAGACATGGCACTAAATTCCCAGCCCTTCCCCTACACCACTCCCCATGCTATTTGGGAAAGGGAAATACCCCCTCTATAGGAATGGTATACAGTTCTTGTCTTGGATTGATGGTTGCTGCAATATGGGCTCTTAATTGTGAGTGAAATGGAGAGATTCTAAAAACTAAGATGGAAACATGGAGCATACATAGTAGAGAAGGAGGAGAGAACCAAATTAAGTTCAAGTCAAACCCACAAAGGTATGAAATTCTGAATGAAGACTATATGCTTAACCCAACACCTTTTGTATGTAAGTAGTTCGGAGTACAGAAGTAGTTTGTTTCCCTGGGAGTTGTCTTAATTTTTATCTGACAGGGTATGGTCTTGAACATGCTGTATTGTATTGTTCTGCTTCATTATGTACAGCAGACTGGGAACAAAATTAAATGTCTCAAAAATTGTGATCCTTGAAGTGTCTGCACACAGCACTTCCAAAGAACAGGATTTTAGTAAAACTCTGCTTCCCTAGTGTGATGGTATAGTGCATGTGGGAAGTGAAGATCCCAGAGTGACAGTAGGAAGAGGAGGGTCAGTAGTAAAGAGGGAGAGAGATGAAAGAGGATACATAACTATATGTAAAAACTTTTGAAGAACCATTTAATGGCCATATTTACAACTGCAGTTATCCTTGTGCTAGGCATACTATGTAGAATTTAAAATCAAGTCTTCTCAGTATCATAGTCTGAGTCCTTTTTAAAAACAATTTTTTTATGCCTTAAGCATGCTGTACTTTTGCCCAAGGCTGTCTGTTGGATCACCCTAGCATACTGCATTACATGCTGTACTTTTTCAAAATAGGATACTTCAATTGTTTTGTTTCAAAAAAGAAACCTTTAAAATGGGGCAAGTCCAGTGACGGTGCTTTACCCTATTGAACAAAAAACCATTCCAATTAGGCTATTTCAGGCTTAATACAATATTAAGAAACACTACTTAAACATAGTTCTTGTTAAACTGGCTTCCTGCTCTGGTCAGCCACTGTGCATGGGGCCAGACTATGCTAGAACAGTGGCTCTAGAATGTGTTCTTAAGCACACTTTTAACACCATACACTTTGACTAGCCAAACCATGTTGGTAACTGGTTCAGCTGGAACTGGGTGTAATTGACATTTTTAATATATGGCTGCTGGCACAGTATAAATTGGGCCTCCATATTTCCAGTTTACCTCATGTACAACATGGCCTATTTCTCTACCAAGACTCGCTAATAGATTGTGTGTTGTGAGGTTCACGTACAAAACAGCTGAGTTAAAGGATGCTGTGGAAAACCTGATTTACAGGTTTCTTGCTTTTGTGAACTTGTCTGCCTTATTTTAAAATGCAAGGCCAGCTCCATTAAATCTTTTTTTTTTTTTTTTTTTTTTTTTTTTTTTTGGGGTGTGTAGTGATGGGAAAGGAGTAAACTTTACTGATGTTTCGTTTCAGTAATTATTGTACCACTACATCCAGAGACTTACATTAACATTTTGGATTCATTTTTAGACATTACATCTCCAAAAACTCACTTAATGTCGTTCCTTGTTATCTTCTGCCACCTTCCTCCTTGCATCTCCCCCGCCCCCCAAAGACATTGGAAGTAGGCGAGGTTGTTGGGTGGAATAAGGGGTGGGGGAGAACCTGTTCCATACTTCAATATATAATATTGCTGGGGGTTAGGCATTAGTCCTGAGTGACAGTTACTCTGATATCTCATTTACTTCCTAGTAGGAGAAGATGTATTGCTCAGATGTCATGGAATTGTAGATCATAGGATGAGAGAAATTACACATTCCACAAATTTTTTTATGCTTACCGTCTGAGTGTTTTTTTTTTTTTTTTTTCTCAACTCTCCTTTTTGTTTCATGTCATATGCCATTGTGGCATGAGTTATATGAACCAGTTAACTTATCCAGCTTGGGCTTTGTTACATTATTATCAGTTAATTCTGGGTTGTTATTTAGCTTTTATTTTAAAAATCTGGGATCTGAATTGAAAAAAAAACAAGATATGCTTTTGGCACTTGTTCCGTTAAATCAACTGTAATTGGGTTGTCACTCTTGGTGTCCATTTCATTATTGCCCTGTACAAGATGGACAATGAGGAACTGGGCCCTTTAACTCTTCTAGGCTTAAAATTTAAAGGGCTATCAGCTCTTATCTGAGAGCCATTCCCCTGTCTTAAGAATATAAGAATGGCCATACTGGGTCATACCAAAGGTCCACCCAGCCCAGTATCGTATCTACTGAAAGTGGCCAATGCCAGGTGCCCCAGAGGGAGTGAACTTAACAGGTAATGATCAAGTGATCTCTCTCCTGCCATCCAGCTCCACCCTCTGACAGACAGAGGCTGGGACACCATTCCTTACCCATCCTGGCTAATAGCCATTAATGGGCTTAACCTCCACAAATTTATCTAGTTCTCTTTTAAACCTTGTTATAATCCTAGCCTTCACAACCTCCTCAGGCAAGGAGTTCCACATGTTGACTGTGCGCTGTGTGAAGAAGAACTTCCTTGTATTTGTTTTAAACCTGCTGCCCATTAATTTATTTGGTGGCCCCTAGTTCTTATATTATGGGAACAAGTAAATAACTTTTCCTTATTCACTTTCTCCAATAGTGTGCCACTTTCTTAAAAGAGCTGTGTCTACTTACACAGGGCTGAATTTGACCTAGTGACATTCAAAGAAGGTACTTTATTGCCACTATAATATAACAAAGCAAAAATAATCCCCAAACCACCCAATCTCAAGCAGAGCTTTGCATGACCTGAAAAGAGAGCTGCCAATCTGTTTTACGTGGAAGATGTTCAGATGAACAGTAGTAAAAAATTGTGAGTTCTGTATTTAGTGGCATTTAATGGTCCATGTCACTGTTGAGTGCTACAAAAATTACCATTTGCATTGCAATGGTGATATTGTGAATGAGGCCTTCCTGAATGGAGAAGCAGAGGGATCCAGGAAACAGAGGATCACTGTTTTTACAAATAGCTTCCTAGCTGAAGTGATTCTCCCATGTGTTTGGGTTTTATAACTTAAACTAAAACTGCTAAAATTATTTTTCTCATCCTATAAAACTAGTCATTTTGAGGGTTAAAAGTGCCTCTTTTTGATAGTCTAGGTTTTACTGCAGGAACTTTATGCCAGGTAACAACCTACCACAAAGCATCATTTGTTTGATAGTTGTTTCTTTGTGGGAGAGAGGATGGGGTTTAGATCAGAATTTTTAAGCAGGTAATATGGCCAGCTGGTGGAAGACATTTGGACTTCTGAATTTTGGGTTACTGCTTGTAACCTGCATCTTGCTACAGAGCTCATCTCTCCCATGCTGCAACTTGTGACTTTCATGTTCCCGGCCCCTTCTTTTACTTCTACTGCAGGTCAACAGTTATAAGTGTAATTTAGAAACAAATAAGGGGGAGTTTTAAAGTGAGAAGGGATGTTAGTTGGAAGAGTAACTGAAATTGCATTTTGTGGCACTGTTAGGATCTTGATCATCCTGGCGCAGTCCATTTTGGATTATGCGTCTGTACTCGTCTGTGGAGACAGCAGACTTATTTGTTAAATTGTTAAAAGGTCTTGGATCTCTTCCAATAATGTGCCACTAGGTACGTATAGTTACCACTGAGACTCTAAATAGCCTTTCCAGAGGTAGCCCTCCTTTGGAACTAAACTGGATGTACTTATTCTCTTTCTTTTCTCCATCCCAGCTCTCCGCATAAGCTTGTACCCTGCTGCTTCCTTATGTTTCTCGGTTTAGCCTGTTCTCTAATGCTCTACAAATATAGTTGATTAATATAATCTTGTATTGGGGACCATGACCAAAAAGCTAAATCTCAAAGAGCATCACCATTAATGATGTTTCAGATACGCACTCTAATGGACACAAGCACAACTTGTTCCATTTGCTGAACATTACATAGACACAGGGTTTCCCGACCCCTGCCATACAGCTGAAAAGGGTCTATTCTTGACTTCTTAGGAGGAAAGAGGGAGCCAGTACAACAGTTGTCTGTCACGAGGTACTTTGGGCCTCAGATGTATCATCTTCAAGACAAAAGCATAATTAATCTGCCTCTGTCCCAACTAAATGGAAGAGAGCCTCCAAGAATAGACTTTGTCACCATAAGTCTATTGAATTGGATGACCCTCTGTTCTTTACTGAAGTCAACAAATGTAGGTTGGCCCTGTTGGGAGTTATGCTTTTTGTCTAAAGAGCAGTTGTCTACCAAATTTCTGCTGGAGGAGCGAGGAGACTCTAGGATACTTCGGATTGATCTTTCTTCTTGTAAAACAAATATGTCTAACTCTAAAATGTTCGGACGGATGGATCTAAATTAGAGGGAGGGTGGCCTCCAGCCTTAGATAGTGGGCTGTGACTTGGGTGGTCTGTGTTCTCTTTCCAGCCGCCGCACAGACTTTATATGAACTTTGGTAAATCTGGGGAAATTGAAGCACACGATCTGTAAAATAGAAATACTTCTCTACCTCAAAGGGGTGTTCTGATCATCATCTTTTTTGCAGGCACTGTGTATTATGATGTCAAGTATCAGGGGTAGCTGTGTTAGTCTGTTTGGGGTATTATGATGACTGTCATAGGCATTTCTATCAGTGAACAAAAATGGAGGATGAGATTTTCAAAGCAGTCTAAAGGATTTAGATGCATCTTCTGTGAATGGAAGCTACGTGTCTAAAACACCCAAATTGCTTTTTAAAATCTTAGCTGGAAGCTCCATTCCTTTCAGCAGCTCAAAAATTTTACAAGAAATCTTTCCTAGAAGCATTTTGGAAGCAACTGGATGTAGAGAGGTCCACACAAGACACAGGTTCAAAAAGAAGGCTTAAACTCTTTTTTTGTTATGCCTATGAGCATGTTTTAATTGCTGTAGCCCCTTAGATAGCTGTACATTCATTTCTAGGCAGATGAAAATAGATCCATCCTCCTGAGCCTGGCTTCTAACGTGGACACCAATGGACGGGAACACAGAAGCTGGTCTAAAGAGGCTTTATAAAACCTCCTGGGAGCATTAGAGAACTTTCAGTTAAAGGGTCTGACTCCAGAAACTAAAGATTCACTGTCTGTGTTCAGTGTTGTAGCTGGCAAAGTGTTGATACTTGCATTGTCTCTCTCACACACACACACACACACACACTCACACACGTTAATAGAGTATAGCAAGCCTTTTTTTTTTTTTTTTTTTTTTTTAAAGAGGAGGACTATACTATGAAGATCTAGTCTGGATTCATACACTTCACAATCTTTTGCACTCTGGTCCACGATGTAATTGGTCACGTTGTTGACGTCTGAATAGATAAGCCAACCATGATATGAAAGATAAGCTTATTTTGGTTCTGTGAGCAAAACTTATTGCAAAATACTACTGAGAAGTGGTATTCCATGAGATCTGCAAGATCTCATATCATCAGAATTAAATCGCTCACCCATAAATAAACACTAGGTTTTTTTGTTTGGTTGGTTTTTTTGGTACTATAGAAGGATTCCTAAGTGTTTAACGTTCTGTAGAACAATAAAGAAGGCTACCTACCAAGTTGGACTTGTTTAGCAGAATTGGAAAAAGCAGGTATCTAGTCAATTAGATTTACTGTGTAGATTGGTGGGTGGTGGGTTTTTTTGTGTGTGTTTTTGAAATGAGGCCTCTTAAATTCAGGACACTAGAGAGGAAAAAGCCTGATTAAAATGTCCTCAGTCCTTCAAATTAAAAAGATGACCAGGTTATTCTGCTGTAGGTTGTCATTACTTGTACTTTGTTTCCGTCAGTTGACAGAATAATTAGTACTAGTGTATAAACTTGGAAAAAACAATTTAACAAGCAAATGATCCTTTCTCAGCTGCTCTCTTGCTCCAGTAAGAGAAACAAGGAAAGTTTGAGACCAATAATATTAGCTGAACAAATAGTAGGAAGTGGAATATGTAGTATGGTGACTCACAACAGTGCCATTTTTGTATAAATATCAGCCATTTTGTAACATAACCTGGGCTGGTGGTGAGGAAATTGCATAGATTCTAGAGGAACATTTTAAAGGGCAAGGAGGTAATGGTTAGCCAGTGGGGCTTGATACAACTTAAAATAAAACAAAAAAAATCACACGCTGTGTGTTCATTGTCTGTCTAAAGGAGGATGGTCCTTATTACAAAGCCAGAAGTTGTGAATTACCTTTTTCCCACACCAAGCCCCAATTCAAAAATTAGAGCTACTAACCCACAAAACAAACTAAATGCCTGCAACCTTTATTTAGTGAGTATTTATTTAATAAAAACCTCTGAACATGGAATCTTCATTTTGAATGCTTTGGGATTTATATGGCTATGATCTATTTTAAACCATTATTCAAAAAATACCCAAAACAATGGAATTTTTATCAAGCAATTGTTTATACCAAAGGTGTGACTGTTACAGTATGTGTCCCTCCCCCTGACAAATGTAGCTTGTAATGAGCACTCTAGAAGACCATTAACTAAATGGAGGTGCATGTTGGTAGAGTCTCTGAAAGAGAAGTGTTTTCATTACACTTCATTCTCCAATGTCCAAAACCGCTATTCACGTTAACAAGGCAATCTGATTTCCAATCCTGTTTCTTGGTTACTCTTGCACAGCTGTGTGTGAAGCCATTCTTTGGCTAGGTAGATGGGGATGGAGACTGTGAATGATTACTTGTATTTGAAATCCAGGTGATCAGTTTTAATATGGGGCCCTCTCTTGCGTGGATCTTAAAACTGTTCATAGTTAAGAACTTTAAATTATCTTCTCCCAGCTTGGAACCTGTAATGCCTGCTTATCTTACTGTCTTAATCTTGTCAACAAGTCACTTGATTTTTTCAAAGATGGTTTGATATCCAAATAACCACGATGAACACACTTCTAGAGCAAAATGTAGTCAGTAGAAATTTCATCCTTTTCTAACCAGCATATGCTGTTAGCGGATCTGATTAAAGAACTGTTCTACTGTAATAATTCTGTTACTCATGGTCTTTCAATAATTTCTACTTTGTTTTCTCATTCTCACCTTGCCTAAAAAGTAGAAAAGAACTTTTGTGTCCAAAAAAAACCACCTTTGGGTTTTTTTATTTTTATTTCAAGTGACTACTTGAAACTTGCTTCCATGACTAAATAGATAGACTTTTAAAAAGCCATAATGGACTAATGGTGTGTATTTTCAGAGTTTTGAAGCAAACCAGCAAATCAACTATAAGTTCTTAAACTTTAAAAACTAGTAGAGTAGTTGAGCATAACTCATTGCTGTACTGTTAGGTGAATAATTTTTTTTTCTATTGTGCAATACATGATGCTATTTATTAATAGTCTCAAGTGGGCAGCTGATCCAGGAAGTTTCTATAGTGCAAGGGCAGCCCCTTAAGCTTAAAGTCTGCTCCATTTTCTTACAGCACCTGAACCCTACCTCACTTTGTAAAATGAAGGCTATGTGTCACAAGCCGGTTAGAACTGGCTGTTGCTATGGTTTTCACGGTGGAAGGAACAGTTAAAGGGTCACATGTCCAGTGAGGGAAATGCCTTTCTCACATGACTCTTTGGTGGCCTGATTAGAATACAGGAAGTTAGCTCCCTGCTAGCTGTTATGATGCTGTGATAATTGATGGGGTGACATCACCCTTGCTACCCGTACATATTGATTATTCTTATGCCTGGTTGCTTTGAGAATTGAACGGTTAAAACAGGACCTTATGAGCTTTGTCAATGCACTATTCTCTGATTAGCAATGTTATCTTGAATTCAACTTCCTTTTGACAAATCAGGTTTAAGTATCTTCTGTTTTAAATGTGGCTAATCGCCTCTGAGAGTGATTCAGCAGACTTAAGTCTGCCAATAGAATTCTTCCAAACTACAATTGTTTCATACCCAAATTTGTGCCATATTTTGTCCCCTTGTGGAGGCCATTAGTGGGGATAAGACCTCCTTCTCCAAGAGGATAAAAAGATAATCCTTTCATATCAGAGTTGGGGGTTGTAGAAGTCTGAACTTAGTTCAAATGGGTTCTGTTTTCCGAAATCACATCTATTGGGCCTCACATGGAGATTTTGCAAAATCTCCTAGTGTGTTAATCACAGTAAACGTTCAGTGGCCCAGCTTGCTACTCGGAAGCTTACCTAAGTTGTTTCTTTCACAGCTACAGAAACCGATAGTCAGTAGTCGGATTTACTTTCATTTTACAAAATTGTGTTTAATTTTCAAGGTTGTATGACTTCAAATAGTTTGTGGCTTTTCTGGTGGGCGATAGAGAACTTCTGTTCTGCAACACAGTGTTCATAGCCATAATAACTACAGTCTGCATGGTACCTTGTGGCAGTACACTTGTAGAAGCCAGTTACACGTGAGGCACTTATCAAAAGGTGCTTGCATATCTTTACCCCCTGCAGAAGCATAATCTCAGACTCTACCCCCTTATTATTTTATAGAAGATCTATTGTATCTTTTAAAATACGTTGGATTAGGTTTAGCTACATGAAAAACTCTACAACTCTTCCAGATCAACACAAGGTTACATTACCTAAATTATGAGATTATTGCCTTAGTTAAGTGTTCTTTAAAAATCATTTTCAGATGATTTTTTTTCCACACTTCTTAGCAGGATGGGTAAAGTCAAATGCTGTTACTTGAGATGATGTACTTTAGACTTTGTACTGAGACCTTTTTTAACTTGAGTCTCTTGATGGCAAGCGCTCTTAATTTTTCTCTCCTTGTCTATCTTTTTAGTCAAGGCAACCAATTTAGTCTACCTTAGTCAGAGAAAAGCTCAGGCTTTAAAGCTTTCACCTGTGCCCCTGATGGTTATTTTTAAACCCCTTCAGAGTTGAAAGATTGGTTCACTGGCTCACTGTGCCCCCTAGAGGAAACTGAAACTCATTTTCTGCTCCTTTTCTACCAAGGTGGACAACTGCATTAAATGCAGTATTGAATATATGGCTATAGCTGAGAGACCAAAGACTGCTCTTTCTAGCAACCAGCTTTTAGTTTTCAGAAAACTGTTTGTTTGAACTGGCATGGCTTTTGCTGAGGGTGTGTAGTTTACATTAATACATAGTTTCTCAATAGTGGTACAGGAATATCGCTACAGTAAAGGTACTCTGCAACTGTGAGGTTAATCTGTTCCTGTTTTGAGGGTATTAGTGTCTCTCACATCTGGTACATCACTAAATAACAATAGAAACAAAAAAGAAACATTTTAAGTACCTGGATTCTTCAAGTAAGTTCTGTATGTTAAAAAAAGGTACTATGGGTTAACTTCAGAAGCTGTAATTTAAGGTGGGGAGAAACTGCCCCATTTTTAAGAGAACATAGGACTAACTTGCCATGTTTCCAGGTTGCAAATTAAGGTAATTTTCACCCTGAAGTACAGATTAAAGGTAGTTAAGTGCATAACCTTGCTGCACAAGAGGCTTTTTTTTTTTTTTTTTGTAATGGATGCCTGTATATTTGCTTCATCTGGTTTCATTGTTTTAAAAATTGTTTTGGTTTGTGTCTCAAAAATTAATTTGGCAGGTTTAATCTGGTCATCAATAATGCATTGAAAAGTCATTTCATTTACAGGATACTTCTTGAAAAGGGTTTCATTGTATTCTTGTAGTTTTTGTTTGGGTTTGTAACACAGTTTCTTAAGAGGTACTCTTCTAAAGTGATTATACTTATCCCATAAACAATGCAAGTTCCTCTTCAAGTGCTTGCTCATGTCCATTCCACATTAGGGGTGTGTGCTGGCCACATGTACCGGTGCTGGAAGTTTTTCCCTTAGCAGTATCCGTAGGGGAGTGGTTCTGGCGCCCTCTGGAGTGGTGCCTGCATGGCACAGTATAAGGAATGCTGCCGGCTCCCCCCACCCTCAGTTCCTTCTTCCCACCAGTGACGGTGCACGGAGCATTCACTGCTCTTACTAGTGTTGCTTAGGCTTTGTTTGTACAAACTAGAACTCTTGTAAAATTAGTGTACATAGTTAGTTAACCCTTAGCAGTAGTTCGTTTTCTTAGTCCCGTTGGGGACTTAGCCAGGGGATGGGGCGTGCCCCGGTCCCCAGGCTCTAAGTGCTGCAATCGCTGCAAACAGCCCATGCCCAGGAGCATTCCGCATAGTAGCTGTCTCAGGTGCCTTGGTGAAGGGCACATAAGTGATAAATGTTGAATCTGCAAGTCCTTTAAACCTAGGACCAAGAAAGAGCGTGAGATCAGACTCAAAGTGCTCCTGATGGAGTCCGGCTCACTCCATTCTCAGAGCCAAGGTCCAAATCGGCACACAGCACAGTGTCATCAGTGCGTAGTGCCCCGCCGACGCCGTCCACGAGCCGGCACCAATCCATGGCCCCAGCCAAGAGGTGAAGAAGGCCGGTAGGGGATGGTCTCCTACTCTCCACAAGGGGAAGGACAGGGCTGGGGACAAGCTCAGACCCGCACTGGGTGGCTCATCTGCCCCATCAGGAAGTCGGGCTTCAGCTCATGTTGAGCGATGCAGCCAACCCCGTTCCTTGCCTGGAAGCCCAGACAGAGGTGGGCCTTCATCAGCTTCAGATGCTGTTGACGCCTGAAGTGCTCCAAGCTGCGCAGGAGATCCTGATGATCCCGGTGCCGCCCACACTGGCCCTGGCAGTGTCCAGACCTTGGGGTAAGCCCGCCTTGGGACCTTTCCGTCCGCCCTCGCCTCAATGGTACTGCTCCCCATCGTGGGGGACATCCCGCCACCGTTCACCCACTCGTTCACCGTTCACTCCCTCGCGTTCTTCAGTGCAGTCCATCTTGGACTACTTACTGCAACTCCGGACCTGGGGTCTGGTGCATTCTTCCATTAGAGTGCACCTTGCAGCTATTTCCGCGTTCCACCAGCCGATCCAAGGTCAGACAGTCTTTTCTCACGACATGACTGTCAGGTTCCTGCGGGGCCTCGAGAGGCTTTACCTGCAGGGCTGGGCCCCTGTCCCGCGGTGGGAACCTTAACCTGGTCCTCTCCAGGCTCACTTGCCTGCCTTTTGAGCCACTGGGCTCTTGCTCCCTCTCCTACTTGTCCTGAAAGGTCGCTTTCCTGGTGGTGGTGATATTGGCAAGAGTAGTCTGAGATTAAGGCCTTGACCTCAGAACTGTTTTACAGTTTTTTATAAGGACAAGGTTCAGCTACGGCCTTACCCAGCTTTCCTGCCGAAGGTAGTATGTTCCTTCCACATGAGCCAGGACGTGTTCCTGCCTGTGTTCTGTCCCAAGCCGCAGAAGACTGCTGAGGAGAGGCATCTGCACGCACTGGATGTCCGGAGAGTCTTGGCTTTTTACTTGGGGCATACCAAGCCTTTCCGTACATCAACCCAGCTCCACACGTTTACGTCTCATTATGCCATCAATCAGCAAGCCAGAGACAACGCTGGGTTCGGCAGAGCTGTATTACAATCTGCACAGCCGTGAACTCCTACCCAACTCCACGGGAACTGCTGGGAGTCACCTAATGTGGAATGGACATGAGCAAGCACTCGAAGAAAAGACCATTACCTGTCCGTAATTGGTGTTCAAGATGTTTTGCTCATGTCCATTCCATGACCCGCCCTCCTTCCCCACTGAGGGTCGCGGGAGCTAGCAGCGCCCCTTATCCTGCACTATGTGGACGCCAGAGCCGCTCCCCTACGGATACTGCTGAGGGAAAAACTTCCGGCACTGGTGCATGTGGCGAGCACACACGCCTAACGTGGAATGGACATGAGCAACGCATTTCAAAGAACACCAGTTACAGAAAGGTAACTGTCTTTTTTGGCAGCCTGGGTGGAGGCTATGCTATTGTTTCAGTAAAAGACCATCTATTAAATCTGCTGCCACCCTTGCTGAGAGATGCTATACACTTGGTATCTGAAATCCCTAATCCTAACACCAATGGGTTAATCTAGCTGATCAGCTATATTTTACTAAAGACTCGTTTCAGCTCACGTTCTTAATTCGCTTGGCAAATGGCCTCTGCTGGACATCCCAAGCCAGGAAGTTTTATAGGCTCTTAGCGTCTGTCCAATCAGAAAGCTGTACAGTGCAGTGGAAAGAATGGTACTGTAGTCTGCTGTTACGTTATGCCGCACAGTGATCTGTCTCAGTCCTTTTTGGCTGGTGTGATTAAATAACAATGTTCTTGTATGACTATGTTAGAGTTCAGATCTCTGAATCCAGCACATGCTAAGATGTAGCACATCAAAACAATTAATGACTCTTCTGTCACTTCGAGGCATTGTTTGGAATTTTAGGGTGAGGATGAAACGAAGCATAACATTGTATCTGCACCTGGAGAAAGTGTTCCTGTAGGTTTGGATATAAATTGGGCGTGCTTATGGGCATTTAGGCTGCTGAGACATTTAACTTGCTAAGTAATAGGGCACCGACTTGTGGTGTAAAATCTTTAAATGCAAATGCTTTTCTTGTACATGCTGTGTTGCAGTGACTTGTATGTGTAGTGCACCTTTAGTCCTGCTTCAGTAGGACTCTGATAAATAAAATTGTAACTTGGGTGGGGGATAATAATCTAGAAACATTTGTAGTAGGGGAGGGATAAGGAAAGCAACCTGATGAAATGATGGTCATTGAATACTCATACAGGCTGAAGAGATTTTAGACCTTTTGGCATTCGAAGGCCTTTTGGCAGTCAGCAAATGGGATGGTTTCAGATTAGCCCTGGGAGATAGGCCCTTTCCCCTCTAGGTCATTGGTTTGCTTGCAGTGTTGGTCACCAGTGACTGAAAGTCATTGCCATCTGCCTTGTGAATGAATTTGCTGACTCAACACAGTTCCTAATGGGAGGGGATCCCCAATGTACAAACTACCACCATGTTTGGCACATCTTTTGGCAGTCTCAACAGAGGCACCAACGATTTAAGACAGGGGGCTTCCAAACTTTTTGCTGGTACAACTCCATTTTAATGAAGTATTTCCTGCTGGGACCCCAGACTGCATTGAGGATACAGTTTTGAAGAACAAAATAGCATCCTCTGCCCAGCATGACCTTGCACACACCATACATGTGAGGTTGTGCTGCATGAAATTAACTCTACAAAATGGCGTCCTCCGCACTTTGTGATCTCTTGCATATGGTGCGTGCAAGGTCATGCCATGCGAAGCAAAATGGCGTATGCCACATGCTAGGGATCACGTGACCCCATCTGCTGATGGTGGTGCGATCCGCATTTGTGATTGCGACCCAGTTTGATAACCACTGATTTAAGGCCTGTTTCTAAGTTAAAAATCACTTAGAAAAGTTAGATGCCTGCAAGTCACCCGGGCCTGATGAAATGCATCCTAGAATACTCAAGGAGCTAATAGAGGAGGTATCTGAGCCTCTAGCTATTATCTTTGGAAAGTCATGGGAGACGGGAGAGATTCCAGAAGACTGGAAAAGGGCAAATATAGTGCCCATCTATAAAAAGGGAAATAAAAACAACCCAGGTAACTACAGACCAGTTAGTTTAACTTCTGTGCCAGGGAAGATAATGGAGCAAGTAATTAAGGAAATCATCTGCAAACACTTGGAAGGTGGTAAGGTGATAGGGAACAGCCAGCATGGATTTGTGAAGAACAAATCATGTCAAACCAATCTGATAGCTTTCTTTGATAGAATAACGAGCCTTGTGGATAAGGGTGAAGCGGTGGATGTGGTATACCTAGACTTTAGTAAGGCATTTGATACGGTCTCGCATGATATTCTTATCGATAAACTAGGCAAATACAAATTAGATGGGGCTACTATAAGGTGGGTGCATAACTGGCTGGATAACCGTACTCAGAGAGTTGTTATTAATGGTTCCCAATCCTGCTGGAAAGGCGTAACGAGTGGGGTTCCGCAGGGGTCTGTTTTGGGACCGGCTCTGTTCAATATCTTCATCAACGACTTAGATATTGGCATAGAAAGTACGCTTATTAAGTTTGCGGATGATACCAAACTGGGAGGGATTGCAACTACTTTGGAGGACAGGGTCATAATTCAAAATGATCTGGACAAATTGGAGAAATGGTCTGAGTTAAACAGGATGAAGTTTAACAAAGACAAATGCAAAGTGCTCCACTTAGGAAGGAAAAATCAATTTCACACATACAGAATGGGAAAAGACTGTCTAGGAAGGAGTACGGCAGAAAGGGATCTAAGGGTTATAGTGGACCACAAGCTAAATATGAGTCAACAGTGTGATGCTGTTGCAAAAAAAGCAAACATGATTCTGGGATGCATTAACAGGTGTGTTGTGAGCAAGACACAAGAAGTCATTCTTCCGCTCTACTCTGCTCTGGTTAGGCCTCAGCTGGAGTATTGTGTCCAGTTCTGGGCGCCGCATTTTAAAAAAGATGTGGAGAAATTGGAAAGGGTCCAAAGAAGAGCAACAAGAATGATTAAAGGTCTTGAGAACATGACCTATGAAGGAAGGCTGAAAGAACTGGGTTTGTTTAGTTTGGAGAAGAGAAGACTGAGAGGGGACATGATAGCAGTTTACAGGTATCTAAAAGGGTGTCATGAGGAGGAGGGAGAGAACTTGTTCACCTTAGCCTCTAAGGATAGAACCAGAAACAATGGGTTTAAACTGCAGCAAGGGAGGTCTAGGTTGGACATTAGGAAAAAGTTCCTAACTGTCAGGGTGGTTAAACACTGGAATAAATTGCCTAGGGAGGTTGTGGAATCTCCGTCTCTGGAGATATTTAAGAGTAGGTTAGATACATGTCTATCAGGGATGGTCTAGACAGTATTTGGTCCTGCCATGCGGGCAGGGGACTGGACTCGATGACCTCTCGAGGTCCCTTCCAGTCCTATAATCTATGATTCTATGATTCTATGATTCTACTCTCACTATGGCTATTTATCGAGTAATCATGGTTGGCGCCATCTTATGCTTACAATCTTCAGATGGAAATTGGAATCTGAGAGTGAACTCTGGTCTTGCATTGGATACTTAACACTTTCTTCACACGTGAGGCATTCAGGGTTAATGGGTCAGTAACAGCTTTAAAAAAGTAATATTCTTTGCTATGGGGAGAAGTTAAATGGCCTTGCTTTCTTTTAATTTACAGTGATCTAAAGAGAGAAAAGAGAGTCCCCTCGCCTGATATTATAGTGTTATCAGACAATGAACCTTCGAGCCCTAGAATGAATGGTTTAACAAAAATAGCATTAAGAGAGACCAACACAGAGGCACTCATGGTGAGTCCACGTTTTTTGATACACTCTAGGCTTTGTTACTTAGAAATATTGAAACAGGCACTAATTATTCTGAGTTGCAGGTGAGACTACAGGATGTCCGATTCAGCAGCTGTGTTCACCTTTTTCATATATCCGCTTCATGCAGTTTGAGCTCCTGGGGCTGAGGCTGTATTAAGGGCTGAAGTCAGTCTGTCTGTTTGGGTTTCTACTCCTAACATCCTCTCTAACCCTGCCCCCATACTTTTTTGGAGAAATATATGAAAACTTGTTAGCCACCCATTCAAGTATTTAAAATAGCACAGTATTCCCTTTTCAGAAGGAGAAACTTTTTTTGTTTAAAGCAAAATGAGCTGTTAATTTTCCCAGTTTAGTAAAGGATGAATTTTAAACCCTGCTTTTGGTTTGAGTTCTTTCTCAGCACTTAGTTTTTAGGTCCATACATTCCAGGTGAACGCTGTTAGTCCCACTGAGTTATTCTGCTGCAGGCTGTTGTTACTTGTAGTTTATCATCTTCTTTTTCCTTTCTACCCCACCCCCAAATACCCTAACTGGCCTTACAGAAGAGCAGCCCAGAGGAGCGCGAGAGAATGATTAAACAGCTAAAAGAAGAGTTACGATTAGAAGAAGCAAAACTTGTTTTATTGAAAAAGCTGCGGCAGAGTCAAATACAGAAAGAGACCACTACTCAGAAGGTATTGATTTCCCCACAGACGCTTAACAACTGGTGTTTTTTGGTTTCTAAATGCTGCCAGCATGGTTGATGCCATAATTTTATGGTACCCTGTATAACTCTCAAATCAAAATGTACTGTAATACTTCAGAATATCTCTTTAACAGAAAAAGCCATTTTCTCCAAACATTAAGTGAATTTCCTTGTTTCTCAAAACAATCCAGTCTGGCAGTCCAACAATAAAAGTATAAAGGCCTTTTAAAATCTATTCTTCCTCTCTACAAAATGGGTAGTATATACAGAGAATGCACTTTAAAAGTTCATTCTAGTTCCAGTGGTATTCCCCATTTTAAATACAGAAGTTATCTTATGGAATCTTTGTATTAACCTTTTCAAAGATGGTACCCTTTCCACTGACTTTGAATATGCATTTATAGTGTAAGAGCTTTGCAGTATAGCCCTTCTTAAAATTATATACAATAGTTTACAAGAACTTTGCTATTGAATATATGGCTCTTCCAAAGTGCATCATGTCCTCTTCATCTTCATGTTTTCGCTGTTTTTAGTTTTCCTGATAAAACACTGTAAAACTGCCCATCATTAATCTGTTTTATGCTTTTTTAGTTTGAAGACATTTTGACAGTTTAAAATTCTGTGTGAGTATTGTGTACTTAAAATCATTTAAAAAAAAAAAATCCGAATCCTTAATAGAATATTTGCCAGCAAAGACTTTTGAAAGTCTAAAACGCTGCTTTAGATGTTACTGATAAACCCATGCAAGGGAAACTCAAAATTCTGAATTTTAGTCGTGGCAGATGAATAATTGAAAGTCCTTTTCCTGTTTAACGTTACTTTAAAATGTTTGACTTTATGGATCTTAACAGTTTTTGTACATATTTATATTAAAAGCATTTCAGTTCACATTGGAGGTGGGTAAGGAGAAATGTTTTATTTCCCTGACTTTCTGTGAAATTTTCTTTTGGAGTCCTTTGTTTTTAAACTCGCGTTTTTGGTTACTGAAATCAATTCGATGTGTTGGGTACATGCATTACATATTCTGCTACTGAACACTGATGAAGTGAACTTTGGATATTGAATTGACTAAGTAGAATGGAACAACACCTTTTAGAATGCTTTCTTAATATCCCGATTAGTTTTCGGGTAACAGTCCTTAACAATTAATGAAGTTTGTCCATGCATTGGGTACTGAATTAGGTTGTATATTGAGACCTATTTAATTTTTAAATAGCTCATTTTAAAATGTATTGTAAATTACTAAACTGTTGCTTTATATAATTGCTTTGAATGCCTTCATAAAGGTATATAATTTATATAAGAGTAAGAATGAGTGAATCTCTTATCTATACTTGAATACTAATTTGTGGATTTTAAACATGCCAGTTAGACTGTGTGTGAGTGAGAGAGAGAGAATCACTATATTGCAATAATCTCTCATTGAGTTATAAGGAGGCAAATATTTTTATTTTCCTTAATTGCTGCAATTCTGCTCACAACCTCTCATGGGTCTGTCTTTCTGGTTTTTCTCTTGTAGCCTCCTGGTTCCTCTGGGAGTGCTGTGGCCACCCCTCCCCCATTGGTGCGGGGAACACAGAATGTTCCTGCTGGCAAGCCATCCCTTCAGGTTAGCATGGGGGCCTCATATGTTGCCAGGTTTGGGGCATGCAGAGGAGATGAAGGTGCATAGTAATAGGAGGGATAATCTTCAATATAGATCTAGCAAAGTTGCTCCATATATTGCTGGGCGGAGAAGTAGTAATATGTTGATGACCTCTCTCCCACTTCTAATTTCAATAAACATGCCAGCCAAGTTGGAAATTCATTATCTGCCACTGTACTTCTTTCACGTTAAGAACAGTTCTAGCACAAAAAAGCATCCTGCAAGTTTTATTTCATAGGACTGGATGTCTACAGTCTGGTTAGTTGTCACAAAAACAGTTTGGTTCCAAGTGGATTTTTTTATATTGATTAAACCAGCACTAACCCCCATGAATCCAGTCACAATAAGCTTTTAAGACTGGGAGTGGGGGAGAATAAGAACCCCTACAATCTTATCCTCCAGTGGCTGATTTTTAGTCAAATTCCAAATGCACTTGCCTGACTGGTACGTAAGAGGTACTGAAAAGGCCTTTGGCCAAAGAGCACGCTGCTTAATTTTGCTGTGAAACTATCCTACCATCATAAGCAAGTTTCAGGGCACTAGAATAAAATGATCAACTCAAAGGTTGACAGATTCTTTATCTCTAGTGCACAGAGTCCGCTGCCCTCACTAAAGACAGCACTTTAAGAGGAACTTGCCCCCACAAATGAAATTTTCAAGTAACAGAGTGGAAACTTTTTCAGTAGTGGAAGGCATATAGTCTAGTGGTCAGAGCGGGGAAATGGGAGTCAGGACTCCTGGGTTCTGTTGCTGTTCTCTCTCTTACTTGCTATACAAGTTTTGGGCAAGTTACTTTACCTCTCTGTATCTGTTTACCTAACTGTAAAATTGCAGTAATTCCTGGATTTTGTGAAGTTTGTTTAATGTTTGTAAAGCATTTCTGAAATTCTTGAATGAAAAGCACAATACAAGTGAACATTAGCTTCCCCTACGCCCTTCAAAGTCGTAAGTTGTATTACTACAAACAGTGAAAGGGGAAGCTCCAGTGCTTTTGTGAGAACCTTAACTCATGAACAGTGGCCAGTTTTTGGCTTCTGTAAGTGAAGATACCCAGATGTCTAAAGCTGCATTTCTATAGTAAAAGAAGTTATCCACCCTAGAATAGATCCCCCATTCTAACTGAAATCTTCGGTTTTCTCACCGAAGCAGTTTTGAATGAGCCTCTGTGCCCTTACATTCAGTGTAAGATCTGAGACTCACCTGTAGCATTCCCTCAATACCAATACCAAGAACAGCTCAGCAGATAGACCGACAGATTAAGGCAAGTAAAGAGGAGAGGGAGGAAGTAGAAAGAAAAGAAAAATCTCTTTGGGTATTCACAAGGAAGGTGTGGCAGTGCAGTCTTTAAAAATGACATAGGCATACAAACAGTCAAATACAACTGTGAGAAACTAAATATAAACCTCTATATAGATGAGCATGTTCTGTTTTTTAAAAATAAATTTTAAAAGTAAATGCTCCTCTGTTTTGTAGACCTCTTCTTCACGTATACCAGGCACTGTTATTCCCCCTCCATTGGTCCGTGGAGGGCAACAAGCATCTTCAAAACTGGGATCTCAGCAGAATACGCAGATAGTAATGCCACCTCTTGTCAGAGGAGCCCAGGTAAGAGTTGGTGTGGTTGTAGATCTCCCTCACTGCATCAGGTGTGTTCTTTCCATTCCCCTCAGGGCTTAGGGGATTGTCTCACTAATTCTTTCCACTTTTACATTTCAACTTCAAGGCTCTGAGTCATAATTGTCATTCCCCTTACCCAAGAGGGTTGGATGAGGTTCTCGTAGGACCCTCTCCTTAATAGACTGGATGCATTACTATTGAGTGATGCAAGATCCTTCCAATCTGTGCTGATTAAATGCACTCTCTCACTCCTAACTGATGAGGACTAACCTAGGTCTCGTATGGTGATGCAGAGCACTACCATTGGGCCAGCTTTACCCAGCAGGACAATGTAGAAGACTTAATCCTACTGTGTGTTTTTGGTTCTTAAAAACATTTTTCTCCTTCGTTTTCCTGTTTTATCAATTTCACCTCTGATGTATGTTTTAATCTCTCTCAATGCCTTCATTGTCAAATTGACTAATGGGCTGCTGGAATGAGGTAGCAAACTGGAGAACTGAAAATGCTGTGAAGGTGTCTTGTTCTTAAGTCCATTTGTCTTCTATGAGGGGAAAGTAGTGGTTGCACCAAAGGAGCAAGGTAGGGAGCGGAGAGAGTTACCTCCAGTGGATCTTATTGAATATACTGTGATCACTGTGTGATACGGGGAAATATTTATCTAGCTCAGTGGAGATTTATTTTGCAATTGGGGGACTACTTTTTTTTAAATAAACCATCTGTGCCTGCTGGATGGCTAATCTTAAGAAAGACGGTATGGCACATGGGATTTAGTTTCCTTTCAGTCCTGATTAATATGCCAAAAACTCGTTAACTCTAAAGTAGACTAGCTGCACTAATAATCTTAAAATGAAACCGACTATTAGGAGCTATCCAGGTTGGAAAGGAACTGTTAACTTCAGACCATTGTTTATCAAGGCCAAAATGGTTAAATTTTTGGCTTAAGATTTGAAGTCCAGTATCTTTTCTAATGTTGCATTCTATGTTGCTTCTCTTGGAATGCATTTACAGTCAAAATGAAGCTGCGGATTTTGACAATGATGTTAATGTTGTTGCGTGGTTTTTGTT
Source organism: Chrysemys picta bellii (assembly GCF_011386835.1). Classification (NCBI taxonomy): domain Eukaryota; kingdom Metazoa; phylum Chordata; order Testudines; family Emydidae; genus Chrysemys; species Chrysemys picta. The sequence goes on along the minus strand of NC_088815.1, from coordinate 14,283,305 downwards.
TTGTTTTGTTTTGTTCCCTGATTTGCATCATTTCCATCACATCATTTCATCCTACTCCACCTCCCACCCACTGTTTTTCCACCTTCTCTAACACTCTCCATCCCATCCTTCATGGAACCATTGCATCAGCCCATCTCTGTTTCTCCCCAGCAAATCCACAACATCCGACAGCACTCCAGCACGGGGCCACCTCCACTGCTTCTGGCACCACGGGCATCCGTCCCCAGTGTACAGATTCAGGGACAGAGAATTATACAACAGGGTTTAATCCGCATTGCCAATGTTCCCAATACCAGCCTGCTTGTCAATATACCACAGGTGAGATCCAAAAGATACAGAACACTATTCACTTCTGTTCTTTTGAGACTAAATACAGTTACTGATTTGTCCAGTTGCTACATCTCATTACTCTTGTTTGCAGTCTTCTCTCTTAACTGATGTAACTGGTTATTTCTGTTACTACTCCGCTCTTTGTTCTTTGCTTGCAGGCAGTTCTTTATCTTTATTCAGTGTTTGCAAAAGCGCTAGATAATGTATGCACATATGAGGGAAAAGAGCAGTCCATATGAATTTGTTTGTACCCAATAAAAATCTCTTAATTTAAGTTAGTTAATTTAAAATGAATTTAACTTTTGACACTGTAAATTTGAATTGACTTCTTTGTATTGTCTGTGAGAAGACAGAGGAAATGTGTAACATCCTGGGGTACGACCAAACAAGACTTGGAAGGAATATAAATATTGTGGACAAATTTTGGGCCTCAGCTCCTACACTGGGCATGTTTAGTTGGAAATGTTCCCCAGAATCCGTTTTAGTTTCTCTTCTCTCCTTCCTCCTACCCCCTTCTCTCTTCTAAGGAAGCATTTTCTCACATAAATAAAATAACCGCTATTTAAGCAGAATGCAAAATGCACACATTTCTGTTCGTGAACCAGTGAAGGAGATAAAAGCAAACTGGCTTATGATTCATAATTTATGCAGGGAAAAGTCAGCATTTATCAAATCAAAAAGGACAAAATATTAAGGGGAAGTACTGTAAATGGCCTTTTCAAGCTTCCAAGAATGCATTACAAAAGGTGAATGAGCAAAAAGTTAAGAACTCTGAAAAAGTATTTGATAGAGGACTAGATGCCTGGGAATGGAATGCCTAGCACTGGACCTCTAGGTGACCCATTTATATCAAGGGCACAAGTCAGACCCTGATGTCTATTCTGTGGGCTATATGAAATTAGTTTTTTGGTGAAAGATGGCTTAGTCCAGTTCCAAATAGTTTTTGTGATGTGGACACTTGTCTACTATCACAATTGATATTAGGTGGCCTCCTTGTTGGTTATCTCAGAGAGGACAAGATTAGAATGGGCTATAGGGATTAAACTATCAAGACAGTTGTATTCTGATTAGTAACCATGCTTGTATTTTCTTTAAGGCCTCACCTACTTCAATAAAAGGTACAACCGTGACATCAGCTCAGGCTAATGCTGCTACTACTACCAGTGTTGCTTCTATAGTGAACTCCAACGAGTCCCCAGCCAGCCGGCAAGCTGCTGCCAAACTTGCACTGCGCAAGCAGCTGGAGAAGACGCTCCTGGAGATCCCACCTCCTAAACCACCTGCACCAGAGATGAATTTCCTGCCAAGTGCAGCCAACAACGAATTTATTTACTTGGTTGGTTTGGAGGAAGTAGTGCAAAACTTGCTAGAAACTCAAGGTAAGCTAGTACCAGATACTGAAGGCTTATTTATTGAGGGCTTTAAAATATGCTAGACTCATTAATACAAGTGCATTAATTTCAAGTACTGTGACTTCTCTCACAGCATGAGTTAGAGTTAAGAGCATGCAACTTGGTATCAGTGACCGAACTAAGACTATGTGGATTTCTCCAAATTGCTTAATCTCTTCCTTAATTTCTTCATCTTAAAAATGGAAATAATACATACCTTCCTCAAATAGGTGATATTTTTGCACAGCAGTTTTAAATGCAAAGTGCAGCAGAAGTACTCAATTTATTTCTTTTAATATTCTTGGTTTATGCGGTGGAGGGTGCCTCCTTAGCCTCGGGCAAAAGATGAGGCACTGGCCCTTCCTTATTGCCTAAGAAGAGTTGGAGTAGCAATGCCTTTTAATCACGGCTGTATCAGAAGAAATATTTTGGGTTCTCCCACAGTAGTTAGGTAAACTGAGAACAAAAATGTAATATTGGCTTCAGTAATCTCTCTGTGGCTTTCAAATTTGTGTTCTCTATCTCTGGGATTTCTAGAAGCCCACTACCATCCTGGATTCTTGGGTGCTGGATACTGATTGTAAGAACTCTTCTCTAGAACAGCAGTTCTCAAACTGTGGTTCAGGACCCCAATGTGGGTCACAGCGCCATTTTAATGGGGTCACCAGGGCTGGCTTAGACTTGCTGGGGCCTAAAAGCAAAGAGGATTTGCATTTCCAAATTAACCGAATTTGTGTAATTGAAAAAGCTTTAATTTGCTTCCTGGAGATGAAGGAAGTTTTCCTCCTCGTTCAAAGTGACCTAGATCTGATCATTTTGTTTTGCAATGGAGCTCTAAGTATGAGGCCTGTACTTAAGACTTGGCTAGACAACAAAGATTTCTACCCAGGTAACCTCTAAACTTATAACCTTGAAGACCCATCGATCTGCCTCCTGTTTCTTTGGAAGGCTTTTTTTATTCAACCACCTATTCAGTTTCACATTTGGTCATTGACTCTGAGGGTTTGGGGCAGTGCCCGCATAGTAAAGTGAAAACCACCCCAAGAACAAACTCACTGCTCCAGTCGGTGGTAGCAGTGGACCGCCCCCACCATGGTGCCTCACCAGTTCGTTATAAATTTGACCTGGAGGCAACCATCTCTTAAAACACAATAAGAAAGTGGTTCACTTTCCATTGGCTGTTTAGTCTTTGGCCTCAGAGTCTGCCAATAAGGCAGCAATTTATGGTGATTGATTTCATGTGGGGGCAGAGAGGTGACTTGAACACTTGTGACTACTAGAACTGTGCTTAAGTGACTCCCTTCACACTGATCTGATTTCAATTGGTTGCTTTGTGCCAGAGCGAGGTCAGTATCCTCGAGGTGGAAAAACCCATATCTCTAGTCTAATTCAGAGCCATCAATCAAATCCACCCCCAAAATACAGCTGGCTTTCCTTGGGAACTGTGACCCTCTTACTGTTCCTTCCTCCGAGCAGGTTAGTCGTGCTAGTCACAAGTGGGTTATCGGTATGTGGGTAGCAGGGCTCAGCTTCTGTAAGGTTCTTTTCCCTAAAGATCCATTGCCACGCCTCAGTAAAGTTTTTAAAAATATACTTTTTTAAATCCGTATTTGGGTATAAATAGCTTTTACCCTTACTAATAATCTTGTGTCTTACCTGATCCATTCACTGATGTCACAATCCATCCTCCTCCTGGAAACTATTCTTTTGCTGTTAATGCTAGCTTGTGGTGACTTGGGCAGGATGATGACATAAGGAAGTTCTTATATAGACACACATTGGTAACCAAGAGAGATGGGAGAAGACACGCAGAAAACATTTGTTTTAAAGAGGTTTTGCTAATTACCAGTGTTTTAAAGAGCGAGGAAGGGAGAATACTTTTTTATAAGGCATTTACTTTGTATTATGAGACTTTATACAGGTAGTCATAGCTAACTTATGCATACAGTATAACCCCATTTACACCTCTACCCCGATATAACACGAATTCGGATAGAACGCGGTAAAGCAGTGCTCCGGGGGGGGGCTACCCGCTCCGGCGGATCAAAGCAAGTTCGATATAACGCGGTTTCACCTATAATGCGGTAAGATTTTTTTTTTTTGGCTCCCGAGGACAGCGTTATATCTGGGTAGAGGTGTAGTTAACTTCAAGTTAACTAAATATTGGTCATGTCCATTTGATAGTAATGCTTCCCATCTAAACCCTGTGTTTTTATGAAGATTTCAGATGTCTGAAACCCTTCAGAAAATTGTGGTTGTACTATATGGGCTTTAAGAATCCTCCTACAAGTGTGTGTGTATATATAGTTCCTGTTCATTTGTTTGTTTAAAAATGGTCGTGTTTTATTTTGTTTTTTTTCCTTCGACCCATGCATAATCTTTCATGATGCTCCTGTTAAGTTATTGTCAGATGTTTTTATATGTGGTTTATTCAGTTGTTTGGATATTGAGAAAATGTTTAAATAACCTTAAATAGATGGTTTTCATGTCATAGACTTGACAGGTCCTCGTCTAGAATAGGTTAGACCTATTGCAACAAAGGATGACAATAATGGGGAGGGTAGGACCAAGATCATTATTTATATACACATTTTGGTAATTAGACTTTAAAAAAAAATGCTATACTAGTGTATTGGTGGACAGGGTCTAGAATGAAGACTGGAGCGTCCCTCAGTCTAAAAAAAAAAAAAAAAAAAAAAAGATGAAAGATGCATCCCCAACCGTGCAAAATAACCATGTGACTTTATAAATGTAGTTCTTATCCTTTCTCTCGTCTTTTATTTTTTAATTATCATTACTTATTTTGTCAAGTCAAAAATTAGACTTTAGTTTCCTTGCAACAAGGACTATATTGCCTTTCAAGTGTCTAGTATACTTTGGGGCAGTTTAAAATAGTAATTTTTTGCTTGAGCGGTAGGAAAGGAGGGAGGGGACAAAGTGAGGAAAATTTACTTCACAGATGATGATTTAGAAACCATAAGCATAATGCCATAGTTGCTGGTCAGTAGTGACACTTTTAGGAGTCTGAATACAACTCCCATGGCTCTGGGTATCCTTTAGGTAGTCTGCTTTAGTAAGTAATCACTTGTTGCCAAGATTCAGACTTGCTTGATGCACAGATAAAAATTGGTTAACATTGTTGTTAAGAATAGTAAATGAAACTGTGTGAGAGGGTAAAATAGGAACATAAACCAACAAACACTTAGAGTGGTGGGAGCTTGAGAACAAAGGCATAAGCCATTTTTAGAACCCGCAGTGGTGAGCTAACCTGGTTGCATTCCACAGGTAAAGTTTCAGTCACCGCCTCCTCTCAGGAGCCCTATATGTGTGCTCAATGTAAGACTGACTTCACTTGCCGCTGGAGGGAAGAGAAGAACGGAACCATCATGTGTGAAACCTGTATGACATCGAATCAGAAAAAGGCCCTCAAGGCTGAGCACACTAATCGACTGAAGGCTGCCTTTGTGAAAGCCTTGCAGCAAGAGCAGGAGATTGAGCAGCGGATACTGCAACAGACAGCTTCTCCTGTACAGACCAAGTCGGAACCTATAGTCCAGCATCATTCACTCAAGCAGGTAGGAATCCTTCAGTACTAAATTAGCCATTGCAGATAATCAAGCAAGGCGTCCGCAGCTTGTGCTCCTGCCATACGTTTTAAAAGGCCATGCACCTATTTTGCATCACACACAGGTGTGAGAGTTGATACAAGAAGAGCTTGTTGTATAAGCTCTGAAGTGTACTTTGAATTAAGTTTTTGGCTGTCCTGTTAATAATCCAGTGTGCTATGGGACGAGGATCCTACGGTTGAGATGTGAGCTCGGCTCCTAAAGTAGCCGAGAACAAACACTTAATTCTGCAGAGGCATCATGGTGATCATGGGGAGAGACTTGCACTGTTTCAAAAACCTTCTCTGGCAGATTGAGGAGGAACACTGATGAATCTGAAGTCACATCCAGCTCTCATTAAGAAATAAGGGCATGATCCTGCATATTCAAAGGGGAAGGGTGCCCATAGGACTCCAGGGACGGAGAGAAGGTTTTTATCTAACTCTCTGGTTTGTTAAAACCACCTTCTAGTAGCCCCCAAACAGCATGTGTCCTTGACTGTAAGGCCAGTGGGAGGGCCCAGTGACAGAGGTCAGAGAGCCATTTCTGTAATGCTTGGAAGAGCTCCATTTGTAAATATTGACTGAAATGTTAAAGAACTCTTGATTGTTTAGGCAGGAGGTTGGGTATCAACAGGACACTTAAAAATGCTAATTTTAGTTAAAACATTTCAAAGACTGCTCTTCTCACCTTGTTTCAACTGAACTACTCCCACGTAAACTCTAGAATCCCACGCTAAGGGGCACATTTAGGACAGCATTCTTTTAAAACCACCATCGAGTTCTCTGACATCCCATAACTTAGTACAGATCAGATACATTCCAGTGACCCTGTGCAGATTTATTATAATAGCAATTAATGGAAGAATAAAAGAGCAGCAAAACTATTGCAGGCAAAACCTTGTTCAAAATAATAAACTGTTGACTAGCTCAGTTATGGCCTGATGATTTGAAGTAGTAATTACATAAATATCACTGGTAAAATGAATCCATTTGTTACACTCAGGGTGTTATTTTGGAAGGGGATGTGGCAAGAGGAGCAGAATAACTCTGCTCTGTGTGACACTGTAGAGCTCCAAAAAGAACTAGATAAGTTCATGGCGGATAGGTCCATCCATGGCTATTAGCCAAGATGGTCAGGAACACAACCCCATGCTCTGGGTGACCCTAAACTTCTGAGTGCCAGAAGCTGGGGCTGGATGATGGGATGGATCACTCGATAATCGCCCTGTTCTGTTCATTCCCTCTGAAGCATCTGGCACTGACCAGTTGGAAGACAGGATACAGAGCTAGATGGACCATTGGTCTTGCTTAGTGTGGCCGTTCTTGCGCAGTTTGTAGCATATAAGAATGTCTTTAATTTTGGGTGTCTAGATGGAGGAAATTCTGCTTCAGTGCAAGTACATCAGTGTAGTTACACTTCTAAAAATTTCCCTAATTTAGATCATCACAAATTTGATAGGAAACACTTAGAAACATAGTATAGAGAGGTGTGAGCAAGGAACTCCTGATGCTGTGAGCTGTAAGTTCTCGAAGTTAATGTGTAACTTGTGTCCATGCCAGAGGCTTGGGTTCAAATAGCAACTCAGATCATAAATGAAAATGAGTCACTTGGTCGTTTTCTAATCCCAGTCTCCACTTGTACACCTCACAAAACCACCATGGAATTGGGAATGCTGCCAAGGAAGTCCAGAACTGGAGTAGCAAGGGATTGATGGTGTAGGTCAGGCTTGCCGTCTGGTGGTGCTTCTGAGAGAGGAAGTGTACACAGTACTTACCTTCTTTGCTGTTTCCACTCAGTACAACTGCCTCACTTTTTTTTATGTGCACTTCACTTTTAAAAGGTAAAAACAAGCTGTTGTTGACACTATGTTGTTGACCGCTAGCTTTTTATTTTGATTTAGAGATGATACAAAGTTTGTGGCCAGTACCAGGTGTGGTAGGAGGAGGAAAGGAAGAAGAGAAATCCAGTAAAAGATTGTCATGACTAGTGTACTGAACATTTTGCAAGACACAAATTTGCGTTCCTGTGCCCTTCTAATTAATTCTTCTCTTGCACTAGACTTCTAGCCAGCTGTCTCGAGGTCCCCCAGGAAGCACCCGAGGAGTCTTGCATGCATTTAGTCAGTCACCCAAGTTGCAGAATGCATCAGCTGCAGCAGCACTTGGTAGTAGGCCAGGTAAGCATGCTGAGAGACCTGTCAGCAAGAGCAATGCTACTACCTGGAAGAAGACCCCCATCACTACAGGTAGACTTTTTCTTTGTGTTCTTTTCTTTGTAGTTTAGTGGCACTTTGTTGGCCAACAACCTTAATTCTTTGTTACTCTTTGGCACCTCCCTGCATAAAGGACAATGGCCTGTTGCTCCATTACCTCACGCTTGGTACAGTTGTTTACACCTGTCCAAAGTGGCTGTGAAGTCCTACTCTAGGAGAAGGGTTGTGTTTTTACCCTAAGGTGTGTATGATTTTACAAGGTGCAGGGCAATGAACGTCAGGTCCTGGGTGTGCAGTTAATACTGTACTGTTAACATCAAGAATCATTTTGAAATAAACATCATCTGCCTCTACTGAAAGTGGGGAAAGAATAGATCTTTTGCTGTTGGAAAAGCTACAAGACATACCTTTCAATGTGCTTCACAGCATCTTTAACTGTTCAACTAGCATTTTAACCTTTTAGGTTAAAGGATCAGAGGATCTCACTTCCGTTAAGTCTTCTGGTCTCTTCCTTGAAGCAATACTTGGAATCCCCAGGCAAAAGATGCAGCAGCAGCTTTGGTTTTTTCTGCCCAATACTGAAATATTTTTATGCCATTTCACGTAGCGTTGAGACGATACTCAGTTACGTGGTCAACTCCGATAGCTTAATGACAAGACTTTTAAACAATTTGGGAAGTTTTGCTACCACTTGTGCAGATGGTTGTGGAGATACATTTTTCTGGGTAATGGTAGTAATATTTTGAGAGCCTCCATCCCCATAGTATCTTGGGGGCCAGTTACTGAGCTGTATATTTTCCACTGTTCTTGTCTCCGACTAAGCGTACTGCGACACTCGCTTCTTTCTCTTTTTATGTTTTGTCAGGTGGGGCTCTAGCTTTTGTCAACCCTAGTTTAGCTGTGCACAAGACTTCTTCAGCAGTAGACCGTCAACGTGAATATCTCCTGGATATGATTCCCCCACGATCCATCCCTCAATCTGCAACATGGAAATAATGCCGTGGAATGCCCAAGAGGAAGACTTACCCGTTTCTGCCATTCTTTTTTAATACCACAATACAGTGGAATCTGCTTTAAACCCAGCTGGACTTGCCCAAGCTTTGTAGGAAGCAAGAAGACTGCTCCTCATCCCATTGAGTGCTGCTGTCCTTGCTATGAGAAAAGACACCAAGAGAGTGGGAATAGACTCGAGCTCATTTGGCTATCCAATTCTTGTGATTGGCTGATGGTGAAGGCTGTCGGGAAGGGGGAGAAATTCTTATTTTTTGGCTTTTGTGTATTTAGGTGTTTTGGGGTTTTTTTGTGGTCACCAGCACACAAGGAGGACTAAAAGGACCATCTGCCTTTGGTTTCTTTACTTTGAGCTAGCTAGTCACCAAGCATACAGTGTTCACTGGCAATCAAGGATGCACTTCTTTGTAAGCAAAGTGGAATATGAACCCAGTGATTGCAGATGCATTTAGCAGGTTGAATTCATGTTTGCTTCTCCTCTTTCCCCCACCCCAGAAAGGCAATCTACAATTTATAATAATGAGCTAATGATGATAAATAAGCGCAAACTCAAATTCCAGTTGGTCATGATTTCTAATGGACTGGTTGCTGCCCCACCAGTCCCAGCAGGTGGGAGGCAGTGTAGGCCTCTCACTTTCATTGGATTCTGTTGAATAGACTTTGTGGACACTTGATGGTCTAAACCCTGAAGTTCTGAACAATAAACAGTAGCTTGTTCAGTGTGTCTAATCTAGCACAGAGCAATCGGCCCTTGCAAACGTTCCCAGAGACTTTTTTAAAAGTTAAACTTTTTTTTTTCTTTTTTTGTTCCTTGGTGAAGTTGTATTCAAAAACGAAGAGCTCCAGAAGCTGTGTGTAATCAGGGAGGGTGAGAGGAGGGAGCAGAAGGATGAAAGGTAGGAGTCAGGCAACAGGTTCTTTCCTGTGTTATCAGTGGAGAAGCAATCCTTCCTAGTCCATGCTTTAGTGGAGTGATGACTGTATGCGTCAGGCAGTCTGCCTCACCCTGATCCCTAGAATTCCATTCTTCCATGCTCCCCTCTATCACATCGCTCCAGTATTTCAGTTTTGGTGGAGCGTTAGGTAACCCTGCTTTAAGGACAGGATTCCGTGTGGTTTTATTCTATTTTGGGATTACACGGATACATTTAGAATCATTGGGTTTGGTTTTTTCACTTTATATTGGTTACAAGTGGCAGAAATACATACCTTGTTACTTGTATTGCATATCGGTACTAGAACTAGTGCTGATATGAATTCTTTTCAAAGTTATAAATATATATATATATATAAATAAATAGAGGAAGGGGGAGTTACTATCCAGTTTCTACTTTGAATCTGGTATTTGTTTTCTTAGCAGCTTCAGTTAGATCCTTAATTTAAAACAGTTACTGTGTAGGGCATCCCTTTTCAGATCCACCTCTCACATTATGATAACCTTATTTTAACCCCTCTTCTGTTGTGTGAATATCAATATTTAGATACTTTTTTTTTTAAAACACCCAGTAGTGTAGATGACCTAGTTTTGCAAAATGGTATTTTTTTGCTGTATAAAGCCCTAGAATTTCAGTTTTACTTTTTTTTGTTCTGAATGTATGAAGAACTGGATGAGGTGGGTTGTGGGTGGTGGGTGTTTTTGTTTTTAATTTTCATTCCAAGGTGTGGGGTTCTTTGTTTTGATGGGGCGGGGAGAAAGAAAGAGTGCATATTATTTTGCACAGTATGAAAATATTTCAGTTCCTTGAATTTTTTTGTTCCTGACAAATCTGTTTTACACTCTCTCGAATACAGTTGTCTCTTTCTACTTAATGACCTGGGCCAAAGTGCGTTTCTGAGTTTAAATCTCACTTCTCAAATTACAATCTTGTGCCCACACATGGCTTTTTGGAAACCTAGGGTATGAACAACTTCTAAGGTCAAAAAGTGTGCCCTTTCTAACGTTGGGGAGCTATAGTTTCATCCAGTGCTGCAGAAGGGGGATGGAAGAAGGGGAAGAAGCAATAAAGTTGCTTGTTAGAAACAATGTCAAAACTGTTTTGGAAAGTGCCAATATTGGAATAGCAGCATTTAAAACTTTAATTTCAGTAGAAAGGATAATGAGAACTAGTTTAAAGGCCAGAAAATTAAATAAAAATCAAAGCCTGCACATATTGCATCTTGTAGACTTTACCCTCCTCTGCCATATTGTATCAGCCTAATTTTGGACTTTCTCTTTCCACTTAATATACCGAGGCTAAATTATTTTAGGGGCACAGTGTAAAAGATTGATCAAAAACTCATTTTGCAGATATTATGGAGCATGGATCTAAAAACAATTTTGACATTGTTTTTTTTAATCTATTCTTGGGATGTTGCAGGTAATTTAAAGATAATTATTGCAGATGCTGTTTCTGAAAAGTTTTTGGCTAAAAATGCAGCAAGAAAAGATTCCAGTGGTGTACATGGGTAGATGCCAGATTGAACATATGGACTGAGTAAGCCAGAGGTGTATATTCAGTTGACTGTGTGCTATACCTGGCCAGTTAAAACTCCAGACACTATCTTTAGAATAACTATTAAAAGATTTGTTGCAAATCTTTCCAAATAACTTCCATTTCTCCTCCTTACCTGCCCCTTCCTGCCCCCCACAATATACATAACAAAAACCAACGGTATTGTGACTTAACCTTTTAAGTGGTTTGATTGTGGAGGAGGGGAGGGGAATTTTAGGCATGTTGTAAGAACAAAATCTTTAGTTTATTTTTACTACTGTCATGTTTGGAATTCCTGCCACCAGAAGGGCTATTCCTTTTTCCTACAGATCTGCCCAATCCAATGCAGTCTGCTGACTCATTCATACGGGCCTGGAAAGAGGTATCCCACACCCCAGTCCTCTAAGTGAGGCATAATTGTACCTAAAGCTCCCTCTCCGAGCAAGAGATGTACAATTTGACAGTCCAACCTGCAAATTGAGCTCCTGTAGGTGGTACATATTGCAACATGCCCCATATTCCATTCCCCCAACCCTGCATTGCTTTGCTGCAATTGCCGCATGAGCTGGTTCGACACTGCTCAAATGCTGCTTGCTTCCCCCCTCTCCTGGGGAGAGGGTTAGAGCAGCGTTGGTTCTTGCAAGCCATATAACCTTTTTCTTGGAGACGTTGCAACTACGAGATTTTATAATACAGTAATAATGAAAATGACTAACTATTGTACTTAGATTTTAGCAACTTGTGAAATAAACCCCTGACTTTCATTTGAACCAGTGTTGAAATTTGGGAGCTGTGTGGTTTTTTAATTTTATTTTTTTATAACCTAATTTATTATCTGTTTGATTTTGGGCATTGAACAGATTACTGTTTTCTGCCCAGAAACGTGAAAAGTGGCCTAGCTGAACCTTTTATTTTTATAGTGTAGAAGATTTTGACAGCTTTCCAGTTCATGTAAAGTTTGACTTGCTAACTTTTTTGTATTTTAGGGATTCCTGTAAATGGCATTCCAGCTGTAATACTGAGGAGGGTTCTTTTTGGTTGATCTTAAATTCTGGATAGCATTATTTTGTTTTCTATAGATATTTTGATCATTGTTTTAGGAACCAGTCAGTTACCTCTTAATTATCAAATTTAGTTACCAAATTTTGTTTACTAAAAGAAAAAAGGATTTACCAAAGTACAGCTAAGAGAATGAAAATGGGGGACTCGTTTCGGAGCACAGTAGAAGGGAGAAGGCTTATACAGTGGTCGCATCAGAAACCCTATTTGGCTCATATGTCACTTTCCCCTTTTGTAAGGGGGGGACACAGCTGTCATTTTTTTTAGAAAATATATAAATATATATATCTATATATAATGCAAAAAGACCTCAAGGAACCGCAGTAGTGTTCGTCTGCTTAAGGCAGAGTTACGCTGTATATTGCATTTAGCGAAATAACTTGCATTGTGCTTTTTTAAAAAAAAAAATTTATAATCATTTAACAAAGAAACTGTAACAGAGTAACGTTACGCAAGCGCAGGGTATGTTTTTTTTGTCACTCGTATTTATTGTGACTCTAAATCTTTGATAATAAAACAAAAATTTAAAAAAAAATGTTCCCACTAAAGCCTGATAGTCAATTTCAGTGGGAGAAGAACCTGAAATCAATAACTGTATATTGTATTGTGAGGGATTTTTAGTATTTGAATGACAATAAACAAATGGACAAACTGCTGTCTGCTTTGCTTTGCTTTTTTTAAGCTTGGTATTCAAGTCGTTCTAAATTCTTTAGAGACCTGTTTCCCCAGAGATGGGCTTGTTGCACACCACTCTGATCAAAGTCCATGGGAGTTACATGTATGCATTTGAGAGCAGACTTTGGGCTTAAATGTTTTGGAGCTGTCTAGTTCAAGATGTTACATTGCAGGTCTGGCATGGCAGTTCTACCAGTGCACTGCACTCGTCTGAGGGTTCTAAAAAGTTCATATTACTGGCTCTTTTTTTAACTACATGCAGATTTTTTTGATAGTTTTTTCCCCTCAAAAAAACATTTTATCTAAAGATAGCTACATTATAGCTCAAAGAGATCTCATCATGGAGTAGGGATTATAAATTCTACTTCTATAGTATGGGACAATATATTTATATAATGTTTAAAAAAAATTGTAAATGAGTTCCAATAGTTCATGGATTAGGGACCCAATTTTATGGGGTTCCAGGGGCTTCTGTATAGATTATTTAGGTTAATCTTTCTATCTACCCAATGGGACTCAGTGCTCAGTCTAGAAGATACCATCAGAAATGCTTCATTTTGCAGTTCTCAAACTGTGGATTTGTGTCTCCAGAGGTAACATGCTTGTTAACAGCAAAAATGTTTTTAAATAAATAATATATAGAAGTGAGAAATAACAGACCTCAACTCTATTGTCCCTCTGCAGATTTGTGTACACAGAGTCAATCCCTTACCTCTCTCTAAAAGTGCAAAGTTTCAAAAAGTTCAATGAATAGAAGATTCCTGGGGGCGGAACAGATCTGGACAAGGAGAAGAAGTCTGGAGATAAATGTGAGAAGGGAGGGACATATGCTTGTTTTGTTAAAATATTTTATGTTTGCTGTTTGAAGAAAAAAATCCAGAATACTTAATGTTGTTGTTTTTAGTTAAATAAACCAATTTAAATGTCTGTCTGGTGGTGATCTCCTCCTAGTACAGCAGGACAAGAAAATCCTCCAAATATTAATGATTAACCTGTTGAATTGGAGATAGTTCACCTCCCAATGACTTCATCAATATCTGCTTCAATTACCTTTGGTAAATGAAATAACCAAACAATCCTTCATTTTCTGATATAGCTGTAAAACTAATTTGAAAAGTTTTCAAAATCTGTTTTAAAAATGTATCGTGTGTACCTTCTAAAAATGAAACCTACGTCTATCTGAGTTGTGAAGGATGTGTATTAAGGTTATAACCAACAAGAATGCACTTTTATGTAGAAACCAGGATTAAATCGAGTCTTCCTGACTAGTGATTTAAATCAAATCCACCCTGCTGACAACTTGCAATTCTATAAGTAAAACACCTCTCTAGTCAATGCTACGTATCACTCTTTTGGATGCCCATACATGGTTTTCCCCTCACCTTCCTCTCAGTGCCTGTCTGTTTAAATTTTGATGAGACCAAACTGTGCTAATGCCATAGATGGGTGGCCTGGATAGCATTACAGCAGAACTCTTAAAAGCGGACAAAATTCCTACTTCAATTGCCCTGTCTTCCATTAATTCCCCTCACTAGCTATGCTCTTCTTTCCAATCGCTAATGGCTCCATCCATTCCCTTGCCCTCTAGGCTTCTAGACAGCTCTAACTTGGTCCTCAAGTGAGACAATAACCTTGTATGAGTTCATTACTTCCCTCTTTCACTTCTGGGAATAGTTTAAATTTTGTATTCACATTAGAAATTATAGCCTACTATTTCTTAGTATCAAAACTTTTCCAATTATGTGCTGTTTGTTTAAACACCTCAAAAAAACAAAACAAAAAAACTCAAACCATAAATCCAAAAATAGGAAAAACGTGGGGAAAATCCCAATTTCCTGGGGGTGGGGGGAACTCTTTTACAAGCTTGAACGAGACCTGCTTCCCTGATAGGCTCCAGGGAAGCAGGTCACAAATCTCTGCTAAAAGATCTATTGCAGGCAAAGAGGTTTCTTCCCCCTCATTATGGATTTTTGACCTGATTCTTCATTCTGGCTGAGCTCAGTTCAGCCAGAAAGTGGGATTGTGAATGGTATGGAAATTCCTGTCATTTTCATACTGCCCAAATTCTGGAGGCAGCAGGGAGCATGAGAGGTCAGAAGAACCAGAGGTCACTCAGAAGAACCAGAATCCAGGGTGCTCTGCTTCCCCCTGGTATGCTCCTACACTCTGGGGGCTATGAGGGGCATGGCACAGGGCTGACAGATCTGCCGTATGTCTGGGGTATCCTCTTTCATGCCATTGGTATTCCCATGAGGTCAGTCCCACTGCTGCTCAGTTCTCCACTGCAGCAAAACACACTGGTGACTTTGGAGGGCGGATGTTGTTGCACTTTATTTGGAGAAAGTCGTGCTTTGAAAGAAGGGAATAAGCCATTCAGTTCTGGCTTTAGAATCAAAGCCATAATTTAAACCAACCCCCAACTTGTGTGAAATTATTTCAGGTCCATTCAGGCTTTTTGACTGAGCTAAAGTAAAGTCTCTAAACACAACTCCAATATGTTCCTGAAGTGGCCTTGTCACCTTGCTCGTAGGTGACTTAACGTCTTTATTCCATGGGTCTTTCCCTGTCCCTTCTTGCAGCCCAGAGAAGCCGTTTCCTTGAGTCTGAGGTCAGCCGCCTCTTGATCTGGAGAAGATACAAGCGGGAATGTGCATCACTTCACTGCACACATCATCCGTTGGAAGAGCTGGGTTATGCTATGCAGCATGCCTATTTGTGATGGGGGACAGAGGACCTAAATGGATCCTCTGAAAACCATCTAGCAGATGTACTCGGTGGCTTTTCCTACTTGGATCTCTGCTACTAAACGCTTGTAACGGCGTTTCACCTGACACGTCTCAGATTTACCGTGTGTCATCCAGCCTTTCTCACTGGTCTTGCCTCGGACGTGCAGAGTGACTCACAAACGCGAAATTAATCTGGCTATAGCCAGAGTAATATCAAATATCTTCATGAAGACTGATATAGGCTAGCCAACAGTGCCAAAGTCTTGGACAACTTTCAGTTCTTGGAACAGGAAGAGGTCGAGGAGACTGACTTGCACTTTTGGATGTTGCTTTCCACACCACTCTGGATCAGGGCTTCCCAATAGCTGAGACTTCTGTGCCTGGACAAGATTATCCCCAGGGAAAGTTTTGTTCAGACAGTACATTCCACCTACTGGGAACTTCACCTTATTACAAAGAGGGAAGACGTCATCTCCGGGAGGCCTCCAATGATGCTCGTTTTTCAGTGAGCCAGACCCTGGTCTGGTTCTCTCCAGAGATGCCTCCGCCCAAGGAAAGTTATTTACTTGCTGCCATGGTAATAGTTGTACTTTCTCTGAGTGTAACATCAGTCTTGAAACTGAACAGTGATTAAGGAGAAAGATGGAAGAATTTGTTCAAACCCTGGTAAGCCTGGGGTCGCCTTGGCCTCTCCATCCCCTATGCAATTTCCTCAACTTGTACTTTCTCCCTGGACCTTTCTTTACTCTAGGGACTGTAGACAAGCATGAGGGCTGTGGACACAGTGACGCCGATGCCGCCGCAGCCTCCTCCTCCCAGAGCTGGTGAAGCCACCTGGCTTCAGAGTGCCATAAAGTCATGGCACCTGGTCAGAGCCACGCTACTGTTAAATGTCGCCCTGTGATAGGCTGCAGGGAAGCAGGTCACAAATCTCTGCTAAAAGATCTATTGCAGGCAAAAAGGTTTCTTCCCCCTCGTTAGCAATCTGAGCTATGGAGTGAAGTCGTGGAAGGTGGTAACATATGAAGCTGGCAGGCAGGAATAGTAGCTTGAGCCAGTTTACGAGCATCAGGAAGATCATATGTCAGCTGAGCAGAGGTGGGAAAAGCCCTGAGGTGCGTCCATCCTTCAGACGCTGTGGGCATATGCATGATCTCCCCTCTAAACCTTGACAGGTTTCAGAGTAGCAGCCGTGTTAGTCTGTATCCGCAAAAAGAACAGGAGTACTTGTGGCACCTTAGAGACTAACAAATTTATTAGAGCATAAGCTTTCGTGGACTACAGCCGAAGAAGTGGGCTGTAGTCCACGAAAGCTTATGCTCTAATAAATTTGTTAGTCTCTAAGGTGCCACAAGTCCTCCTGTTCTTCCTCTAAACCTTGACTTAGTATGCAGGTGAAACTGCCACCCTCCAAAGGGTTAAACCCAGTGCAATCATCCTTCCGAAGTTATAATGCGGGGGTGGGGCCTTGCTCGAGGAGTTACAGAATTCAGCCAATGAAAATTCTAGGCCTTTTGATGCTGCCACCCCAAGTGCAGCAGTCTGGGCTGCTCCAGAGGCAATTTAAAGAGGGGGTGGGGGAAGGAGGCTGAATTGCTCTGTGTAGCCCATGCACTAACCAGGCCCAGCCTGGATACAAGTCCAGCTCAGGTTTGTGACCTCCCCAGAGCCCCTGGGGGGAACCCTAGTTCCACAGTTCACTTGCCTCTGTTTGCCGTGGCTGCAGGCAGCCCAGAGAGGCCAGCTGGGAAAACGTGATGTGGTCGGAACGGGTTGGGATTGGCGGGCAGCCCTCTCTGAAGTCTCTGATAGCAGGACACTTGTGGATTGCTCAGACCAAGCCAGCCCACAGTGTGTTTCTGCCAAAGCATTAACAAGACCTCGGCTCGGCAGCCCTCTCCCCTCGCTTCCGGTAGCTTTCATTTGCCGCCAGGCTCCAGGAAGCTGGGGCAAGGCAGACAGCGTGAGTGGAGTGCCGTCACCTGCCCCCCCAGGGAAACCTCGAAATACCAAATGCAATAGGTTTTAAAACCTCCTTAAAAACAAAAAATTGATGCACCCAGCTGCTGTTTAGTTGGGATTCTGCAGGGGGTAAACTGTATGGGACAAGTGAAGTTCTACAGGGAAACTGCTTAAAATGCCTCATCTCACACCCTCCTTCCCCTTTCCCCCCAGGGCCCTGTTCTCCTCCTAGCAAACACAAAAGGTTTCTGCCTATTGTAAAAACAATCCAACAGCCAGAATGGATGCTAAGCCCACAGCTAGATTCTCTTCTCCAGCCAGCGGGCCAGCTTGCATGAGGACGAGGTCCTTCATGCCATGGGATCGTGCAATTGTTGCTTTAGATTTCCACAGTTCCCCGCCAGGTACTGTGAGCTGTTGCTGCTGGCATCTCTTTGGATGCAGCGATTCCAGCATTGTTTCAATCTTATAAACAGTTGGCTTGGTGCCAGAGATCTTCGCCTGATGCTGCTACCATGCAAGAACAGGCCAGAATTGCATCAGCCCATTACACACCGCTGCCCCTATAGAAAGTTGGTGGAGAATCCACCTTGCTTAGGGCAGGGTGCAGCCTGTTAAAGCCAAGGGGATTCCTAGTCCTGTCCCTTGAGAGCGATTTCCCTTGGCCGGTACCGAGCAAGTAGAACAGTGGGTCTCAAACTTTTGTACCAGTGACCCCTTTGACCTAGCAAACCTCTGAGTGTGCGCCCCCATTATAAATTAAAAACACTTTTTTGTATATTTAACACCATTATAAATGCTGGCTGCAAAGTGGGATTTGAGGTAGAGGCTGACCGCTTATGCCACCTAGGTAATAACCGTGTGACCCCCAGTTTGAGAATCCCTGCAGTAGAAGTTGCCCCATAACACTTTACATTGCTTTGTGTTAACATGAAGCTGTGAGCTAGAGCCAGGAAAGCACTAACCCTGCGCTCCCCAAGTAGACTTTTCTGTATTCACCACACTGGTGTCCAAGTCGGTACCAAGCCACCGTATAAGAGTAAGCGTGGAGTCTAGCTCCCAGTCCTGGCCTCTCCTGAGCATTTCCCTAACCCGCTTGACAGGTTTCAGACCTGATGCACAGGAATTGTGGTTAGGGCGTTTGGGAGGTCTAGCTTCTATTCCCAGCTCTCCCACAGTCTGAGAGAGACCTTGGGCAAGTCACTTGGTTACTCATCTCCAGAAATGAGGCTAACAACCCTACTTACATGGTCAGGGAAGAGGCTTGTATATGTATTGTCTTGCAAACTGGGTCTTCTCATTGGGGCCTCTAGGAATTCCCACTCTACAGAGACAGGTGAGGTGTACATTTTCACAGTGACCGTAAGGTCAAACTTTGCTGGTCAAGACCCAGCTAGGCAGACTATCCTTGCGAGTGCAATGGGATTGAATGGTGAGCTGCTGCTTAGCAAGGCAGCATCTTCCTTAAACGTCCAGCAAGCTTCTCACTCTGGACAATCATTGCATTTCTACGGCGAAAGGCTGCTGCTTTTTTCATGAGGAGGAAATGTCAGAGGATCAAGAGTTCTACAAAGTTATTTTAAGGAATTACTTCTGAAAAGCGAAATAACGTTTTCCCCTTTTCAACACAGGAGCCCAGTTTAAAATCGGTTTGAACTGGACGAGCATTCCCCTGTACGTGGGGTTGCAGAGATTCTTACTGCTTGCAGCAATAGTCAGAAAAGAATAAGACGAGTTTCCTTCTCCTTTGCCTATGCATAAGGAGGGAAATTAACCCTAGTTTAGAGGGCCCAGAACAAGGCTAAAGCCCTGTTTAAACCCCTTGTGCTGGCCTCTGCACAGGGATAAATTTAACCTACTGTGTACGTAATTAACCATGTGTAACCCAAATTATCCTTAATTCAACAGTTATTTAGAGGCGGGAGCTGAGTCTGGCCTCCAGTTTGTGTCTAGTTACAAGTACATTTGATAAACACACTGACTGTTTACACACAAACACCCTGCACTGTCTCTGATAATAGCCTTGTTTGTAAAGCATGCAGGGTTTCTGGAAATGCGGGAGTAGCAATGAACTGGCTGGAGAACTGAACCAGGGCTAATGGCCTTGGGCAGTGCCGGGGAGCCTGATCGAATGTCTGCATTTGTCTCCTACAATGCAGAAATGGAACATGTGCTTCTGGAAACTCGCGCGTGATGTTCAGCTATGTGACCACCGTCTGAACTCACGGCTCCTAGCAAGCAAGATACTCCCCTGCGCCTCTGCTAAGGGCTAGCTCTGGACTTTGCACAGGCCGTGTGGAACACTTCTCCAAAGCAGGAACGTTCTAGGACTAAACCCTCCAGAACTGGAGCCAACTTTTCAAAAAACAAAACAAGAACAAACTGTTGCACTATAGCGAAACAACTCCCAGCTTCGCTCCCCTGTGTATTTAGGAGCTGAAGGTTACCAAGCTGAATTTAGTTTAATTCCTACCCTGGGAGCCAGCCCCAGTTCATCGGATCTATCTTGTAACAGAAACACTATTTCAAGATGGGCATTGAAAACCTAATTTAAAAACAGCTTGAAAGGTGGGCACCCCCTGAGAGCTCAACAGCTATGCTTCCCAGACCAGTCTGTAACATCCCTCGGGGAGGGCAGAAGTCCTAATGTGCTCTGAATATTGGCCTGGTTCTCACCCGTTGCACTGATGCAAAATCACCAAGGTACAGGACCGCCCAGTCCAGAAGGCCCTGTGCACTGAGGCTTCTGGCATGGGCAGCATCGACCTGCAAAACATCTGTGGGGCCTGCCAAAATCTCTGGGCAGTTTATAGCCCCTTGGCCCGTTTAGCAGGTGGAAAGGTGCAGGAGTGAAGTCCCTTGAATGGGTTCACACAGCTGGAACAAGGGGGCAGCACTTTGACCCATATTATCACCAATGCTAATGACAGAGCCCAGCCCCATTTTCAGCTCCGAGGCCGAGGGGCTGGGCTGGAAGGCTACAAGTCAAAAGGTGGGTTTGGTTTTTGTGTTTTCTTACTGGAGCAAACTTGATCTGGGAAATCGCTAAGGCTGGAAAACCACGGCATGCCATGTCTTCCAAAGTCCCTTCTCGGAGCAGATCTGCGCTTTGAGTGAATTAACGCTGTCCAAGCAGCTGTCCTCAGTGGAGAAGGGCAAATACAACAGCATCAAAGATGACTTGCTTTGGGCTTGGTCTACACTAAACCCCCAAATCGAACTAAGGTACGCAACTTCAGCTACGTAAATAATGTAGCTGAAGTTCGAAGTACCTTAGTTCGAACTTACCTCGGTCCACACGCGGCAGGCAGGCTCCCCCGTCGACTCCGCGGTACTCCTCTCGCCGAGCTGGAGTACCGCAGTCGACGGCGAGCACTTCCGGGTTCGACTTATCGCATCCAGACAAGACGCGATAAGTCGAACCCAGAAGTTCGATTGCCAGCCGCCGAACTAGCGGCTGGGTATAGACGTACCCTTGGTAAAGAGCTTTTTTCCTTTGAATGAGGTTAACCAACCTCTCGGCTTTCTCTCCCTCTCTTTAAGGGAGGATGCTCTTCCTCTTAGCAGTTGTTCTGTGCAAACAATGGTCTCGAGACCTAGGGTCTACTTGCGGTATTGCCAGCCCCAAATGCTCAAAAATCATGAGTCAATCTCACGATTTCTGGTGAGCCTATGTACAAATAATAGATTTGCTGCCGCCTTTGAGCCTTTAGGGTGCACCAGGGTTACATTTTGAAGCTTTCTGCACAGCCAGGAGGGCTGAAATCATCACATACCCCCTTGACTCCAGGAGCTGGGGCTTTAAGGAAAACAAGCACGTGACTCATGCCAAAATCATGGGAATTGGCAGCATTATTGTTGCTGTTTTCAGAAAACCCGAGTAGCCACCAAACACTGTGTGGAGGGGTAAGACAGCAGGGTCATGGCAGTGACCGCCTGGCTTTCACTAGGATCCCATCGCAAAAGTGAAGTCTCCATGTGGGTGCAGAAAACACTCACCCGCCATAAGAAATTTCCTTCTGCTATTGGGTCTGCTGTGGTCACACAATGTTTCTTCCCCCACTGACTCTTAGTTCACTGCCTGGACCATAAACCACCTTCTCTGCACTTTGGAGCTGGCCAACGCCTCCGACAGGCGTGCAGTGCTCTCCTCTTCACGCCCTGGCTCTGGAGAGCTTCCCAGCGGGAGACACCATCTGCTTCTGGCTTGCCGTAGGCTGGGCTGGTGTGGGAGACAAAATTAAGGACCCAGCTCGTGACTCTGTGTGGTGTGGCTGCAAGGTTCTGCTCTGCACAAGGCAGGCAAAGGTCCTGCTGTCGGTGACTAGTTCCTTTCCTCTCCCCACCCCCACTCTTTAGGTTCTTAGCCTCTATGAGCTTTATCAGGAGCTAGGATTGCCTTATGTCACCTCCCTCCCTCAGGCTGAGGAGGAAAACAAAGGGAATGGGCGATGGCAACGTAGCATTTAATGACTTAACCCCCTCAGGGTAGCTGCAGGTTGTTGACTGAAGCTTCCCTCCAAGGGAAAACGCCAAAGTCCCAGAGCCAGCCTGTGTTCAGCCTCCAACCCAGAAACCAAGGGGCCCCACAGGAAACGCAAGTGCCAAGGTAGGATTCAAGTTGGTGCTGCTGCGTCTTGCTCCCCCCTGCCTGGAGTGCCTGCGTCAAGGTTCCGCAGAGGAGTGAAGCGATGTGGGCACAGAACTTGCAGCAGCGCAAGGAGGCTTCATGAACCTAGACCTGCGGGGCAATGCCGCTGGGTCTGCACAGCTGAGACTGAAGAAGAATTTGGCCTTACCTACAGCATCTTCCTTCCTGAGAACCCAGCTTGACTCTCAGCTCCCACGGGGAAACTGAGGTGCTAGCACTTACCAAAAATATCTATGTGTAAACCGAGCAAATCAAATCTGGAATCACCAGGCTGCAATTCCCATGGAGCCTCCTTCGAATCATGCTTCCACGCAGGACTGCCCTTTGGCTTTGAATCTCCCCAGCCGTGTGAAGGAACTTCCACCACCGTCCTCCAACTTCTCAGAAGAACACTGGACCTAGTATTTGCAGCAACAATTGAAACCAGGCCAGCGGAGGGCAACTGAGGTGTTTACGTAGGTCCCACGAAGATCAGGGGCTACTGAATTTCTGTGTCAGGGCTTGATGTGTTTTTTAATTTTTTCAGTCTCAGGCACAAAGTCGTGCATTCACAATAAGCCAACACGTGGGCATTGAATAACTAAAAATAAGTCATTTTATTGTCCTTTATGGGGGACATACAGTTCTTAGGTTGTTTGCAACTTACTCGAGGGAAGAGCGAAGGGGGTCCAAGTGAACAGGGTTTCTCTTGGTATCTTTTTCTCTGCAGTCAATAGGTCAGACTCCTCCCCTTGTACCTGGTCCAGGGGCTTGTGTATGAGCTTAAGACTTAGAAAAACCCATGTTCAATTCCCTGGTCCACCACAGACTTCCTGGGTCATCTTGGGCAAGTCATTCCCTGAGTTCAGTTGGTTCCCGGGGGTGTGTGTGTGTGTGTGTGTGTGTGTGTTATTCCAAAGGTAGGGAGGAGGGAAACCATTCCTGACCATTAGACAAAGAAAAATGACTTCCTGGTTCTCAGCTGCCCTCCAGTGCTGGCGCAACGGGGCTGGTAGCAGTTCCTGCTTCACACCATAACTTACAGCAGCTGTTAAACTAAAACATGATTCCAGCCCTGTCAGCTCACCGGTGAATCATTAACAGGAGCTGCCTCCCCTGGAATGAACCATTTGCAAGTGGCCCATGCATTGCGTGCTTGGGGGCTGGTCAGTCTCATCCTATTGCACATCCAGCTCAGGGAACACACGGGGCCTGGCTTGTTCTGCCAGGGAGCTGAAGGCTGCTTGCCTGGCCCAGAGCGTTCTCCCCGGCAAACTGGGCTGTGTTCAATTCCCTCGCTCTGCCACTGACTTCCTGGGCAGGCTTGGGCACATCACTTAACATCTCTGGGTTTCTATTTGTCGCCACTGCCCGGCCAAGGCAGTGAGGCTACGCGCGTTAATGATGGGAGGTGCTCATGTCCCCTGGGGGGGGGCAGGGGCAAATAAGGACTAAGACAGACAGGTTTTCCAGAGCCACTAGGCTCCTCTCAGATCAATGTATAACCACCTGTTGGCTGTAAACTTCTCCTTTACCTGAATTCCTGCATGGGGCTTTTCCACACTGATGCCTTCTACTAAAAGCAAAACGCCTTAGCTGGCAGCCCCGAGCACTGTGTCCTCCCCGAGGGCTGGGCCGGGGAGTCCCTGCTGTAGGGTTTTTATACAAACAGATTCTCAGTTCTTTCCTCTTTGCTACAGTAAGAAGAGAATGAGCTGGGTTCGTAGCAGCTCTAACCTGAAGGAGGAGCAAGTTAATTCAGCCTGGAAAGCCTCTTGGGGCTGCCACTGACATTAGCAGGAGTGAGGCCTGAGTTGTCGGCTGGAGTTCGCTCCTCATCCACGTAGGAGGCTGCCGGTGGTGTTCAGAGCTTGGCCCAGCGCATGTCAGCGTCCCGCTCTGCCAATGCACCTCCATCCGGAGCGGCCTCCACCCCCAGTGCTGCCAACCGATCTCGCTCCTAAGCGGGATACTGGCCCTGGTGTGTGATGGGGGCTGACGTGCCCTACGCTCGTGCCACTCCTGACCTAGGACGCTCAGGACAGCGAGTGGGGCTGACATCCTCTGGCACAGCAAGCCAGGCAGCGCCCTCGGTGTCACCGCCGGGGTTTGGAGGCCTTGCTCCTGCCCTTGCCCCTCCCTGCCAGAGGTTACCCCAGGGCGGCAGCAGCTGGCAGCTGCAGGGCGGAAGGGTGGGGCTGAGCTGCGGCCATTTTGTTGAACTGCTGCTCTCTTGTCCTTCCATTTTCCTGTACTTCAGCCAAGAGGGCAGGCCCAGCAGAGCCACCCCAGGCTCTGCACAGCATGTGACTCCGTGGGGCTCCCAGGCGCTGCCGCCTGCCTCTCCCTCTCCCTCTCCCGGCTACAGTTTCAGACAGGGCTAAGCCTTTACCCTCCCCCACTTTTCCCAACACTCCCTCCCGCACCCGGGAAATAGTCGAGGCGGCTGCTTGCTTGTGCAACGTCACCGAAGGGGAAGAAAACCACAGGCGCCCACAACCCCTCGCCCTGCCCCACCCTGGAGCTGCAGCCCAGGAGCGCTGGAGGAATCAAGCGCACAAAAGTCCTTTGCAATCAGGCTGCCCGTTCCCCCCCGGCTCCCCCCTCCCAAAGTCACAGCCAGGATTGAAACACAGAGCCACTCGCGCCAGCTGAGGAATGACCCTCCAGGGAACCTCCCACAGCTCAAGCCAATAAATCATTTGGGCTCCAGTGCGGTCTCTCTGCACTGCTCTTCCAGCCAGTGGATAAAGGCGGGAGAGGGCCAGGCAGGTCGCAGCACCCCCAGCTCGGGCCCAGCGGCACCAGGGAGGAGGCAGGCTCTGGGCAAGGGCCAGTGTGGCCCAGTAGGAGAGGGTGAAATCTAGCGCTTAACCCTTTGGCTGCTGCGAGTAGGGGGGCCTAGGCTCGCCCGCCCCTTTTGAAACCCCTCCTTCAGCTGGCAGGCTGGAGCCCGCCGGCAGCGCAAGCGTTAACGCGGTGCGCTCGGGCACGGCAGTGACACGGATTAGCTGTCACCTGTGAAATGGGGGCAGGGGGATGGGAGAAGTGACCTCTATAACATCTCAGCCAGGCACGTGGGGCCTAGCACAATGTAGGGGGATGCTGTAGGGGAGGGGGGGGGGCGCGTAAGTGGAGCCCTGTGGCCTGGGGGGGTTGAAACCCTGCTGAGCTGGGTGAGCTCAGCCTGCCCCCTAGTGGAGGCTGGCTCCCACTGCAGCATGGGCACCGCCTTGGCCCTGCTCCAAGAAGCCCAGACCGGGACAGGGGGGCAAAACTGTTGGCTGCAGGGCATCTCCCAGCACTGCCTGCCCTGCAAAGCTACCTTTGTGGCTGTGTGTGTTTAAAGTGCGTGCTTTGTCTCCAGTACCCCCGAGGGGCTGGAGGTCAGGGGCCCTCGGGCTGGCTGGGGAATGGGGGGAGTAGGAGAGAACCCATGTCTCCCTGGGCGAAGCCAGGGCCGCAGCCTGCAGTGAAGGAGCCGTGCTGCACGTCTGAGATACCCGCTCCTGTCTGCTACGCGAGAGCTCGGGCCGACCATCTGCAACGTTGTTAAGTCCGCGGCGGCCGAGCGATTATGAGCCCTGATTAGAGCTAAGCCGAGAGTGACCTTGCTCTGAAACAGGCACCAGCTGAGGGAGCAGCAGGGAGCTCGGTGGCCAAGGAAGGAACTTTTCCAAAATAAAACTAATCAAAGCGGAGCCAGTAATTGGGTTAACGATTCCCTCCCCACACCTGTCCTTCCAGCCCTGGGCTCGGGGTCAATGCTCTGACCCTCCACTTGGGGGGTTCCAGGCCTCCCGGGGCCTCCTGCCTGGCTGCAGGTGCTCTAGCCCTGAGTAGGGGGCACGGGGCAACATAAGGGCTGTTGGGTCCCAGGGCAATGCTGCCCACCACTGACTGTCACTGCCCCTGACTGAGGCGTGACAGCTCAGGGACCAGGGGCTCAGGGAGTTTCACCTGGACGTTGCTGTTCAAAGCCAGCCCAGGTTAGTAGTGAGCTGTCTGACAGGTTCAGCGCCGTATGAAATGCCAATTACCGTGGCACCTAAGTGCCCTACATGCTGATTTAATTGGCACCCAGTGGCTCCTCTCTTGAGCTCCTCTTTCCCAGATGCTTCCCCCTCTTCTGCTCTCCTTCTCAACCATCCTCTCCTCCTTCCCTTCCTCCCCTCATCTCTCTGCCCAGATCCCCAGAGCAGTCGGGTGAGGTTACTGAGGGAAGGCCTGCAGCTTGACCCAAAAGTGGCCAGGGGCCAGAGGGGGATCAGTCTCGTCTCCTGCGGCAAGGAGTTCCGCAGCTCGGCAACTGCCGGTGAGAAAACTTGGGCTTCTCGAGCTGCATCATCCCCTGCAGCCAGGCTGCAGCTGAGGTCGCTGGCTCAGAGAGCCAGGGCTTTGAATTCAGTCTGGAAGGGAAGGGGAAACCTGTGGAGGGAGGGCTGGTTGCATAAGCCCCTGTTCTTCCAGCGGGCGGCACACCACGGGGCCCGTGCTGGAGCAGAAAGGGTGCGAGGAGACCGCTAGCCCAGTGGGGCTGGGAGCGATGAATGAGATTCTGGAGGCAGGTTACCTTGACCTTGCAGTGTACCCCCCCACCACCACCACCTCAGGGCTGGTAGCATCTTGGCAAGTCTCTCCCCCATCCCCACAGCCCTTTGGCTCAAGCTGCAGCCAGCTGCCCCTCAGCCCTGATGCTGTCTCGCAGCCTGGCCTTGGAATGGCTTGGTGGTCATGGAGGCTGGTGCCCGGCTGCCAGTGCCAGCCGAGTCTTTGCGTTCTCATGACCACTGTGGATGTTGATGAAGATGAGCCAAAATTCTGCAACCTGTGGGATGCTGCTGGGGAGGGGTCTGGGGAGGAACAGCGTGGGCCTGGGGAGGGCTTTCTGGGAGCTGGCGGAGGCTGATTCAGGTCCATTGCGGCGCTGCTCTATTTACTCCACTGGTGGCAAAGACGCTGAGGGGTCTAGCAGCAGGGGCAGCCCTGTTCCTAGTGCAGGAGTGTCCATCTCAGCTGGTGCCTGTCATTGGCTGACTGGCAGAGAGCCCAAAGGGGCCACAGGGCCTGTTCTCCCTCTTCCCCTCGCCTGGGCCCGCTGGCTGGGGGAGGCAGAGAAGGGGGAGGAGCTTGCCTGTGGTTCACCTGCCCAGCAGATGAAATCAAGGATTCTTAGTCCCACTCCCTCCCCTGCAATAGTCCTGTTCCAGGTACTGGTACGTCCACCTGGGCCTGCAGGGCCGGGCCCAGAACTGGCACCAGCAGCTCCCTAAGGAAGCTGGCCTGAAGGAGTGTGTCGGGCTCGGGCTGGCTCTGGGCACGGCTGTGGCTGCGTTCCCTTCTGCACAGCGGGAGAACGCTGCTGCGCCATGCTGGAGGCCTGAGCTCCTGGCCAGGGGCGCAGCGGCGTGGCTCTCCTCCTGCGCTGGAGGGGAAGCGCTGCTCCAGGCACCGCACGGGCCTGTTTACCCTGCGCCGCTCCACAGACACTTCTAATAAACCCCAGCGAGCGACGGGTAGGAGGTGCACAAACGAGTTTCCTGGAGTGAACAGGGCGAGCGGGACGCAGGGCATGGGAGCAGCTCTCTGGGGAGGAGCAGATCGCACCTGCCCGGGCACCACTGCTGCGTGTGGGAATTGTTGCCTTCTGCCTGCAGGCCCATTCCAAGCAGAATGCTCCTTTTAATTCTGCTCCTGCACAGAGAGAGGCACAAGCTGTGCAAAGAGTAACATCTGTCTTGGCCAGCTCAGCCTGGCTCCTCCCCCCCGGCCAGGATACTCCCGCCTGCCACCAGCCCCCATGGGTTTGGCCAGGTCCAAATTCCTTGCAGGCTCATGGTTGAGAGCTGCTGGCTTCAATCCCTAGGCAGGGGGCCGGGCAGCAGTTTTGACCACCCTTGTGCTTTACACAAGGTGCTGTGGCAGTTTTCCCCTCTGACTCCTCCCCTAAGCCGTCAGATAGGTTCACTATTGCATTATTAGAATGGTGCCAGGTTCCAGAGCGGCAGCCGTGTCAGTCTGTATCAGCAAAAACAACGAGGAGTCCTTGTGGCACCTTTGAGACGAACACATTGATTTGAGCATAAGCTTTCGTGGGCTAGAACCCACTTCATCAGATGCATGGAGTGGATCTTTTCATGTATTTATACCTGCTCCTGTATTTTCCACTCCATGCATCTGATGAAGTGGGTTCTAGCCCACGAAAGCTTATGCCCAAATCAATGTGTTCGTCTCGAAGGTGCCACAAGGACTCCTCGTTTTTTGCTATTATTAGAATGGTTCATTGATACTACTTTGCCCTTTGCTAGAGCTTGTCAGCTGGGGAACTCAGGAACTTGATGCGTTTCATTAGACCCATTCTACAAATGGGGAAACTGAGGCACAAAGCGGTTAATAGGATTTACCTGAGATCACACTGTGAGGCAGGAGCAGATCCAGGAGTCCTGTCTCCCAGTCTTCCGTACCAACTTCCTCAGTCCTACTCCCTCCCAAAGCTGGGACCAGAACCCTGTCTCGCCATCTTCCTGCTGTAGCCCTCAATTCCCGCCCCAGGCTGGCAGCAGAATCCAGCGGTCTTGATCCCTGGTCTCATTGCTCTAAGCACCTGCCAGCACTTCCTGCCCCCTCGTGAGCTACCGCTTTATGTTTAAAGTGCCAGGAATAACAGGGTGGCAAAATGTCAGGAACAGATAAGTCCACATTGTGGGATAAAATTAAACTCCAACGCAGCAAAAAGTCCTGTTCTGACACCACTCCCGCTCCTGGTACTGCTGGCATTTCAAGGGCCGGGGGCAGCTCGTAGATGTGACCCCGCTGTGGCCATTTCTCAGCTGTATCAGGAACTTAAATTCACACCCAGGTTTTTCTGCCTGGCAGAAGCTTTACCATGCCCTGTCCAATCTGCCTGCATCGCACCTGTGCACACACAACCTCCGCCCTGCCAGGAGGAGCCAGAACGCGAGGGCTGCTCCGAGTATCTGCCCTTACAAACCCTCCAACTTAGGCCCGTCTCCTCCCTCGCTGTGGGGCTTGTGAGCTGTACCAGACAAAACCCTGGTATCAGCTTAGGGTGACCACATGTCCCGATTTTATAGGGACAGTCCTGGTTTTTGGGTCTTTTTTTTTATATAGGCTCCTATTACCTACCACACCCATCCCGATTTTTCACATTTGCTGTCTGGTCACCCTATATCAGCTGATGGCTCTGGGCCATTGCTACATTCCTTGAGGACACAGCAGTTCCCTTTATCCCAGCAAGGTGACAGCACGGCTCACCTGGGACCCACAGTGTCAACCTCTTTCTTTATAACATTACAATCCCAGGTTTCCAAAACAGTTTTCTCTTAACAGCAATACAAACGTCATCAACCAGCACCCGACGCGTTACACAAACCTACACCATTTGCCTGCTGCTGAAACGCAGCCACCTCTGGTGCTGAACACAGCAGCTCTTAAAACTGGGGGCGTGACGGTGCCCAGTCGATCCCGGTGCAGAGGGGCCCCAGCATGTGCAGGGGGAGAAGGGTCAAGGGTCAGCCACATCTGCTGCACCCTTCCTGCACCAAGAGGGTGGTCTCTAGGATCTGTGCATAGTGAGGGTCATGCATTGTCCCTTCCCGCATCCCAAAACGCAGGCTGTTCACCCCCTTCTTTTTAACCCTTTTTTGCCATTCCCCTTAGAGGAGCCATGGCCCATCTGTGACTCCTTCACGCCCTCCCCTTCCCTGTTGAGTTGCTAGGGCTCCTATACCTCCCTTGGGAAGCCAGGGGTTTAACATCCACTAGAAGCACTAGGTACTAGGCAGTGCCTTCGCGCTTGTATACAGCACACCAAGGCACTTAGTGCAGCGACATTGCCCTCCTGCCCACCCCCCGGCTCGGCTGCCCTGTAGATTTACCCCCGGGGCTGAGAATGGGCCACGAGACAGGAGAGTGGCGGCTCTGCTGGTTATATTTAGCCAAGCATCCGGATAGGCGTGTAATCGAGGGTTGGAAAAGCACATCCTCCCAAAGCACGGCATCTGTAAGGAACCTCGTCACCCCTGGCCTCGCAAGGAGCCCGCTCAAATGCGCTTTTCAAAATCCAGGAGCATTTCAATTCCAAGGGTCCCCCACAACAACAGTGAGGGAGGGGCGCCCTCTAGTGCCGGGAAAAGAACAATCGGAGGTGCCACTGGCTGAGTTGCACAGATCGCTGTAACCGCCTCGGTTAGCCTAGGGGCTCCCAACCTTTGTCTTTCTGGGCCTCCCCCCCCCCCCCCCGACACGCATAAAGACTCCACGGCCCACCATCTGGTTTTCTGCCTATAAAAGCCACAGCTGGCATTAAGAGGTAGCAAACAGGGCAATTGCCCGGGGCCCCAAACCACAGGGGGTACCGAGAAGCTACACTTCTCAGGCTTCTGCTTCAGCCCCAGATGACAGGGCTCATTTCAGCTTTCTGCCCTGGGCCCCAGTGAGTCTAACACTGGTGCTGTTTGGCGGCCGCCCTGAAACCTGCCCGCGGCCCCCCAGGGGGCCCCAGACCCCTGGTTGAGAACCACTGGAAAGCACCTGAGTGAGTCCAGCTTCCGTTTGTTATTTCTTGCAGACAGTTCCATGCACTGTAGAGACCAAACCTCAGTGGCTCAGCTCAGGCCTAGGTACAGAAGGTGGGTGGGCCTCGTCCAGGCCACCATGCAGCTGACGCTCCAACTGGCATTTTGGGCTTAGAGACAAGTACTGTGTGGAACCAAAGAATTGCCTAGGGCTGTATCAAAACCGACTCAGTGGTAAATGGAGAAAGACCATCTAGCCAGAGCGTGACGTAACCGTCCACTAGCATCTAGTAAACCAGGGAAAGGGGGTAACTTCTACTTACAGTTGGGTTTGCAGGCCATCCCACGGCAGGGAATTAATCCTCAATTACGTTTTATAGGATGGATTAAAAAGGGAGGTGATAATTTTCTATTCCATTCTCTAGGGCTTTTCCACTAAGGGGTGGTTGAACCCTACTAATTATCTAGGGTTACCATACATCCGGATTTTCCCGGACATGTCTGGCTTTTTGGGCTCCAAATCCCCGTCCGGGGGGAAATCCCAAAAAGCCGGACATGTCCGGGAAAATCGGGACATCCGGGGCTGGCGGTGCTGGGCCAGGGGCTGGGGCCGGGCCGGGGGCCGGGCCGGCGGTGCCGAGCCGGGGGCTGGGGGCCGGGGTGAGGGCCGGGCCGCGGGTGCTGTGCCAAGGGCTGGGCCGAGGGTGCTCGGCCGGGGGCCGGCACCCCAGGGACCGAGCAGACCCAGGCTGGAGACGCTGTGGGGGCCAGACTGGGCCGCGCCTCCTTCCCCCATCCCCCCCCTTACCTGCTTCAGGCTTCCCGCAAATCAAATGTTCACGGGAAGCAGGGGAGGGGGCGGAGTTGGGGTGCGGGCATGGGCGGGGCTGGGCCCCGTGGAGTGTCCTCCTTTTGGACACTCAAAATATGGTAACCCTAAATTATCCTGTCCAGCCAATGGATAGGTTCCTGGCCTTGCCCACTGACCACTGTTAGTGTGGGAAAGCAGGACAAAAAGCTGGGGCTTGGACTTCATTCTGAAGGTGGAAAGGGCTGGGCTCCTTGCATGTCCAGCTCTGGGAGGGGAGTGGGGCCTAGTGGTTAGAGCAGGGGACTGGGAGCTAGGACTCCTGGGTTCTCCCCTGGCTCTGGGAGGGGAGTGGGGCCAAGTGGTTAGTGTGGGGGAGGGGCCGGACTCCTGGGTTCTCTCCCCGCCTCCTGCTGCTGCTGTTGTTTGTAGCCAAGGCGGCGGCGGCGGCTGGGGCGGGGGCGGCCGGGACTCGAACTGCCCCTGGCCGGGGAGGTGCGAGGCCGGTGGCGCCGCAGCCCCTTTAAGGCGGAGGAGCCGCCGCTGCGGTCACGTGACGAGACGGCACGTTCCCTCAATATGGCGGCAGCGCAGCGTCTCTTCGTCACTTCCGGGTGAGCGTGGTGACGAGCCGGCTGTGACGTGCGCCTGCGCGGCGGGGGGCCGAGGATGGCGGCGGTGAAGGTGAAGCAGGACATGCCCCCCCCGGGGGGCTACGGGCCCATCGACTACAAGCGGCACCTGCCCCGCCGGGGGCCCTCGGGTCAGTGCGGGGGGTGGAGCCCCCGCCCCCTGATTCTCCATCCCCTGCCCCTCCCCCACTCTCCCTCCATCCCCAGCCCCCCCCCCGGGGCTGTTACCGCCCCTCCCCCACCCCCCTCTCCATCCCCAGCCCCCCCCCCGGGGCTGTTACCGCCCCTCCCCCACCCCCCTCTCCATCCCCAGCCCCCCCCCCGGGGCTGTTACCGCCCCTCCCCCACCCCCCTCTCCATCCCCAGCCCCCCCCCGGGGCTGTTACCGCCCCTCCCCCACCCCCCTCTCCATCCCCAGCC
Organism: Chrysemys picta bellii; assembly: GCF_011386835.1. Lineage (NCBI taxonomy): Eukaryota > Metazoa > Chordata > Testudines > Emydidae > Chrysemys > Chrysemys picta. The sequence continues at coordinate 14,250,833 of NC_088815.1, read as the reverse complement.
CCCCCCCGGGGCTGTTACCGCCCCTCCCCCACCCCCCTCTCCATCCCCTGCCCCCCCCCCCGGGGCTGTTACCGCCCCTCCCCCCCACTCTCCATCCCCTGCCCCCCCCCCCCGGGGCTGTTACCGCCCCTCCCCCCTCCATCCCCAGCCCCCCCCCGGGGCTGTTACCGCCCCTCCCCCCTCCATCCCCAGCCCCCCCCCGGGGCTGTTACCGCCCCTCCCCCACCCTCTCTCCATCCCCAGCCCCCCCCCCGGGGGCTGTTACCGCCCCTCCCCCACCCTCTCTCCATCCCCAGCCCCCCCCCGGGGGCTGTTACCGCCCCTCCCCCCCGCTCTCCATCCCCAGCCCCCCCCCGGGGGCTGTTACCGCCCCTCCCCCCTCTCCATCCCCAGCCCCCCCCCCCCGGGGGCTGTTACCGCCCCTCCCCCCTCTCCATCCCCAGCCCCCCCCCCGGGGGCTGTTACCGCCCCTCCCCCCCTCCATCCCCTGCCCCCCCCCGGGACTGTCACCGCCCCCCTCCATCCCTGCTCTCTCCCCTCCCCCAGTCTCCCTCCACTTCCAGGCTCTTACTGGCTTGCTCCTCTCCACACACATCCCTGATTTGCCCCCCCCCCCAGCCTGTTACTGCCCTGCTCCCATCGTAGGCCCCCCCCCCCCCCCCGGGCGATTATCACAGCTTTTGATGGGGCGCTGCCGTTCAAGGAGACTCTGCTTGCAGGGGGCTGAGAGGCTAAAGGGAAGCTCTGACCCAGGCTAGCCCAGCTAATCTCCCTCTTTCTTCTGGTAGGTTATAGCTTGTTTGCCATTGGCATTGGCAGCCTGCTCCTGGGTTACTACAACCTGATCAAGTGGAACAGAGAGAGGAGGTAAATGTCTGTTTGGCAGCTGTGTGTTCTTCCCCGGTGTGCTGCCTGGAGAAAGGGGCTAGCGCTCGCAGGCTGACGCAGTGGTTCTCATAGTATGGTGATGTATTGCAGAAGGTTGGGAATTCTGGCTGAGGAGTTTGTGACGACTGAGCTGTGTAGTAGTCTAGCGTTCTTAGTCCAGGCAGTTTTGAAGTGAAGATACAGAAAAGGTCCTTTGGCTGCTCAGATAAGAAATCCACTCTTCAAACCTTCTCTTTGGTACCAGGCGCCTGCAGATTGAGGACCTGGAAACCCGTATCGCTTTGTTTCCCCTTTTGCAAGCAGAGTCAGATCGAAGGTAAGTTCATCCCCACCCTGCGGCTGGTCGTTTGGATTCAGGGTACCTGTCACCATATGCTACCACATTTACCTGCCTTGCTCATCCTTTGCTTTGGGGAGGGCCTTGTTGTCGGGGAGGGTAAGATCTTGCAGTTGCTGGGCCACTGTCATGCCCCTACTAGCTATTGTATAAAGACCCAGGGATACCTCAATAGCTTGAACAGCTGTTTACTGTGCTGGTGCTGATGTCCCGGTAGCTGCAGGCTCCGCCCCCCTACACAGGGCAATGCTGTCCTTGTTTTGCACCCAGAGAACCATGCAGGACTGGTTCTGTCTCACTCTGCACAGTGGGACTGGAGCTGCTGATTGGATGAGCTGTGAGGGACGCTTCTGTCCCAGAGGAACCTAAGGGGATGGGCTCGCTTCTTGTCCCCCTTCCATCACCTGGCCCTAACTACTGGCCGGGATTGGCATGTGTTTGAGGGGATTGGGGTAGCAGTGAGTGAGCTGACTAGAAATGCCAACGCTGGTGCATAACATGAGCTCATTAATTTTGCTTATACGCTGTATCTGTTCCCCCCACACTCCCAACATTCTGTTTTGTCTTTTATACTGGAAGCCCTTTAGGGCAGAGGCCTCTCTGTGTAAGGCCCCTAGCACTCGGGATGCTGACGGAAGTCCTCTGCCAGCCTGGTACCCCTAGTGGGTCCCTGCATGTGAATCCTTTGTAGCCCTGCAAGGTTCCTTCCTCCGCTGAAGGAATCACTGTTAACTGAGACAAGGCACCGCTTCGTCTCTCCAAAGGGGGTGGACGAGTCCATTGCTTTGCAAGGCCTGAGAGAGCTGCAGACCACACGTGGAAACTGCTTCAGGAGCAAAATCTTTGACTGCAAAAACAGTATCGCTTTGTAGCTTGAGCCCGGCTGTGCCAGGATGCTGTGCCCTATAAAAGGTGAACCTGGTTGTTGTCATCTGTAGAAATGTTGGTTAAGGCTCCCCCAGTTGCCAGTGCTAACTTCACTGGGTGTTTGTGGGTACTTCGAACAGAATAGTATACTGTGCCTCTATAAAACGTGGCCCATGACAACCCAATAGCCTCTGAAACAAACTTTAGGGCTAGCGGGGTCAGTAAAGATCGTCTAGTCTGGCTCCTGCATGGTGCAGGGAAGAGACTGCCACCCAGTGACTTCTGATCCAGACACAGGCTTTTCTTTCTGTTTAAGGACCCTGCGGCTCTTACGGGAGAATCTTGAGGAGGAGGCCAAAATCATGAAAGATGTTCCTGGGTGGAAGGTTTGTACCTTGCAATGCTAGTAGCAGAGGGCAAGGGGGAGTAACATACAGTCTGGGGATGGAGGGTGGGGTGGGAGAAAAGCTGGTGGACATTACTGACCCCAGATCATTGGTGTTCCTGGCAATAGTGCAGCAGGGGATGACTTGTAATGAGTATCCCAAAGGCCACTTATAACCAGTGGTACAAATTAATCATTCAAGAGGCTGGTTCCGTCTACCTTTTGGTTTTCTCAGCAGGCTCAGATAATGCGTTTATGAAGGAAGGCATTAATGCCAGGTGGCGGTCTAAGGGGAGGGTATGAATGAGAGCATGCACAGCTGATACCGAGCAGGGTGGGATCAACACTTGATCCTAGTCCTGCTGGGTTGCATTGGCGTCCTGGTTCATAGGACAGGAGTGAATGTGATTAGAGGAAAAGTAGCCTTCTGTGTAGGGAGAGACTGGCATGTTCTGTGAGCCTACAGGGGAAATTGAGGGCTTCTCGATTATGGTATGTTACTGGCCCGAGGGGATGTTTGCAGGCCATGCAGGGTCTCAGCCTTGCGATGGTCACTGCTGTTTGAGACACCTGCGAAAGTGTTGTCTGGGGAGCTCAAACTGAACTCCTGTTTATCCCTGGAGCAGCTACAGTGCAGCCAGCAGCAGTGAATTTTTCTTCAAATGTGTATCCCTATGAGTGCTCCACGGTAGGATGCGCGCGCACCCATGTGCTCTCCACCAGAGAATGCAGAGCAGTGTCTTTGGGCTGCACCTGTGCAGAGCGGTGCCTCAAGCCTCCAAACAGCGGTCTATAAAAAGGCACAGGCCCGCTGCCACTCAGTTCCCTCGCAACTGCCTGCGGCTCGAGATGGAGCCATTGCGTGTCTGCTAATTCTCAGCTTCCCACATTTCTTAACCTAGCTATTCTCTTAGGTTATCCTTTGCTGCTTTGTTTTCTTTTTTCTAGTCTTAACACAGCCCGTTTTTTGTCTAGGACCTCTCTGGCTATGTGGAAGACCCTGGGTTTTTAAACTCTGCCAGGTGGCTTTTCCCCAAAGTGATGGGTGTTTGAGCTGTCTCCACTGCCTCAGACGTCCCATCGAAGAGTAAGGTCTGGGTGGGATTTAAAGCCACGTCTTGAAAGGCTAGAGGCTAGACTGAAGCTCCTAATGAAGTGCTCGCTAGCTCCAGCGAGAGCTGCTCGCTAGCCTGTACGTTGGCCTCAATATCCCAGGCTGCTCCCGTGGCTGTTGGCAGCTTCAGCAGCACCTTTTAAGCAGGACTTTTAAGAAGAAACCTTTTCACTAGGAAGAGGGGTAGGTCACCCTACCAATCCACTCTAAGGAGACCTCCCATTCCTCGAGGAGTACAGCTGAGGGTCCATCTGGTGCCAGCTCCAAGCCGCCAGTACTGCACGGGAAGTAGCCTGTGGAGAATAGACAGCACAGGGATCTACCTTCTACCGACTGACATCTCTTGGCATCAAAGTGCGCACAGGGCTCTTATTCATACTCCGGTACATTGTTTTCCCTGCATCTGAGCTCAAAGAAGTTCATCAACAAGCCGCTCCGTTACCAGGCTCACCACCTCAGCATTGGCATTCCCCAGTACAGCTTAGACTCCTGCAATTGCAATCCTCCCGGACTGAACCGCAGTCAGACCTCCAGTCTTCAGTACTGGCACCTATGTCTGATGTACCAACCAGAAAGACTTCAATACTCACAAGTAGCACATCACTCGCAAGCACTGTAGGAAACTCCCCTCCCACCCCACCCAGAACCTTATACTCTTTCAGCACTGGGAAGCAACCAAGAACAGGAGGACCCATAGATGGAGGAAAACTCATCCCCACCGCAAAGTCCTCTTCAGCCCCAGATAAGGCAGTATACCCCCTGTCTCCTCAGGGGTCGATCAGTTCTAGAGTCCATTTGGCACTAGCCCTATTTCAGTCTCTGGGCCTTCTTATCAATCAGAAGAAGTCTGTACTGAGCCAGTTCAAATAATAGACTTAATTAGAGCCGCTCTAGGCTTGCTGTCTCCTGAAAGAGATTCTCCACTCTGTCCTTTCTAATCTCGATGATACAACACAGCCTGCAAATAACTCAAGAAACTGAGTACAATTCTTGGGCCACATGTTGGCCTCCACCTTCGTGATGCCTCATGTGAAACTGGACCTCAGATGCCTTCAGATGAGGTTACGGTCTGCGTTTGCTCCCCAATGCATCACAGTACCTCAGAAAATTCTGGACTCCTCTCAGGTGGTGGAAGAACCCACTGAAGTTCTGTGTGGAAACCCCATTCTCACGTCCCTCCCCACCCTCAAAGATCCTCACAACAGACAGTCCCTCTTTAGGGATGCGAGGTTCACCTCCAAGGGGATCCAGCCATGGACAAGTAGTCTGCACAAGCGGTCACGCTCCACATCAACATTCTGGAGCCAACAGCAGTTTGATATGCTTGTCAAAACTTCCTTCGCACCACACAGGCCACTCAGTCAGGATAATGTGGGACAACAGGACAGCAGTGTATTACAACAACTGACTGGGTGGAGCAAGATCACAGTCCTTGTGCGAGAGTCGCTAAAGCTGTGGAACTGGTACATTTCCCATCAGACGATGAGATTTTTGTCTGCAGCTGTATTCCAGAAGCCTGGAAGACTCCCTGAGCAGGGACTTCCATTAGGATCACAAATGGGAGCTCAACGATTCCGTCATCCGTAGCCTCTGCCAGACCTGGGGTATTCCAGAAGCAGACCTCTGCCAGCCCCGGATAATGCAATGTCATCTTTTCTGCTCCAAGGGAGGCTACAGCTACAACTCAGTGGGAGCTGCCCTGATAACACCATGACCCTGTACCCTACTGTATGCTTATCCACCCCTAGTCTCAAAAACCCTAATCAAACCACATCCGAGCTAGAGCCATCCTGGCCAAGGCAGTTTGTGGTACTTGAACGTCCTCCACCCCTCTGCGGCAATGCCTTTCTGACTTCCCATCGGGAAGGATCACAGAACTCTGGGACCCTGATCCCTACCAACTCCTCCCTGAACCCAAGAACGTAGATCCTGGACGGTTCTCGAGCATGGCGCTAACCTGTGCGAATAAGGTCCAGTTGGTTCTCCTGTCTAGCAGGAAATCCAAAATGTACCTTCAGAAGTGGGAACGCTTTCATTTCTGGAATTCTCTTCACTGTTCTCAAACCTCAGAGGTTCCATTCTCCAAGATCCTAGGCTACCTGTTGGATTTAAAGAGACTGGGTCCTATCACTGAGCTCACTCATAGTGCTGTGACAGCCTTCCACTCACCCACTGAGGGCTCCTCAGTTTTTCCCCAGCTCTCTATGGCCAGATTCCTCAAGAGCTTAGACAACTTGTTTCCCCTTGTAGGGAAACTGGCTCCCCACTAGGACCTTCATTTGGTTCTCAGGACCCAGAGGAACCCCCCCTCCCCCCCGCCCCATTGAACCAATGACAACCTGTTCTCTCCTCTTCCCCTCCTCCTCCCCCCCGCCCCCCCACAAGACTTGCTTCCTCATAGTCATTGTCAGCTAGATGAATGGGAGAGCTTGCTGCTCTCAAGGCAGACCTGCCATTTACTTCCTCCCATAGAGATATGGCTACACTGTGTTCCCATCCTCGCCTCTTTCTGAAGATCTCTTTGGAAAGCCACATTAATGAAGAGATCTGCCTACCAGTGGTCTACCCAAAGCCTCATGCCTCCAGACAGGAGACTAGCCTACGTGCACTAGATGCCAGAAGGGTCCTTGCCTTCTATCTTGACAGGACTAAGACTTTCTGACTCTCTCCTAGGCTGTTTGTATCATTTTCAGAGAGGATGAAGGGAGAACCTATTTCTACCCAAAGACAGTCAAAAGACTGTCAAAATGGGTTCTGGGTCACATTTTAACTTATGAATCTGCTAGGGTGCATGCAGTCCTCTCCTAGAGTGACAGCACATTCCAGAAGAGCTCAGTCCACAGCTGTAGCTCTACTGAAAGGTGTTCCCATAACAGAAATCTGTAGGACTGCACCTTGGTCTTCCCTCTATACCTTTGCCAAGCAGTACGCCATCTCACCAGCTTCCAGGGATGATGCAGTCCTCTGAAGCGGCTTGGATTTGCCTCCTCGTTGAGTTGCTGCTTGGGAGTCTCCTCCGGTGGATCCCCCAGAGGGACAGGTACTCCAAGGTGGAGAATGTACCTACCTTGTGGTAACTTGAGTTGTTGGAGGTGCTGCACCTCCTGCCCCCCTTCCCCTCTGCAGTGGAGGCTCTGCTTTGTGCTCAAGATGGAACTGAGTGGCAGTAAGTCCACACCACCTTATGTGCCCTCATTTGACAGCACAAGGTGCCGCTGCACAGACACAGACCCCCAGACACTGCTCTGCGTTGTCTGGGTGAGGGAGCCTGCAGTGGCATACTCGTGGGGAGCTGCAGTAACTAGCTCTTTCTCTCTAGGTGGGGGAGTCTGTATTCCACACTGACCGCTGGGTTCCTCCGACAACAGATGAGCTCTATTACCTCAAGCCTACGAGTGAGCTGGACAACGAGAAGTTTGGCTTGCAGTGGTATGTCTGAAGCTCGGCCAGGACTCTCCCCAGCCCCCTGGTTCCTCCAGTTTTTGCACCGGTAGCATTATCTCTGTCAGATGCAGTGCTCAAAGGCCATGTGTTCCAAGTGCGGGACATTAAACAGTCTGGTGGAAACGTGTGTGTGTTTATTTTCTAAGCAGCTGTCTGCACTTCTTCCTGGGCTCTTCATCCTTGACATGAAGCCTCCTGCTGCAACAGGCTGTCCTGGTGCCACGCTCCCAGCTCTGTCCAGCCCCATTAGCTACCTTTGCCTTCAATTATGTATCTCTTGGGGACAGGAGATGTGGGGGAAGGATGAGGGGCATGTGTTTAAGCCACGGGGCTGGGACTCAAGAGAGCTGGCTTCATTTTCTCAGTGACCTTGTGGCTAGCTCCTAAATCTGCCCCCTAATCTATCCTTATGTTCCCTGGCTGTAAAGTGTGGATGGGGAGGCAGATAATTCTTCCTTTTCCGGGCTGGCCCATTTCAAGTGCAGTCTCTTTAGGGCCACACTCTCTCTCAGGGTCTGGGCAGTGCTCAGCATATTTGGCTCCCATTCCCCCCCCATCCGCCCCCCCCCCCCCCCCCCCAAATCAGGGCCTCCTGATCCTGCTTATTAAGAGAGATAATGTGAGGAACTATTGACACATGCCCCTACACACACCCCTCCCCGGCCATGGGGATCCCAGGGCTTGTTTTCAATAGCTCAGTCTTCCCAGCTCCTACAGGGGAGAAGGTCACATTTCCAGTGTCAGAAAGGATCAATCAAATCCCAAGTTATGTTCATTTCTTCCATATGCTTTAAAAACTCAGCCCTTTTCTGTCCTAAGGCTCAGTACGGCCAATCTTAGCCACGTCACCCCAGGGGGGAAACGAAAATTGCTGTGCTCCTGCAAATCTCTCTCTGCCAGTGTAAGGGGCAATTTTATTTAGCTGAAATAATCTCGACAGATGTCGGTGCAGGCCCCAAAATGAGCAATTCTCTTTGTAGCTGATGCCAAGAATCCTTGTCTAGGGGCTGGGGTGTAGCTTGTGTGATGGGGCTGGATCCTGCTGGCAGGGTGGAGAGGAGCTGGCTCAGCTGATACGGAATTGACTGTATTTCTTTGAATTCAGCAATTCTTGCATTGCCCTATGGCACATTCTCTTAAGGGGCTTTAGAAGCTTTTTGAAAGCAACTTTAAAATGCGGATGAGGGAAGACTTTCACGCACCAGCGCTAGCCTGTGCAACTCACTGCTACGTGCCGGAAGCCAAGAGATTAGCGTTGATTGGCCAATAACTTGGGATCTTTTTATCCCAATAGCTACAGCTTTGGAAGATCTGGAAACTCTCCTACTGTGGGACATGAGCCCCAATCTCTAATGGGGGTCAGGAAGAGCTTTTCCTTGGGGGTAGGTTAGCCGGGTTCCTCGTGCTTTCCTCTGAAGCTGCTGGATAGGGGGCAGGATGAACCTTGCACTAGAAATTCCTACATTTAGAGAGACACAGGCATTGCTTCCAGGGTTTTGGCCGCCCCAAGCAGCCAAACCAAAAAAAAAAAAAAAGCCGCGATCGCGATCTGCGGCGGCAATTCGGCGGGAGGTCCTTCGCTCCGAGCAGGAGTGAGGGACCGTCCGCCGAATTGCCGCCAAACAGCTGGACCTGCCACCCCTCTCCAAAGTGGCCGCCCCAAGCACCTGCTTGGTAAGCTGGTGCCTGGAGCCGGCCCTGATGGCTTCTATCATGCCTGGCGCGGAACAGGGCAGAGCAGCATTCCCCAAGAGACTGAAACAGGAAATGGGGAGGGGATCTTTGCACCGCAGCCGTTCCTGCTTTCCGGAGCTGGCTGTTGCTCCCCAGGGTGCATGGTGCAAACAGGAGGCAAGGAATTGTGTTTCCTGGCTTGTCCCCTGAGCATTCACTGACAGCCTTGCGCCACCAGAGGGAGACGAGTCGGGCCAGATGTGGTCTGCCGAGCAGAAACTTGGCAGGTGTGCTCAGAGAATCAATAGGGCTCTAGCCGGAGCAGCATGCTGGCACAGGCAGGGCTTTAATTCTTAGAGAGTATTTCCTGGAGCCCCCCATGCTCCTCCCCAACATGCTATAAAAACTCCCTGGGGTTTGAAAATATTGACGGGAGCTCTGCTCTGGACAGCTCGGGCTGGATTTAAGCCCTGGGTGCAGGGGTGACTCACAGGAGCAGTGTTGGTCACTTAAACCGCAGATGCTTTCATCAGTCGGAAAGTCGGCTTGTGCCTTGATTTGGCCAATGTCCACCTGGCAAAGCACTATAAGGCGTCTATCTAAGGAGTGGTTGCCTGCCCCTCCTCACGCACACACACCTTCACAGCTGCGTGGTTGCTAAGCAATACAGGCTGGCAGCTAAGATGCTGTGAGCTACTGTTTAAAAAAAAAAGGGAGCAAAGGGCAGACATGAATAGGCATTTTAGAAAACGGGGAAAGGCCAGTGTAGCACCAGGTGGAAGTGGAGGGACTCGTTAAACAGGATCTGACAGGCCCCTCTCACATACCCAGGGTGATTGGGGGAGGGGCGGGGGGCTGGTATCCGCTCTATTACACCTGTCAGTGTTCTTCACAACCCTGAGAAACTGATTAAAGCCCCTCCCCTGGGGCGTTAAAGAGGAGGTGGCATTAAAAACCACAGAGGTATTTTAAATCTCCTTAGCTATGTTACCACCATCACTTGCGATTGTGGCGCCAGGAGGAATTTCCAGTCGTTACTTGTTAACAATTCTGCTTGGGGGGTAAAACTAGGTGTCCAGATCCTATTTTCAAACGTGTCGGTCTTTGCCTGCGCTGAAAAGCATTTGCCAGGATTGCCAAATTGCTTTAAGCTGTCCCGGGACACCCTCCTCATGGGGGAGCTGCTCTTACCATGCCAATGAGTTCTTTTTGCTTAAACCAGTTCCCCGAATGGAGTACGTCATACTGGCACTAGGACTTCCTTGCCAGCATAACTGCAGCTACACAAGGGCTTCCGCTGGCACAACTATGGTTACGGGGGGGGGACTTTTTTCCCCCCAACCCTAACCCACATGGGTATGTCTGCACTGGAGCTGGTGGTGTGATTCGCAGCGTGCGGAGACGTGCCCTGTGCTAGCTTTAATCTATCTAGTTCACTAAAAATAGCGGTGACGACACAACGGTGCAGGGCTTCAGTGTGGGCTGCACAATCCCACCTGACCTCCCCCCCCCCATCTTGTTTGTGCAGCCCCTGCTGCCTTTTCCTTACTGCTATTTAGAGCGAGCGAGCGAGCTGGAGCGTGGCTAGCGGGAGAACGTATACATGAGCTGCCAATCACATGCCCGGCTGCAGCGTAGGCATACTTGAAACAGTGACTTCAGCGAGACTTAAATCTGAGTGCCCAAGTCGCTTCTGAATATGTTGGTTCTTGTCTATTGACTAGTCGGTTTCTCTTTCTGGCTTTCCCGCTCTAGCACCTGTTCTGGTGCTTGGGCTGTAAACGCTGCAGGGCAAATTCTTTATCTAAACGGCACTTCCTTAGTAATTTGCCGTGTTGGTCGCAGGCTATGAGAGGGACAAGCTGGGGAAGGTGATCTATTTTACCGGACCAACTTCTGTTGGGGAAAGAGACAAGCTTTCGAGCTCCACGGAGGTCTTCAGATCTGGGCGCTCGCTGTAAGCTTGAAAGCTTGTCTCTTTCACCAGCAGAAGCTGATCTAATAAAAGCTATTCCCTCCCCCACCTTGTCACTTAGTTGACACTCAGGAAAAAAAAATCCCACCCGTTTCTATACAGATCAGGGCCAATAACCCTCTGCTGCTTTCAGTGTTTGTTCCTTTCAACTGACCCTAATCTGCCTGAAATGTCAACTTGAAATTCTTCGTGGGTGAGGGGAGCTTTCCGGCACAGCCCTCTAAGTATGTCCAGTCTTTCCTCTGAAAATTGGACTAGCAATGGAAGGCAGGTGTGGAAGGTTGCTACTTCGAGTCTTTTCGTTGGCTAATATCTGCAAGTGCCTAGTATTAGTACACCTCTACCTCGATATAACGCTGTCCTTGAGAGCCAAAAAATCTTACCGCGTTATAGGTGAAACCGCGTTATATCGAACGTGCTTTGATCCACCAGAGTGCGCAGCCCCCCGCCCCTCCGGAGCACTGCTTTACCGCGTTCTCTTCGAACTCGTGTTCTCTCGGGTGGCGTTATATCGAGGTAGCAGGGTATTGTTTGTGTTATAGTGGTGGTTAGAGGTACCAGCGGAGATCAAGACCCCAATGTGCTAGGTGAAGCACTGAGTGAGACAGCTCCTGCCCTTTGTAGTTTAAACATCCGAGAAAGATATGCTGAGTTGGGCTGGGGGAGAAGTGCTGTCCTCATTTTGCCTAGGTCCAGAGACCCGGATTCTCAACGTCATGGGTCTTGTGTACCTAAATACCTTTCGAGGATCTGGGCCAGAAAGATTTTAATGATGTAACTGAAAAGTCTGATTCAGAGCTAGAAATTCAGCTTTCCTGAATTGCAGACCAGGGGACTAACTGTGAGAGCAGCCTGCCTTGTACCATAGTTGTGCATGTGCAATGTAAAAGATGGGTTCCCCCTCCCCCCCAATGCAAGCCTGGGATTTTTTCCCCTCCATCTGCAGAACCAAAGGGAACAAGTTGGCAATTAGTTAAACTGAAAGAAGGGGGGGGGAGAGTATGAACCTACGAAGGAGGAAAGCTCCATCCTTCTGAAAAAGGAAAAGATAAAACAAACCCCGCTTCAAACTCCGCAGACCTCGCTCTAGTATTTTTAAAATGTAACCGAGATCGGGTCCGGGAAATGCACGCGTCTCTCCAGCGGCCTGATTAAAGCCTCGCTTTGAAACAACACGGCCAGAAGCTAACGAGCGTGCAGGAGAAATCCAAGCTGGCAGACTGAATTTACGCTTCTCCTTAACAGCAGGCAGAACGGCATGGGGGGAAATAACTAGGCTTGTGTGGCCTTTTAGCTTCTAGGAATTGTAGTGCAGGGCATTGTTGGGTTATTAGAGGACGGCGAGGGGGCTAAGAATGGGGGCTTGTTTTATGGAAAGAGCCATTCAAAACCTAACCCACTTAGAAATGCATGTTCGCACTGCCTACAGCACCCCAGTGCTTAGGACCAATACCTTAGCAGCTACCTACCGTCACCCCCGCCCCCCAGGATATTATAGGGATTTGTTAAAATGAATTTTGAAAAGCAGGACCCCTCTTGTTGCTCTTTCAGTAACTCTTGTCCTGGGCTCCTTTCCTAGTGGGAGCTGCTGTTTTACTAACCCTTCCCAGCAGGAGGTGCTGTCCCCGGCTGATGCTAGGCTGCCTTTCCACTGTGGTAAATGAAGCTTGCCCTTTACCCCACGGTAAAGCCTGGATCCTACAAACACTTATGCACATGCTTCAATTCCCCCTCCACGCTTTAGGCGCTGAGAGGGGAAATCTCTGACCGTGTTCGGCCCATGGCCTCGCTGATGGGGTTGCTGATTCGGAGTGCTCCGAATGCTGTGGCTTCAGCCTGCTGCGTCTCTCAGAGCCCAGGGCGGGGGCTGTGGGAAGGGCCTTGTTCAAGTGCAGAGGATGGGTTAACGGCCTGAACTTTAAGCATGGGAACAGTAGCCTTGGCGCCCGCTTGCCTGTCTGCCGGTGAAGCACACATGCACTGGACTGAGCTGGGGGAAACGCTCACCCTGCGCACAGGCCAGGCTCCAGGAACTGCGCACAGCCCCGGGGAGGTTGTCAGATCTCAGCAGTCCAGGCGGCAGCTGCCTCTTTGTTAATTCACCTCCCATCCGCAGGGGAGAGACTTTTCTTAGCGACATGCTCTGTGTTGTGGCGATGGGGGTCCCCTTCCTTGACAGGCGCAAATCCCCATCTACGCCCCTTCCCCAGGGAGCAGCCTGACTCCTTAGACTCTAGTAGTTGGAGTTTTGCCTAGTTCTAAAGGATCCACCCCGTGCTTTGGAGGAGGCGTATTCCAGGTGGAAGAGATCTCGCTGGGCCGCAGGGCGCTGGAACAGTCAGTGAGCTGTCCCGGGGCCATTGCCTCTGGGGGGAGGGACTTGGGGAAGGCCCCTCCCGTTCCCAAGGATCTGCTGGGGGAAGGAGCGGTCTTCTCTGCAGAGCCGGAAGCCCATCCTGTCCACTGCTGCTCCCTCCCGCCAGCAGGGCTGCAGGCCCCCAGAGGCCATTGGGGAGCAGCTGCAGAGGGAAGGAAGACAGCTGGGAGCTGCGTTTTACAAGGAGCTCGGTGAGTGGCCCTGCCAGCTGCCCGGCTGGATTGTGGGGAACGTCGTACTTCAGGGTGGCTGTGTGGCTCGGGAAGGGATATGGAGGGTTGCACCAGGCTGGGTGCATTGTGGGGGGTGGCAACAAGATGGCTGCATTCACCAGCTGAGCAACGGCCCTTTCCAGGCGGCTTCTCTCTGGCTCTGCAGGTGCCCTGAGGGGCTAGAACTCAGCTGAGGAAATGGCCATTGGTCTCTTCCCAGCAAACCGTGCCCAGACCTCAAGAGTGGGTCTGAATGGTGGGGGGGGGTGGCACCTTCAGGGGTTTGACTGACCCCACTGATCTCTCCTGACCTTACTGCCAGCCGTGGCTGCACTGGGTACCTGTCCCAGAGCACGGCCTCCCCTGCGGCCTTGGGCCGGCTGCTGTCCCTCACGCTGGTGTGTCAATCAGGAGTGACTCCACTACAGCCGAAGGGGTGACGCTGGTGTACGGTCGAGCAGGGCCGGGCTCCCTTGTCCCTGGGAACTGCTCTGGGCAGGGCAGTTTGGAATCTGCCGAGCTCTCGCCCTGATGCTCATGGGGGTGAAGCCAACGCCGGGCTGAGTGCTCCGGCTCTCCCCACGCCTCTGTGGCCGGTGGGGAACAGGGCGCAGTGATGCAGGCTTCCCTCCAGGTGCCTCTTCATGTCCGTCTCTGTGGACGGGGGAGCCCAGTTCTAGCGGCTTGGCTGGCCTCGGCCCCTCCGCCAAGTCCCAATCTGTTCCACTTGTGATGGCAGGATAGCACTGAGACCTGCCAGCTTATTCCACCCCAGAGCGTCGCCCCAGTTCCCTCGGGTGGGCACGACTCAACCTGGGGCACTCGCCTCCGAAGGAGCAAACCCAGCCACGGGACTTGTTGAAGCTGCTTGATGGCCATGTGGGCTGGAAGGGGTTAACCAATTCCCCGCTTCCCATTGGGCGAAGGCGATTTCGCTTGTTCCTCCAACCAATCGTCCCCCTTCCCTGCAGCAGCTGCTGTCTCATGACTGGCTCCGTCTCCTGGAAGGTGGCTCTGCGCTCGCTCGAAGCCATAAAGAAAAGGAGCAGAGAAGCGGCAGCAGTGCTGGGAGCTCCAGCTGCTGGGAGCCAAGGCAGAGAGGGGGCAGCTGTACCCCCTGCCCCGCGCTCAGCCAGGGACAATGAGCTGCCCGTCCACCCAGAGCGGGGAGCAGATCGAGCCGCTCAGGTACCTCAGGTGAGTGGAGCTGCAGGTGGGAGAACAGCTTGGCTACAGGGGAAGGGTCTCGTGCTAGCTGGTGCTCCGGGCACTGTGGGACCAGAGGGTGCCCCAGTGGGAGCCCATGGGAGGGGACGGGACCCCCAGGCAGTTGGGAGCCTGCAGCTCCATCGCTGATGCAGAGCGGATTAGGGTGGGCAGGGAAAGTTTCTGCACGAGCAAGGGTGGCTGGAGCAGGTGCCCGTGCTGCTGGTGGGCTGCCCACACCCCTTTCTTGCTACCGCTGAGCTTGGGTTAGGAAGCTGAATTCCCCTTTGGTTCTGCAGGGCACGGGAGGCTGGATGTGGGCAGAGTGGGCACAGCCTGGGCTAGCTTGCCAGGGAGCGGGCAGGGCACAGCAGAGTTGCTGACCCAAAGGGGGGTTGGAGCCCTAGGGATGTTGGAGGGTTTGTTCCTGGACAGAGAATAGAAAGTGCCACCCTCTGCCCCGATTTCTATGCCACAGCTGTTCTTGGGCATGGGCAGGGAATGGCCTTGCCACAGCCCTGCCATCCTGCCCACTAGAGCCCCCCCCTGCCATGCCCCCAGGCACTGGTGTGAGGTGCAAGCCAGTGCTGGATCTCTTCCTACAGCATCTTCTATTCAAAAGTGCTGGCAGACACTCTCCTCTGAGCCACCTGCTGTGTCCCTGCCCTTCGCCCCGGGCACTCAGGCGCTAGCTCTCGGCTAGTCTGAGGGCAGACGGCGCCCGTTCCGAGCACTCCCCTGTCTCTTGTGCCAATGAGCCCCATGCGTACTTCGGTAGCTGGAACGAGCAATTCCCACAGCTGACAGGTCCCGGGGCTGGCATGGAATCTTAATCGCCTGCACCCACTGGGGCCTCCAGCTGCCACCTTTAGCAGCGGGTTTTGTCCCTTGTCTCTGGCGCACAGGAGGTGTGGTGGCTCAGCAGGGCTGCGGGAGGTGTCCAGAGCACTGGGATGGTCTGGATTAGTGCAGTCGCTGTGAACTCATTGGGGAGCCCAGGGAGGGGTACCAGGGCCAAGGAGAGAAGAAACTTCCATTCTCAGTCCCTGGCGGGAGGATTGGCCGGGCCCCTCCACATTCGAGCAGGGGGCAGCATGGAGGAAGCACGAGGTACAGCCCACAGCCTCTGGGGGCGTCACCCAGCCCTGCCCTCATGTGCAGAGGGGCTGTCAGCTCTTTGGGCCTCCTGGCCCTTCTAGGGACACCTCTCTCGGGAAGGAGAGAGAAATCGTGTGGCACTTGTATCAGGGACACAACGATGCACCTCAGCCTTCATGCTGACAAGAGCTGTTCCCCGTGGCCCCCCCACAGGCTGACCTGGAATGGGGCACACCCCAGAGCATCATCTCAAAGCCAGGATTACCGGGATGGGCCAGCTGGCATCTCCCTGCCCTCTGGGAGGACCCACCTGCCAAGCACCCCTGGAAATGGGACCCTGAGCCTGCCCTCTTCCACTCCCAGCTCCTGGGAGCCGAGTGGTCCTGGAGCTGGAATATCCCCAGCTGGGCCAGGGCCCTGCTTAGGGTGGCTCCTGCAGGCTGGCCCGGGGCAGGTTGGGGGACCTGCTGTGTGCTGGGGGTCATGCCCCATCTGGGCTCTTGTAGCAGGAGCTAAGAGACATCGCTGTCCCGGCTCTAGATTGGTCTCTGCCCCCACTGGGCCTGTTCTGTCTGCTGGGGTGGGGCAGCTTCCTCCTGAGAGGGGCCCTGAACGCTGCCCCATCCACCCAGGCCAGGTGCTCAGGGGGAGGTCACCTTCCCCCTACAGAGGCTGCGGCTTGGGGAGAAGAATCCGGTGTCCCTGCAGCAGGTGGGGTTGGGGGCGCGCTGGCTGCGTCCTCTCCAGACATGGCTGCACAGGGAGGGTTGAACTGGCCAAGCCCTTGTGTGTGGGGTGGCAGGGACGAGGACCTGGGAACCCTCGTCAGGGTGGGCTCAGCCGGCGGGGACAGGTGGCACCCTGGGGCAGGGGGGTGTTTCCATGGTGCTAGCAGCACAGAACAAGTGAGAGGAGATGCGGAAAGGGTGGAGGCAGTGTGGCCTAGTGGCTAGGGCTGCTGGCCTGGGGTTCTATTCCCACTTCTGTTACTGATTTGTGGGGTGACCCTGAGCATGTCCCTGCCTCTCCTGGTACCTCAGTTTCCCCTCCCGCTCTCTCTTTTCAGACGGTGAGCTCTTTGGGGCAGAGCTGGCTGCTCACGGTCTGTGCAGCGCCTGGCATGGCAGGGCCCTGATCTCAGCTGGGGCGACGGTAATACACATACTAGATAGCAGCCTAGGCTGATGGCACATAGGGCCTTCCCGGCAGTCTCCAGCCACCTGCTCCATCTGTCTTGGCATCAGTCTCCTCCATCAGCTGCGAACTGGTGCTTCCGAAGAAGGCGGCTTCCCCCCACAGTGCTGCATCTCAGCCTGCACAGAGCTGCGGCCGGCGAGGGTTGTGATGGTACGAACGTCACCGCACATCCCCTCGCCGGCTGTTAGCCGCCTCGCGTGGAGTCCAGGTAGCCCTGAGTGCTGGTGGCACCTTCTCTCCTCTGGGCCCCCAGGGCTGCTTCTTCCTTGGCTGAGGGGCCTGTGCTGGCCTTGCAGTGGATGGAACAGCTCTGGGAACTGTCCAAGGTACAGAGGGAGTTGGGGGGGAGCCAGGGCGGATGCAGTGCCGGGCAGATGCCCTGCTCCTGCTGTGGGCGTGATCGGGTGCACAGGTCCCTTTAGTGCCAGGTGGGGGGCCCCTCCTGGTGGTACTGGGCTCCTGGCTGAGGTACGTCGGGGCTGAGCAGGCCCCTGGCAGGTGCAGTGCAGGGGAAAGTCTCTCCCCACACATCAGGGCTTCTCCAGGCGTGAGCACATGGCGACCCAGCCTGGGGCGATGAGGTAATGAGCATCTTCAGCAGTCGCAGTCGCTCCCGCTCCTTGCAGCTCTGTTCTCCGGAGGCCCCTGGCACCAGGTCATTGGCATGGTAGAGCTGTGCGATTAATCAGGCTGGATCTAATCAACAGGCCCAGGTCATAATTACCATGTGTTCTTGGGCGCCCTCTCTGCTCTGTGCCTAGTGGAAATGTCTGCATTATACACAAAGCTCTTTGCCAGCCTCCTGGGAGTGCAAGAGTAGGGAGCTCTAGGTTGGGAATGGGGTCCCCAGAGTGGGGATAGTGGGGGCTGTGGGTCAGGATTGGAAGAGCCATTTAATGCTGTTAGTGGTGTGAGAGGCTTAGGCCAGGTCAGTGCTAGGGAAGATTGGCTGGCGCAGTTATTTCAGCATAGCTATACCAGCACATTCGCCTGGTGTAAATGCAGCTGATGCTGGCAAAAAAAGAAAAAGGGCGGGGGCTTTTGTACCAGTTCCCTGAGCAAAATAAGCGATCCTTGTAAAAGTACTGGTGGGTGGGGCTCACTGGGGCTGCACTGGGGCTCTTGCTGGGTTAGAAATGTCACCAATCAGCTCCCTAGCCAACCGTGCTACCCCAGCAAAAGTGGCTAGTGTTGGTCCAGCCCAAGGTTTGGGGGGCTGGACCCCTAGGGGTTTTGCAGAGATGCTGGCTGCTGAGCCGGGAGCTCCAGCCAAGGGTGAGCATGTGGGACGTGGAAGGTTCTGGCTGGAGACCGAATCCTTGATTGCTCACTGAACCAGCGGGCTGGGCCAGCGTCCACACAGCTCCCCCTGCCTGAGTCAAGGCCTGGGGACCTTGCTGGACCTCTGACCTGAGCACAGGCTGGGGAGCAGCGCCTAGCCCCCATCTGTGCCGGGGGTCAGGGACAAGGGTGACTCCATGTGGGAGCTTCTAGGCAGCTTGGCGCTGCTGCGCCGAAGGCGGTGCAGCTTCCCGGATAATTGCAATGTGTTTAGCTGTAATTACAAAATTAAAAAGCGATTGAGGGAAGATGGATGGCTGGGAAGGGGAGTTCGCTGTGAAAGGCAAACCCAGGCTTAGCTGAAAGAGAAACCTGCCGTGGCTACTGCTGGGAGCTGAGGTGTTCGGAGGCCTGGGCTGCAGCTCAGGATTGAGGGTCATCTGAGGGCCCTGAGCTCCTGCCTTTGCTTTGGCCCCAATCCCCCGCCCTCCCCAACCCGTAGCCTCAGGAAGCATCACGGAGCTCCGCAGTGCCATGCGGATAATGCCAGCGCACGGCCTGGTGCCCACTGCATGGCTGGTCAGCCCCGACCTCCCTCAGCCTCCTGTGGGTGGAGGAGGGGCTCAGAGCCGGAGCAGCTGCCGTTGCTACGGAAACTGCTTCCCGGGTATCCATGGATTCAGCCAGCTTGTTTGCTGGTGGGCGCCCACCCAGCTCCCTCCTTGTCAGTGAGGCAACAGAGACGGGCTGGCTGGGGGGGCAGGGTTCTGGGGGATGAACCAAGAGCCCCCCCAGCTCTTACCTTGACAATACCCAGGCTGCTCCCACATCTCCCCGCCCAGCAATGGGGTCAGAGTGTGTGTCAGGAGGGGGGCTTGGTTTGTGATGGGGAGCACTGTGAGGGGATGGGGCAGACACAGCGGGTCGTAGGGGACAGGGGTGAGGCAGACGGGAACGCCATGGGGGGGGCAGGGCCTGCCCGGGCAATGCCGGGATGCGGATCCCCTGTTGCTAGGGGCTGAAGGCTAAAATAGGGGGGTTTTTTTAACTGGTATCTTACAAACCCTGGGTATGGAATTGCAGCTCCGACCCCCCCTTCCCCCGGGCTGCCCCTGAATCTGCCCTGTGGAGGTGGCGATGGGAGAGGGACCCTGCTCGTGCCCCTTGCATTTGTGCTGCGTTCATCTCCCCTGCCCCCAAAGGCCTCCCGGCATCCGCATTTCTGGCATTATGACAGGTTCCTGCTGGGCTCTCAGACCCAGTCCTCCCCGGGGTCGCATCCAGACATCCCCCCGTCCCACCGAGGGGACAGGGCAGCGGGGAGGGGCTGCCTGCCTGGCTGCTTTGCTGGCAAGCGGTTCGTCCAGGGTTAAACTGCTTTTGGTCCCTCGGGAGTCTCCATTTCCATTGCCCTTGGAAAGCCTGTTCTGGGAGCTGATTAATCATTAATATGCCCCTGGTGGCAGCTCAGCCCTTAGACCTGTGCTCTGCTTCCAGAGGACGAGCCTGTCTCCATGTCTGTGTGAGACGATTGCCGCTGGACTGGCAGCTGCCTCTGCCCATGCAAAGCAGCCTGGCTGATGGACAGCACCTCGCTGAGCCTGGCCCTGGTGCACTTTCAGCTCAGGGGATCTAGGCTGGCAAAGCGGTTTGAGCCCAGAGTGAGCTGTGTCTGTGCCCACCAAGGTCCACTAGCATCAGGCGTGTGGACCCTAGGGCTTTGCACTGCTGCAGCTCGGTTGGCTGCCATCCCAGGGCAGAATGTGCCTTGGTTCAGTGCTTGGTTTGTAATGAAAGAGGTGCTGGGGCTCCAGCAAATTTCTTTTACTTCAGCCCTGGCACAAATGAAGCACTGCCTTGCTTTGCTTTTTGGGAGCCTTTTATTTAGCTGGAGCCAGTATAATCCCATCTTCAGAGGTAGCCCAGAGTTCGTTCCATTTCCATTGGTGTCGGCTGGAGCTCCGGCTGCTCCGCCTTTCTGAAACCAGGCCTCCCTGGTGTCTGGGGGTGTTTGAATCTAGGCGACAATCATGAGTTTGTGAGATTTGGCTTAAGGATTGTGAGATTTTTAAAAGAACACACGTTGGGTTCTGTTTATTTGCCTTCTGGCCTTTCAGCCGTTAAAGGCCCCGTTTTCAAGCTTTTCCCTGTAACCACGCTGGCCGGAAACTGATCGTTTTGGAAATGAAAGCTCAGAATCTGGTGTGTTCATCTGAGTTTAAGAAAAACAGCAACAGCGGCGAGGATACAACCACGTGAGCCGGCAACTCTGAAAACCCGTCACTGACTTTTAAAAAAAACCCATTTCTTTTGTCGCTAAGCGTCTAGCGTTTCCAGTGAAAACGGTGGCGGTTTAGGCCTCTTGTCAGCCCTCCTTGAACTGGGCTGCGGTTTGGCATTTGGAATCCATCAAACACACTTTCTCCCAGCCGCGTGTTTCCTTTTGCTAGAAGTTACTTACACTCAGAGAACAACAGTGACCAACAGGGAGTAAATGGAGGGTATAAATTATTAAGTGAGCGTTTTTTCCCTTGTGCTAATGAATTTCCCCCGAAGTCTTTCTCTCGCTCGCTCGCTCACACACCCCCTTGCTACAAAGAATGACCTGAAAGTGCAGTTCCACCATTAACATATCCTTTGTGTCAGTTACCACAGCAACTATTAGTGGGTGTTCTTAAACTGACAGCCTTAAAAAAACAGCGGCGTTTGCACCTGCGCCTCTAACTAGTTTCTCCGTCTCTTCTCCCAACAGCAGGGAGGAGGATGCTAAAGGGGTTTGAAGAATCCAAACTTGCGGGGAATGGGGCCTCGGGGAGGGGACTTGAAGTTCCAGTCTGTGCCATTTCACGGCCCCGTTGCTACTAGATTCGTGCACGCAAAGGCAAGGCCCATCCATGCGGGATTAGCCGTCCAAGCTGAGTCTAAAATCGCTGCTCTGCTGATGGGCAGGGCATTAAAACCTTGGGCCCTGCACTACTCTGCCCTGCCCAGCAGAATCCTGGTCAGTGGATACTCACTTGGGTGCGAGAGCCATTTCCTTTGGGCTAACGCTCATGGCTGGGCCTGCAGCTTGTGGTGCTCGGGGATCAGTCAGGTCCTTGCAAGAGCAGAGCTGTGTCCGGGTTCCAACTGGCTGAGTAGAACAGGAGCTTCCCAGCGCCCTGTCCAGACTCACTGTCTGGGGCGCTCAGCCCTTAAAGGCACAGACCTCAGTGCCACAAACCCGGCCAGCGGCACTCCTTGGCTGCTATGCGTTACACGGCACAGCACTTTTTGGAGGACTCACAAGACATTTGGGGTGAGTTCTTGCGCCTGGAATGGAAAGGGTGGAAATATGTTGATTTTTTTTTTTAACAACCGTCTTTTCTTCTCATGGTTAATTAGGCCTTGGAGTTAAAGAAGTGTCATTGAAAGGAGGGGGTGGGGACATCCATTAAGCAAAATCCCTTTCCCATTCATTTGCATCATTAGCTCCCTGAAACCTAATGCTGGCAGTTAAATGTCAGCACTGTTGACTCTTTCAGTGTTTGCCAGTGCACACAAGACACTAGAGGGCTGAATATGTTATGAAGGGCTCCATGCTAGGCTGGGAGTGGCATCTCCTGGTGGTGCCTGGAGGGGGTAGACCTGGAGATGTGGGCGGAGCCTGGAAGGAGATCACAGGGTTTTTTTCCGCAGCCTGACCCCTCCCAGCAGGAGTTAAAGAAGATGGTTCCCCTGGTTTAGAGGCAGAAAATCTTTTTTAAAGACACACAGGACTGTAATAAGGGGCTTTTGTTAAGTGTGAGTACAAACGCAGCTGTTAACAATACCCATAATGACAGGGACACTGTGCATTAATGACCAAAATAATTGCCTTTCTCTGACTGCCTTTGAAGAAGGGGGGGGGGGGAGAATCCGATCAACCTTTGACAAGCAAATGCTTTGGGCAGCTTTTTTAATACAGATGTCCCCTCCCACCCCACCTCCCCATGCTGCTCTGACACTAATTGAAAATTGACTTTAGCATTTACTGTATTATTTCAATTTTACATATGTATATCTGCCTCCCATCCAGTTCCTGATGTGCAGCATCCCAAAATATCCACCCATTAAACATTCACTCATCTCCTGGCTGATCGGTACCTCTGTGTTCTGCCATTCTTGAATCCCCTGTGCGAATTAAATGGAATGAGATTAATCTCTCTAGAGAGCCCAGAGCTGGGAGAGGAAATGGGAAAATGTATTTAAGAGTCTGGTAAGGAGGAGCGAGAGATAATAGCTCCTATCTAATCTACCAATCTATTTTTAGCCTTGCTCGTTTTTCCTCGTTTCACAAAAATCTAATGCGTTGGGCTTCCGGAACGTCTTTTGTCTAAATGATCTCGAAGCTCTTTAACGTCAACCCTCAGTGATCCCACTTTTGTGGGTGGGGAAACTGAGGCACGGAGGCTAAGTGACTTGCCCCAGGTTAACGAGCTAGTTGTTATAATTTGTATGACAGTATCATCTAGAGGCCTCAGCTGTGTTTGGATCCCATTGTGCTAGGTGCTGTACATACAGGTAAGAGAATAGACAAGACAAGACAGACCCAGGAGTGGGAGAAAGCCAGGATCAGTATCTCCGTTTTACAGGTGGGGAACTGAAGCCCAAATCTTCAAATGATTTTCAAGGGCTCTGATTCTCCAAAGGGCTCCAGCGCCACCAGGCAGAGCTATTTGGACCACTCTGGCCCAAGTGACTGTCCAAGGGCGCCCAGGGGAGTCAGTGGCAGTGCTGGACATTGAACCAGGGCTCCTGAGTTTCAGTCTAGCTCGTCAGCTGTAACCCCCAATCCTCCTTCCCGTTGGTAGAACTGCCCTGCGGCGCCGAGACTCCAGGCTGCTTCTCCGGGCTCCGGTGAATTTTGCAGCACAAGTGTTTGGACCCGAAAAGGATGTGAAATAAAACCCGGGGTGACAGAGTGCGGCATCGCCAGAGCTGAATGATGCCCCATCTCATCCGCTCAGCTTTGAAACACCCCTGGCTGCACTGAACTTTGGGCTGTGATGAGCTGGGCGCTGAGGCTGGGCTCAGGGAGGCTGGTGGATAGCGGTGTCTTTTCAAGCCAGGCTTGGAGTGCCTGGGAGTGGAGGGAGCCTGCCGAAGAAGGGTTGGGCTGTGGAGCCCTTTGCCAGGACAAAGCTTTCCCACGTGATAAAAACCTTCAATATCCTTCCCTGTGTGTGTGCCCCGAACCTGGGATTTAGAGGAATGCCACTACGGGGCCAAGGTCTCTGTAGCAGGGGCTGAGCCCCCTGGGCTGGAATTCACTAGGGGGCACCAAAGGACTAGGAAAATGCTCTTCATTTGTTGAGCCATCCAGCAGCAGGAGCCGGATGAGCCTCTGAAGGAAGAGAGATGGGAGAACAGGGCAGGCTGATCCAGCCTCCTAGGGAGTGCCCTGGACTGGGCCTCAGCTGAGCCGGGGTCTGGTCCTGGCTCTGCCACTGGGATATTAGCACTGGCCTAGTCACGTTGCCTCTTCACGCCTTAGTTTTCCATCTGTAAAATGGGAGCAATCGATGGATGAAAAGCACTAGATGAGGGCTGAGGATTATGACGCTGTGATGCTTAGGCAGCATGGTCCAGGAATTTGGTGCTATTCCCAGGGGTGACCCTGGGCAAATCACTGCCTCTCTCCTGTTGCTGTTTCCCCTCCCGCGCCGTGTTTCTGTGGGGCAGGGACTGTCTGACTATGGGTTGGTGTGGTACCTCCCGTAACCGGGCCCTGATCAATGGGGACCCCCGGGTGCGACTGTAACATGAGCACTTAGCAATGATAATCCTCTGCTCTCGTGTCCGCTGATCTAATACCATTATGTTCAGCAGAGTTACTTCTGAATGACACCCACATTGGGCATCGCCTGCTTTTCTGTTACATGAGAGGGAATTTCTGCAATTTCCTATTCCAGATGAATTTGGGGAATTGTGCTCGAACACCAGCTGCTGGAGGAAACCCTCTTGCCCATCTGTTGTTTTGGCTTATAATTAAATTCCAAGAAGTTCTGGGTTTGGAACTAAGAAATGCCTGAACTGACTTTAAGCATCAGGTTGTTAGCAACAAATTAACGCTAAAAGAACACTTCCACTTTGCCCCTGAAGCTGTGTTATTACTGTTACCCCTGGGTACCATCTAGTCTAACAACAAGCATTGCCGTTACTCATGGCATCTTTCTGAAGCAATTACCGGGGCCTCTCAGTGCTCCACACAATGGGGACTTAATTCCGGAATTAGGTTTTGAGCGATGAGTCGTGTCAGTAGAATATTGTGGTGGAATGGCAAAGTGCATCTGAATTGTTGCCTGCATCCTTCGTTCTTTAATTGTGATTCAACCTTTGCCACTGAGGCCTGGGGTCCAGGAAACCGGTTGGAATCACTGGAGCTACACCAGTTCATACCAGCTGAGGGTCTGGCCCAGTACATGCATGTTTAGACCACACATCAACACGCGTAGGGAATGGATTTAAGAAACTCATTTCAACTTGGCTGGCCCAAATTCATCAAGCAAATCTGTATCCAGGGATGAGCGGCAGTGAAAGCCACTAATTTTATGCATAAACTTAGTGAGGAGTGCAGCATGTCAATTAGTCTCTTGTGTGCGGTAATTAGCTCACATCCTACGGCATCACTAAAGTTTCGTTGGGGACGTGGTCACTAGAGCTCTGATCACGCTCTCGGCAGCTTCCAGCTTTCTCTTGGTTTCAAACACGATTTTGAGACCATCATTCGCTTCTCAGCCAGCTGCCCCAATAATCCAAAGTGCGCCGACCTTTGCAATAAGGTTCCAGCTTCAGCCGTGGGGGGAGGGGGTCTGTGTGTGGTTAGGATTGTTGACTAAGTTCTTAGGCCCAGATGCTCTCTTCTTGCCCCCTAAGATATGCTCAGCCCAGCTCAGCCTTCTTCTCATGGTGCATCTGTGGAAGCTCCAGCCCATCACCAGCTGGCCGTGGTCTATGTTGTGAATTCGAGTCATTCAGGGGCACGCCACTCCACGCTTCCAGCTCCCTACACCAAGTGAGAGGGGGCAGCTGGCCAAGGAACCAACTACGCCACTTGATGCCTCTATGCCTGAGTGCTGCAAAGTGGCTGGAGCAGAGGGAGAGAATCTGGACCTTCAGAGGCTATTCAGAGTTGACCCTGGGTCAGGTGCTGCAATTCACTTTGTGCTATGCCAGAAAGGAGGCGATGGGCTGATGCTGAGTTTTGTTGCCTGCTGTAACCTGCTGTGATAGTTTTGGACACGCCCCTCTGAACACAAGTAACAGGGTGACGTAGATTTAGATCATTTTTAAACTAAAAAAAGGCCTTGACGCTGGCTTGGATGGGGGAGCCTCAGGGAGAACAGAGGCTTTGGACTCAGATAAACACGCAGCCGTCTGGATGCATCAATCCCTTGCCTGGTATCGGAGTATTTGAGAACCTGCAGATGGCTTTTGTTCTAAAACAGAGTCTGTTTACCTTAGGGGCTGCTACAAATCATAAATAATACAAACCAGTGCCCCGTGGCTGATGTAGTACAGGGTGCGGTACCACTTGCTGTCACTGGGGGGCGAAATACACGGATCTGTCTAGTTCAGTTTAGCTCCAGGGAGGGAGACCATGGTGCTGGCCCCTTTATGGCTTCTCAGGCTGCTGGCGCGCTCCGATCACCAGCCACCACAGCACCGCTTTGCCCCGGCTCTGGTGGTGGCCATGACCCCAGCGTTGCTGCAGCCGCGCTTGGTAGCTGTATTTGAGAACGGGGCGGATTCCCGTCCGGATCTGAAAGACGCACACGTCCCAAACCAGCCCTCAGGAGAAAAGGGGCAGCCTCCGATCTCGGCCGCCACCATTCAGTGGCTCCAGGGCGCAGGTGGAGCCAGGCCAAAAGAGCCAAGTGTTTGCGGTCGCTGCGTGGTTTAGCCGGCAGTGCTGGCAGCGAGGGTCGGTGCGCTGGGCTCCTGGCCCGCTTCGGCACGTGTGCCGCGGCTGCAGCTGGCGCTTTTAGTGCTGATTAAACAGATGGTGGAAATGTCGCCACCGGGCCCTTTCTACTCGCCAGCAGCAGCTCGCTGCGGAGGCACGCGGGGATGAAACCTATTTCAAAGGGCTGGGATCAGCTCAGCCTCGCAGACATTTTGTCAAACAACAAAACGTACAGTGAACGCAATGATCTAGAAAACCGCTGATACTGAATCCCCTTTGCTAGGGGAAGGGGCGACAGCGGGGCTCGAACCCCCGGATCAGGGAGCACGCACCTCCTTAGCGCTGCAACGCGCACCCTTAGCTCAGGGCGTCAGCAGGCTCAAAAGCTGCTGCCCATTGACTAGCCATTAGAGGGGGCAGAGCCACAGGGTGTGAGCCCAGGGTACGCTAGACGCTGCTTTCTACAGGGGTTTGGGCCACAGGAAACTTTGGGGCCAGGGTAGAAACTAAAACCAGGTCAGAACAAAGCCTCCAGCTCCAAACCCGCCAAATTCCCAAGCGGCCGAGAAAACAGCTTGGGAAGTTTCCAAAGGCCCCCGTGTTTGCGGCTCCATGGTGCTGCCCGTCTTCCAAGTGAGTCTGGCTGCTGAGAGCACATTACCCCCCTGTGCTTTGCCAGCTTCCTCTGCGCAGCTGGGGGCAGGCAAGGTCCTGCTTTAGGAGGGCTGGCAGATGGCTGCATCACAGACCTCTTCTCCTAGGACCCGTCACGGCTGTGAAATAAGCCGGAGAGCTCTTGCAATCGATCCCAAAGGAGTAGTTGGGGTCCTGCCCCAGGCATGCTGGGATGAAAGCCAGGGCCTGTGGAATTCCCCACCTCCCTGTTGTCTGTCTGAGCCCAGGTTTGGTGACCCTCAGGACAGAGTTTAAGCCAGGCAGCGGGGGGAGAGGCCCAGGATCTGCATGAAGAGGCAGGCACGCCCTCAGTTCACCTGGGCGCTGTGCGTGGGTGAGACGCTGCCCTGGCCTCAGCTGTTTGGCCGTTCTGGGCTGTCTAGTGTCTGAGCACGTCCCCTCCCCGCACCAGGGAGCGGGGACGGTGTCATCAACTTCAGGGAAGGGAGCTGCTTGGGACACTAGAGCTCTGGGTGCAATTCCCAGCTGTGCCCCTGGCTCCGTGCGGGATCTTGGATCAGTCGCTCAGTTTGGATAACAACCCTTCCTTGGTCAGCCTGGTCTAGGCTGCAAACCCTTCGGGGCAGGGGCTGTTGCAATGGGCCTCTGATCTCAGACCGTGCCTCTAGGGGCTACGGTCCTGTGAATCATCACCATAAACCCAACCTGCCGGCTGGAGCTCAGAGACCCCCGGGCGCTTTCCAGCAGTGAGGTTGGGCCTATTTCAGTTTCTAACCCAGCGGAATCTGCTGGGCCTTGGCGTCCGGTGGGCCTCGCAGTGCAGATTATGCAGAATGTAGAATTCTGGGCTGTCTGGGGTGGCCTTGGATGTCCGTTAAGTGCTCAGGGCTACATTTAAATAACAGGTCTGGAAGCTGACTGAAAGCAAGGACGTTTCACATTGAAGCTGCGTCCCTTGTGCCTGTTTTTCCAGTAGCCTAATTAACTGTCTGAGTTTGTGATTTGAATTGGGAGATAATTGTGGGCTCGTGGTTTGAGCAGGAGGGTGAGCGCTAGGATGGCGGGGGGTTCGAATCCCGGCTCTTCTGCTCAGTGGTGCCTGTGGCTCTATGCACATTAGGCACAGGGCGTATCATTGGCATGGGTGCTGATGGGGGGGATAGGGCTGCCCAGAGCAGGAGAGCAGTTGGCCCCAGCTGCCTTGTTTGAGTGGGCCCCCAAACCGAGTTTCATAACTGGCGTTGAGGGGTCGCAGCTCTGCTCAGGTTTGGGCCAATGTCTCCTTGATGGAGGGGCGGCTGGGCCAAACTTGAGTGGTATTGCAACACCCAGAGTGGGGGGGCCCTCCTGGTGGACCAGAGCCAAACTGCCGCTGTGGTGAAAAAGTTCTGGGGATGCCCTTTCTGCTACTAACAACATCTGTGGCTTTAAGACGCCCGTTCTGTCTCAGTTTCCCCATTGATAAAGCAGGGATCATACTTGGCTATTTCATAGGGGTGTTGTATGGCTCGTAAAATGCTTTGCAAGTGGAAGGTGCTGAGGAGTAGCAGTGTATGTGGATGGTGGCTGATATACCCGGATCACCCACTATAGTGAGGCAGCCACCTCTGGGGGTGGGGGGTGGGGGGTGGCAGCTGTTTAACAGACAGAAATAAATACATATTTTTTAAAACTCCTGGATGGCTTCATGATTCCCTGTTGCTTTGCACGCTGCGTGCCATTGACCCCCGTGCAAAGTGAACGTGAAATACTACCAGCTCAGAATGGTAACAGTTCACACGCTCACTCTGCACTGGGACAATGACATGAAGAATTAGATCTTGGGTGTAAATGGATACAACTCCACCCACTTCCCAGCTTGCCCCAAATCTGACTTTGGCAGTGACCCCAGGGTCCGGGTGCCTCGTCCCCAAAGAACCCAGGCTTGTGGCCGTCGCAGCGAATTAGATTTCCCGTTCAACTTTAATAACAAACGAAACGGCGTTGTCCTGAAGACAGCACATGTTTTTCTCTTCCTTCAGTCAGGTGATCCAACCGATGTGAACAGTCATTGTCCACTTCCAAAGTCAGCATTTTGGGATCACTAGTGAATGAAAAGGTGACGCGTTGTTTAGCTTTTTGTAACGTACGGATTCCTCAGCGCGCGGTTTCCCCTAGCATGTTCTCCCGCCGCTGTACCACACGCAGGTGGCCGGGGCCGGGTGCAGAGAAGGGCCAGGTGTGCACAGCTCTGCCTTTCGATACGGCTGAGCCCAGATTACTTGTGGGAGCTCAGGTCCCTCCAAACCTGGATTTGGCAAACGAGCGAGGAGAGCTCGCCCAGAAGGATCCAGTGGCAAGACTGACTTCTGAACTAGCCGCAGCCGGGTGGGAGGGCAGGAAGGGGCAATGGGGGGCAAGGCTGAGGTCTGGGATACGTAGCCGCTTAATAATTATTCCTTTCCTCCACCAAACACTGCCCTGTCGGGGCGGCGGGCTGGGATGTTACCCACCACGAGGGAAAGCCAGCGGGGCTGGAGATTGGGTGCAAGAGGGATTCCTTTGGGCCAATTCACTAGCAGGAGCATTTTTGCGGAGGCTGGTGCTTGGAGGGCCCCACGTCGCCACACAGGCCTAGAATGTGAAGTATAGGCAACCGCTTTGGAAAGTCTGGGCCTGAGCGCGCAAGCGCAATACCAGGCTGCAGCGTGGGGGGTACCACCGACATCCTCACAGCCCCTCTGCCTCTTGCCTTGCAGCCGCGTGGAGGCGGAAGCCATCGAGAAGGAGCTGCTGGAAGATTACAAATTTGGTCGGCAGCAGCTGATTGAGATCTGGGGACACGCCAGCGCCATGGCTGTGACCAAGGTAAGTGCAGCGCCGTGCCAGGAGGGGGCATGCCAGGGTTTAGAGCAGGGAGCTCTGGGGATTGTTACTCGCAGGGACCCCGGGTGCAAAGCCAGGGGCTTGGCTGGCATGCGAGCGTGCTCCCCTGGGCTGTTATCAGATGTGCTTCCTTTTCCTGTGGTCTCTTTCCCTCTCCCAGCCTGGGTTTTCTGTTCGCTTCCCCGTTCCGGACCAAACGCCAAGTGCAGTTTGTTGGAGGCACAGAAAAGTCTGGGTAATTTTCTTCCTCCTCCATTGCTGTGACAGCCACCAGTTTGGCCAACAACGCACGGATTGCACCAGGGACCTCAGAGCTGAAAGCACAAGTCTCGACAGGCGCTGGAGCTGGTTCAGGGAGGGACACGTCATGGGCACTGACCAGTAGGTTTTGCCATCTTCACCTTCCCTGGAGCCAGCTGTGACCAGAATCACCTTGGTACTGGCTGTTTTCATGGTCATTCCCATGTGGACCAGAGCCCGAGACTGTTTTTGTGGGGTTTCCACCCAGGACGGGCTGTTCTTTCCAGCAGACTCCAGCATTTTCAAGGCGCTTTGGCTAACGTCAGGACCAAGCACGAACTGCGAACCTGTCCACACTCGCTCATTGCTAGGGTAACCCCCGTGCAGCTATTGCAACACGGATTTGCTTTGGGAATTGGCCAACGTGCTGAGGAAACGGGGCCAAGATTTGTCTTGTGCGCTTGCTGGTCTCCTGTCATGGGGGAAAGACGCTGCCTGGGGGAGGAATGCTCTTGAAGAAGAAGGAATGCTCTTCTTTAAGAAGCTGGGATGGTTCTCCCCAGTTGCTGTCTCAGCCCCAAGGGTGATACCCTGAGAGAAAAAGGGTGAGCTGGCTTCTTGCTCCGGAATGACCAATCTCTCTTTCGGGGAGAATCAACCAGAGGGGCCTGGGAAGCGCGTCCTCCCCTCAGACACTGGAGCAGGGCAACATTTTTTGGCCCAAACTTTTTTTGGGCAAGAAAACAGATTCGGCCACCCTGAAACAGTTGGTGAATTTGTGTCAAATGGTTCATTTAAAAAACAAAAACAAAATCCCCCCCAAATCCAAATGTTCCATTGCGACATTTGTTTCCACTTTTTTGGTTCGCAATGACTCTTTGTTTGGAAATGTCCTTCTATTTGATGGTTGAAAAAAATCTCAATGTGCCCCCAAATCAAACCTGAACGTTTAATATCAGATCAAAGGAACCGCTGGGGGTTTAGTTTTGGAATTTCCAAAAGAAATTGGAAAAATTCCATTTTGGGTTCGACCCCCGAACAGATTTTTTTTTCTTTTTCTGATTTGTATGGAATTGTTGGCGAACCAAAAAACCTGTCATTCACCCGGCTCGGTCAGAGACGCACTCAGGGCCTGGTGTGGGACTGCCTTCTCCCACTGCCAGGGGGCCTGGCTATTGATGTCCTTCCAGCAAAGCATGCTGGGAATGGGAGGAGTCAGAGAGCCTATAATAGTCCGGCCTCTTCTCCCTGCTGAGTTAGTGTGGCGAGAGCAGGGCAGGAGGCACTGTCTGAAGGTTTTACGGCCTGTTGGAGCTGTACTTACTGGCTGGAGAAAGCCTTCTGGCTCTTTCCAAGAGGTTTTGGGGGGGAAGTACTGAGCACCTTTGGGGGACCGGATTCTGGGTAACCACACAGCCACCTGCTCCAACGGTGGCTTTATCTCTGCACTTCTTTATCCCATGGCTTCTAAGGTGAGCAGGGCATCCTGACCCAGGACCATGGGCAACGATGGGCCAGTACCGTGTACTGGAGATCTCCTCTCCCATACACACCTGCTACCTACTGAGCAACAGGACAAAACTCACAAGTGGGTCGAACCTGCCTGGACGAGGTCATTCAATAGCATGTGACACATCCTGCAGTTTGGCACTTGTCAAGGCTTTATGGGCTTTGCAGAGACACACTGTAGAAGATTTATAGAGGACATCACTGTTGATGGAGTGTAACATCTGTCCATATACCGTAGCATCTAACATCGTCACATGTATCTGCAACGGTCAGGTAGTCTTGCCTTGGAGTGCTTAAGAATGATTATTGCATGTAAAGGACTTCTAGCTATATTGCGCCATTCATCCTGAAGGACACCAGAGTGCCTTACAAATGTATATACAGGCATTGCTTTGCCCGGCACTGACATGCACCCGCCTCTGGAGTGGCACATGGCAGGTGTTTAGTAGCCACATAGCATCGCTCCACGCATCCGAAGGGCCAGTTCCTCATCTGTCACTCCATTGACGCCAGTGGAGCTAGATTGATTGACACCAACTGGGGATCTGGCCGGAAGTGAAGGAGACTACCGTCTTCCCATTTAAAGAGCGGGCTGGGCAGGGAGGCGTGGGGGTTAAGGATCCAAACTGAAACTCTCCCAGGACACAGGGTGTGATGCCCCTAGCCCTAGCGCACCTGAAAGGGTTTGAGTCCGCAGATGTCTAGCAGCTAACAGCTCGTTAGTGGAATAAACCAGTCTGCAGACAGCTGTTTTGCTGCTGGTTCCCGGCTTCCCTAAGGGATGCGAAGTGCAAAGCTACTGAAAGGTATGTGTGTGGGTGGGTGAGTCAGCTCCACTCCTAACGACTGCAGCAGAAACTTCTGTTCCGTGAGACGCTGTTGCTTTTCACTTTGGATCGTCAGCCGAACTGTCACAAGCCCCCACGTCTGAGTCGGTTCACTCTTTGATTCCTGCTTTCACCCGAACATCGCAAAACCCGAGACCGGGTGCAGGCTGGCCTTTGCTGGAACAGATTTGAATGCAAAAGCTAAATGTCAGCTCATAAATATTTAGCTCAAGATATTTCCACAGCAAATTTGCTCAGCAGGGGCTGAGACAGAGTTAGGAGCGAGAAGGTAACAAGAAGGGAGCCTGATTCTCATTCACACCCAGGCCCTTTTATGTGGCGTTAAAGCCCCTTTGCACTGCCAGTGTGGTGCAAAGGGGTCTTAGTGGAAATAGAAGAAGGTTCATATTTCCTTAACAAAGATGGGGCCAGATTTGATGGTGATGTAAGCAGTGGGGAAAGCTCCGTGTGGGTGTAAGCTGATCAGAACCCAGCTGAGCGTGGTAAAGTTGTGTAATGAACACCCATCGTGCATGCGATGGGAGTGCAGGAGCTTGGGAAAGCAGCCCCCTCACCCTCCCCGAGTGCAATGCAGAGCAATCCTGTCCTCACTGGACCCTGTACCTTCCAACTAGCCCTATGTGGTGTGTACCCTACACCCATTTTCCAACACCCCCCCCCAATGCCAGGGCAGTGCCGCATGAGCCATCTTCGGGATGTGCTGGCAGGACAGGGGGCTCGGTCACGGGGCTGCCATCAGAGACAATGTGAACCACACGGCTAAACCCTCCTCGCTCCACTGGCAGCTTCCGACGGGGAACGGTCTTGTGCCAGCCCGGCTGCAATTCCCAGCTCCGTCCCCCCAAGCGAGGCGAGATGCTGGCAGGGCATCCCTGGCGTGTGCGCGCTGCTGGGCGGACATGATGACCCGGGCTGCAGATGGGCCAGGACTAAGTGGAATCGAGTTGGCATTTAAAGGGCACCCCGGGGTGCTGGGCAGTGCTAGTGGCTTCCATCTTGCAGTAGCAGCATCACCGACCCCTCCGGTGGCCCAGTGCCTCCTTTGCTCAGTTCAGGAGGGTGCTGACAGGGAGTCCCGTCTGGCAATGAACCTGCAGGACGGCAGCCAAGGTGCATGGAGGAGATCGCCACCAGGCTTCCAGAGGGAAGCAGAAGGCCCAGGCACCCCCTGGGAGGAAAGAGGAGATCATTTGCGGAGTCAGAGAGGACCTGGATCAACCTACTGAGTGTAAAGTCTCTTCCCCTCCTCTCTGCCACCTCTAGGACCAGGCCAGATCCTTTCCTGAAGGCCTCCCTCTCTGGAGCTGCATTGCAGCACTAGGAGATGCTGAGTTGACCACCTAGAGAAGCCAATACAGCTGTAAATTACAACCCTTTCACAGCAGACTCCGGGTGCTTTCCAGCAGGACCAGGGCTTGGCTAATGCTGGACTCCACTGGCGGAGTCAATAACCTAGCAGGCCACTGGCCATGGCCATTCCCTGGGAAGGCCCGGGAAGAGAGCAGCTGAGAATAACCAGATACCAATAGCTGACTAGAGCTAGCCGCCCCCAGCCTGCCCGGCGCTCACTTTCCATACCAAGCGGAGACAAACTTAGCTGTAGACTAGCTGATTGACATGGAAACTGGGGGAAGTACCTGGGAGCTGTTTGCTGTTTAAATTAACCTCACCTTTCCCTTCAGTCTGCCAAGCTTAGAGGCCGACGCTCTCCAGTGCTCAGCCGGTAACCCCTCCGCTTTACAACATGTGCTTTTACTCCCACAAGGCGGGAAACTGTATTAAGGGGCCAGTTTTATTCTTTGCCGAGCTGCTGGGTAAGATCTTGGAGATGTAGTAGCCAATGTCATCTCCACGTCATGCCTGGAGTTCGGTCCATCTGTCCGTTAAGCTGCTGTTCTCTTCAAGTGTGATCCTCCCATCTTAACTTACCTGGGAGATGACACTTCCCGTCCCGTTGCTGTGAGATCTAGCAGCCCATATCTTTGTCATTGAATCAACTCCGGTATTATGCCCAGGCAGCCTCTTTGGGAACTGCTCTTAGATGCCACCAGATTCCACCTCCCATCTCTTTGAAGGTAGCATCCCTTTGCTGCAGTCAGTACACGAGGACAGGTGGAGTAGGTAGGCAGATGGACAGACTCTGCAGAGTTCTCCTCCCATTTTGAGTGACTATAGGATTCTTCTTCACTTCCTGTCTCAAACTGCTGTGTAGTGTAGGTCAATAGCTGGATGAGGGGATTCAAATCAAAACTCAGACCTCTCCAGAGACCTGAATTTTCTTACTGAGGGTCGGTGTCTAGCACTGGGCACATGGGGCTATGACTTTATTTGGGGTCTCTAGTAAAGCTGGGCAAAAAAAATTCATCAATTAGTAAATTTGTCAGAAAAAAGCAGATTTGGGGCAACTGAAACACTTGCGAACTTGGGGTCAAATTTGGTGAATAGTTTCAGCTGAATAAAATAAAATTCCTCATTTTTTAAAGTCTAAATGGCTCATTTTGACATTTTCAAAATGAACGGTTTTGACATTTAATCTAGAAACAAACAGTTTCCTTTGGAAAACGTCAATCAGAATCGATGCTTCGTTTGACGGCTTTAGGCAAAACATGGAAAAGGTTCAGTTTGGGTTCGAAAGGGACTGAATTTCTTTTCAGTTCGGCCCCCAAACTGAAAAATCAGTTCTTCACTGAGCCCCAGTCTCCGGTCACTACAGGGCTAATAAATAAATGAATGAGACAATCCCAAACCCTGGATCCAGAGACCCTGAGATTGGGGGGAAGTTTGGAACTGGAGCCGAACTTTGCATTTTTGGTCCACCTCTATCTGGAAGAAGTGTCCAAACTTTTGGGTGGCTTTTCTGAACTCAACCTCCTCAGACTTTTGTCTGTTACTAGGATGAATTATCTCATACAAGACCAAGCATGGACTATTCTTACTTGGGTGGTGCATCAAAGTTGTGTGTGTGTGTGTGGGGGGGAGTGCTCCCTGCCCCATGCGTAGCTGTAATGTACATCTGCTAGCCCAAGATTTCCTCCAACCTTTAGACCATCCAGCAGACACCTTGCTTATTAACTAGAACTCAGTGAGTAAATATTGACCTGGACTCAGGCTGTTCTAACAAGCAGCTCCAGATTCGGCAGACCCAGGTGGTAAAATGTCAAACACATTCAGAGAGGCGGGGGGGGGGGGGGGGAGTGTTATTGTCTGTTCTGCGCAAGGGTCTGAAAATTCACGTTGCCTGCACACTGCTGTTAAAGGTCCGTGGTTAGTTTTATAACTGTACCAGTCTTCAGAGCCACCAACTGGAACTGTGGACCCAGATCTGTGCTAAGCAACAGGGAGTCCTGTGGCACCTTATAGACTAGCAAATGTATTGGAGCATAAGCTTTCGTGGGTGAATACCCACTTCGTCAGACGCATGTGCTGTCACACTAAACTGGGAGGCCCAGGGTACTGCCTCAGGACTGAAATCTCTTACAAATAAACCCTGCATTGTAACACTTTTAAAGATGCAACAAGCAACAGCTTTTAAAAAAGGGATATAAGTGTCAGGGTGTCAGATTGGAGCGTCCGCCTCTGACCTTTTGTTGGGTTAATTTTTGGGAGAGGCCAGTTCAGAGGTTTATGCCTGCTTTGGGATTAAGAAATCCTTGCCTAATGGGTTTAGACGGAGATCTGATTTGCAGCTTATAAAACAGAGAAGAAAGCAAGGGGGTGTTGGACTAGCTATTGCCGACAGACAGCAATATCTGGTGGTGTCATTTCTGGTTTCCTGGCTTTGCTATCGTATTGATCAGTTAATGGCCCGGTGAGATAGGCAAGAGGGCTGATCACTTTAGTTACCTCTGGGGTGGGACACTGGGGCACAGGGACCATTAGAGCAGGAAGTGGATTAGAATTCTGTACCCAATTGAAGCAGCAGGGGAAGCTCTCAGGTGAGCTGGAGGTTACCTGAGTTTGACCCAGGCCCCCACGTGCTTTTGCAAAAACTGGACCTTGAGTTTATACCTCACACCAACGATGCCTCGATGGGGCGTTGTTACAGGTCAGAGGAAAGAGCCCCTCCAATGGACTCACCAACCCGTTGTCTCATAGCACCTGGGTTTTCCACAGGGTTCTTCCACACAGGAGATCTGATGAGATCACCCCTCTGGGGGTCTGGCGGAGGGTAGGGCTGGGTGTGATCAGACTTAAATAATCTTTTTAGACCAAAGAACCTGAACTTGGAGAGTTCTAAAACAAGAAATATATCCCAGGGTGGTTGTTTTTGCCTTTTTCTCTCTCAGAACCAAGCTGTTTGAAAGGTGATTCCAGCAAAGGCGAAACGGCTGATCAGAGCATGGGGAGGCGTCTTTCTCCCTTTGCCCCCATCTCAGCTCAGAAAACCCTGGCTTCATGGCCAAGGCACTGGGCTGGGACTCAGGAGATGTGGGTTCGATTCTCGACTCAGACTCCCTGGATGACCTTGGGCAAGTCACTGCATCTCTCTGGGCCTCAGCCCCCATGGGGATAATGATACTTCCTGTGGCTGTCTTGTCTATTTAAACAGTGAGCTCTTTGGGTCTTTCTCTTCCCCCTGTGTCTGTGCAGCGCCTGGCACGGTGGGGTTCTCAGCTCAGGTGGGGCCTCTCTCTGCTACTGAAATAACGAGCGCTCTGTCTCCTGAGTATCATATCATGGCCGTGACTCCCCCTGTCCTGGACTCAGAGTCTCAGACCCCACAAATTCATTGCAAGGGTGATGGATGTCTGGGGTGGCAGAGCACAGGTAGGGTGCCGTACGAGCGGCAGCACTGCTACGTTCCTCCAGGAGCTGAGCTAAGCCCTGAAACAGCCGAGGAAGCAATATCCTATCAGCCCTGCCTTAAATGAAGGCCAAACCTGCCAAGTGGAAAACTGAAGCCTTCCCGCGTCCGGCGTGATACGCAAACGGGGATTCGATCCCGCACGCTCCTCTGCAGCCATCCACGGCATTAAGAGAGCCCAGTGCAGCCCCTTCAAACCAGACGCCCCCGCTGCCTGTGGCCTTTCGACAGGACACGTGAGCCCCTGAGCAATTTCTCCTGCCTCCGTTCTTCTGCGGAGAAGGGTTTGGCAACCACATGGAGAGAGGCCCGAGTCACCAGGTCGGGACCCAGGTCCAGATCAGCGTCCAACATTCCTGAGAGCTTCGGGGGCCACTGGGACGTCTGGGGCCAGATCAGCCTTGCAGCTGGGCCCCAGCTGCAGAGTTCGGCTCTACAGCCAGGCCCGGCTCTGGGGTTCCCGAGCTTTGGGAGGTGGAGTTTGGTGTTCTGTTGGGGGGTTGGGCAGGTCTGGTGTTCCGGTTCGGCAGGCTCAGAGCCCAGGGGTCAGGTCTGCTCTGCTTTCCTTAGAGAGACACGGCATGGAGGTGGGTGGACTGGGTGGGGCTGAGCCACAGACTGACTTCGTGGCATTTGAAATACACGGCAGAATTCCCTGGTCCATCCTCAGCTCAATCCGGGTTACATGTGGCCTTTGCAGCCCTAAGGACCCCACCCCTGGGAAGATGGCCTCTGCCCAAGAGCTCCCAGTCCTACGCACAATCCGCCCAGTGTTCTGATTAACCCTCAACAGCATCCCCTCTGCAGTGAGCTCAGCAGCAGCATCCGCCCCGTGCAGATGGGGAAACTGAGGCACCGAAAGGGCTCCTATAAATCAGAGCTGGGATTGGCACCCGGTCGCCCCTGGCTGCCCACCCTGTGTTCCTGAGCTGCGTGGTGCAATCCGTCGTGCTGCAGAGATTCGCTTCAGCCGTGGCCGTTTCTGTCAGCTGCTGGCCGGTTGCTGGGACATTAAGCAGATGGCAGTGGAACCAATGCTTTCCATTCTCCAGCTCTTTCTTCCTCCCCCTGTTGTTTTTGGATTCCTTGGGCATCTTCAGTTAGTTCATCTGGGTTAAACTGCTCGCGCAGGAGCTCAACTTTGTATTTTCTTGACATCAATGTGATCGGAGGTTATCAACTCCCCGGGAAAAGCTCTCGCGTCCCCAGAGACCCGGGCCGTGCGCAGGAGGGGGAAAGGGGACCCGGGTCTGCTGGGTGCAAAGCTTATTGTGAGCCATTGAACGTTCCCTCTAGCAGCAGAATCCGAGGGGAGGGCAGCTTAGCACCTCATCCCCACCTGGCCCCTGCTCGTGGCTTGGAGGGGGGCATTGTTAACAAGAGTCCAGCCATGAATTCCAAAACCCAGCTGTGTTTATTAGGAGGATGAATTTCACAGCATGGAGAGCACCGTGTGCCATCTGCTGGTGCCAGTGGCAGACTTCCCAAAGCGCCCCCCCCCCAGCACACAATGCCCGTAGCTTGCCGTTCACTGGCTCAGAGCAGCTGGCATTAGAACGAGCCAGCACTGGCTGCTCTCCCAGGGAAGGAGGTCTTTACCTCGGGGAGCTTTGTTCCCTCCCGGGGCTGTGGAGGCCCTTGGGAGATGATGCCAGGGCAGTGGAAACATGAGTCTGATTTTCGTTGCACCTGGGACTTTCCGCCCCACAGACGCCTGAAGATCTGTGGGCTTCGTGGGACCCCCACGGAGGATGGGGGCATCTGCTTCACTCCCTGGGCTGCCTGTATCCTCCACCGGCCCCTGCCCCAAACCCACCGCATTGGTGGGAGAAGGGGAAGTTCCACGCCTCGTCAAATCTGACCCACCTGGCCACAGCTGCTCGGGACACGCAGAGTCCTGGCCCCACACAGAGAGGCTGTTGCAGGATCTGGGCCAGGGGGAGCCCGCCCACCCCAAGCCCCGTTTATACCCGCTCTGGCTTCCCTTTGCCAGCGCGCTGCTCACCCAGTTGGCACGGCTGGGAAGGGCGACATGTACAAGTTTCCCGGGGGTTGGTGGGGAGAAGGCCAGTTAGGACGGCTGCCATGCATGGAGTGAGAGTTGAGAGTTGTCGGGCTCTGGGCTCGCTCTGGACACTCGGCCTTTGTGGAAGGCAGCAGGGATGCCTAGAATTCAGACTGCTCCGGCTCGTCGTTGCCCTCACGCCCAGCGGCCCCGTCCGGCTGCATGGCCCGCGTGGGGCAGGGATTTGTCCTGGGGGCTGAAACGTGCTTTTGGAATCGAGGGGTTTGACTCGTTTGCTGCAGTCGCTCCTGTCACGTTCTGGGGTGCAACCCAGACGGGGGAGGGACTGCCACCTCTTACCCTGTAACCCCGAGTGCCTCCCGCTGCCTGGCCACTGTGGCGCTCTGCCTGGGACGCCCACAGTCAGCATCCAGCATGCCCTCTGTCTACGTACTGGGCAGCCCTGCGCCAGCTTTGGAACCTGGAGCCTGCCTGGAGCCTGCCTTGGAACCTGGAGCAATGCCAAGATTTCCCCTGGCTTCCCCCAGCCTTGGGTAACACCTGGTATGGTGACTCCACTCTCTGCCCCCCCCCCACTTGTCCCAGAAAGGTGCGCTCTGAAACGTCCAGCCCTGTCCGGGGACAATCCGATGTTAAGGTTCGTTGTCCTTTTCAGGAGTCAACAGTTTGCTACTTTAACCGGAGTTACCAAACAGTTCAGTTTAAAGACACGTCCCTTTGGAAAGACCTGGTTACCAACACCCCCGCCAGACCTGGGTCAAACACACCTGCACCGTCATTCCCGTGTCTATCCACAGCACCGACTCCCCACCGCGTACACACGTCCCAAGAATATCAATGATCGGCGAGTTATTCGTTTTCACCTCACCAGGTGTATTTTGTACAGAGATTAGGTGGGTAGGGTGTGAATATAGGGGTGCTCGGTGTCACAGTTCTCCATTAGAACAGCGTGAAAAAGCCAAGGTCCAGTTCTTTTAGTTCTGACCCACCTGGGTTTGCAGCCTCCTGAATTTCTGGTTGGAACGAACGGAAAATATCAGCTACACGCTTGGGTTAAAGCAAAGTGCCGAGTTGCACCTGGTTGTGCACCAAGTTGGCCCTATGATGAGATAACTGGCTCGGTGGATATGGGGAAAGCGGTGGATGTGATATATCTTGACGTTAGCAAAGCTTTTGATACAGTCTCCCACAGTATTCTTGCCAGCAAGTTAAAGAAGTATGGATTGGATGAATGGACTATAAGGTGGATAGAAAACTGGCTAGATTGTCAGGCTCAATGGGTAGTGATCAATGGCTCGATGTCTAGTTGGCAGCCGGTATCAAGTGGAGTGCCCCAGGGGTTGGTCCTGGGGCCGGTTTTGTTCAACATCTTCATGAATGATCTGGAGGATGGTGTGGACTGCACCCTCAGCAAGTTTGCAGATGACGCTAAGCTGGGCGGAGAGGTAGATACGCTGGAGGGCAGGGACAGGGTCCAGAGTGACCTAGACAAATTGGAGGATTGGGCTAAAGAAATCTGATGAGGTTCAACAAGGGCAGTGCAGAGTCCTGCACTTAGGAAGGAAGAGTCCCATGCACTGCTACAGGCTGGGGACCGACTGGCTAAGCAGCAGTTGTGCAGAAAAGGACCTGGGGATTACAGTGGATGAGAAGCTGGATATGAGTCAGCAGTGTGCCCTTGTTGCGAAGAAGGCCAATGGCATATTGGGCTGTATTAGTAGGAGCATTGCCAGCAGATCGAGGGAAGTGATTATTCCCCTCTATTCGACACTGGTGAGGCCACACCTGGAGTATTGCATCCAGTTTTGGGCCCCCCACTACAGAAAGGATGTGGACAAATTGGAGAGAGTCCAGCAAAGGGCAACGAAAATGATCAGGGGGCTGGAGCACATGACTTATGAGGAGAGGCTGAGGGAACTGGGCTTGTTTAGTCTGCAGAAGAGACGAGTGAGGGGGGATTTGATAGCAGCCTTCAACTACCTGAAGGGAGATTCCAAAGAGGATGGATCTAGACTGTTCTCACGGGTGGCAGATGACAGAACAAGGAGCAGTGGTCTCAAGTTGCAGTGGGGGAGGTCTAGGTTGGATATTAGGAAACACTATTTCACTAAGAGGGTGGTGAAGCACTGGAATGGGTTCCCTAAGAAGGTGGTAGAATCTCCATCCTTAGAGGTTTTTAAGGCCCGGCTTGACAAAGCCCTGGCTGGGATGATTTAGTTGGGGATTGGTCCTGCTTTGAGCAGAGAGTTGGACTAGATGACTTCCTGAGGTCTCTTCCAATCCTCATCTTCTATGATTCTACTGTCACTGGAGGGTAGATCGGGGCACGTGTGGGATTTGGTTCTATTTTGGGGGGATTGTCTGAACCTGACCTGTCTTTGTTGCAAAAGCTGGTGAAGTTTAGCAGCCCCCCTGATTTCTCCTGTGGCAGATCCCAGAGCCCCCAGTCAGGAATGGGCTGGGAGCTGCACAGATAAAGAGAAAGGCACGGTCCCTGCCCAATGATCTTACAATCTAATTAAAGACAGGACATGCAGCACACGCCAGAGGGGAGAGGGTACCAGCAAAGGGACGCACGGCTCCATGGACTAGCTGCATACCTCACTTGCCATCTGGCAAGGAATATGACAGGATGGGGGAGGAGAGAATAGATTTGCATTTGGGGGAGGCCCACGTGGCCAGGGGCCTTTCCCAAGGGGCCTGAAAGTGTCTCTTTCCAGCCCCACGTGTGCAAAGCTTTGTTAAAATCCAGTTACGTTCATGAGGGAAAATGCAAAGAAGGCACATTTCCGTGGGAGGAACGTCACTAGCGGACAGTGGTTAATAGGAGTATCAGACAGATATTCCTTCCCCTCCAGCCTGGCTTTTTTTAATCACCTTCCACTGCTCTCTTTGAGCCGCAGGATTAATTCTGGCCCTGGCAATGGGCTGTCTGTTCAGGAGCCAACCCGCCAGCCGCTGGGATTTCTAAAACCGGCCCCTTCTATTTTCAGCTGTTGCTTAAAACCCCTCCAAGCACCTGCTGCTTCTGCTTAGCCAGTCCCCGGGGAAGCTCCCGAGAGGAGATGCCTGGGCACCTGCCAATAAGGTTATTCTTAGAAGCTGATCTTCACTGTCCTGCCCACCATTTGTCTCACCCTCCCTTCCCCCGAGACCTTGCTCCACATTTAAATAAAACTCTTGGGTTCAAGAGTTTATCGGCTTCAGCCGCTCACTTCCCACTCGCTGCCTCCCGATGCCGAATCGTCTGCCCGCCCCAGCGCTGCTCCCACCCGCCAGCAGCTGCGTGGAATGCGCCGGGCGCACTGACGGTGGCTCCGTGCCAGGGCTACGGGGACAGCACAGGTGGCTTCCGGCCAAGCTGACCTGGACAGCGGAGTGCAGACAGGTGACCAGACAGGCCACCTCTGCAGTGGGTGGTGCATGGTGGGACAGCAGCGGGAGGGCTAGGAGCCCAGGGATGGCCCAGGCCCACATTGTGCTGGCCGGTGCACAATCTAAGACAGTCCCTGCCCCAAAGTGTTTCCAGGCTGAGTAAATCTCGCTGTGTCCCTGAGTAAGGCTTTGCCCCTGGCTGGAATCACCGGATGGACGGGCTGTGAAAAGTTGTTTCCGCCCCTTGTCTGCCACATCAAATTAGTATTTATTTGTATGACAGCAGCAGCTAGAGACCGGGGTCCCATTGTGCCAGGGGCTGTACATACACCTTGGCA
This sequence comes from Chrysemys picta bellii, assembly GCF_011386835.1. Classification (NCBI taxonomy): domain Eukaryota; kingdom Metazoa; phylum Chordata; order Testudines; family Emydidae; genus Chrysemys; species Chrysemys picta. The sequence goes on along the minus strand of NC_088815.1, from coordinate 14,208,210 downwards.
GCCCCTGCCCCCAGGGGCTAACAATCGAAACAGACAAGACAAAGGGTAGGACAGGAAACAGAGCACCCCAGTGGGACTAGCCCAAGGCTACTGACAGAGCCAGGGATTAATCAGGGTCCCCTAGTCCAATGTTCTAGCCACTAGGCCATGCTGCGTCGCAGGGTGCCCAATTAGAGGTTGACCTCTCTGCTGGAGACAAGCCTTAGCTGTATTAATGAGGGGGAATAAAAACGAACCGATTGTAGCAGAAACTTCCTCCCAGCCACAAGTCCCCTCCGTACGTCCAGGCATGGGATAATTGCTTCTCGACGCCCCGCTCAGTCTCATGGCTTCCAGAATCCCGGAGCCCTGGCTCACTGCACTGACACCTTTGGACAGGGCGAGATCCTCAGCTGAGTGTTTCTGTCCCGACTAAAACTCGGGGGATAAACGCGATTCAGTCTCGCCTTTTACGTGGTGCAGGACAGGCCAGAGCTCGGAAGGTCGTTCTCGCCCCGTTTCCAGGAGAAAATAGGTGCCCCTGTGTTTTTACAGCTTGGCCTTCATAAATAGAGAGAGACGATGTATGGATCAAAGATAGCTTTGTGTCTTAGGAGAGTGAAGGCTCAGTAGCGTCACTGTATTTAGGGCTGGCTCAGCTTTTCCACTCTCAGCCTCTGTGCCAGCGTATGCCCCCCCAACCCCCCTTTTAAGGGCACACAATTTGTTTTGGGAAGAGAAACATTTGGGAGTTGAGCTCCTCGATCCGCTGTGGCCCTCGCCGCGCGACGCTGGCTGGGCGTGCCCGAGCGTTCTCCTCTGGAGAGCCGCATGCCCTAGATGGTGCTGCTCTCGATTTCTGTAGCCTGGCCGAGGAATTGTTTTGCAGCCAGGGAGGGTGGCCGGCGGCGGGGGAAAGTTCCTCGTTTGGGTAGTAGGAGGGCGGGTTGGAGGAGCGGGAAAGTGACTTGCCCAAGGTCACCCAGTGCAACTGTGGCAGACCCCAGGGGTAAACCCAGAGCTCCTGAGTCCCAGCCCAGTGTCTTACCCTTAAGGTTCGTCTTCCTCTCAAAGTGATTAGGGCCTGATTCTCAGTTACCATCAACGTCTAGGGGAGCAATGCAATCCTCAGCACCCTCTGGACGCCAGGCCCTTAGTTGCTGTGCTGCCTCAGTTTACCTAGGTGTGAAGTGGGGGTAACATTGTCTTCATTAATGCTATCATGTTCCTTGAGAACCAGTGAGCAATCGCTGTGAGCGCTGGATTCACTCTCCATCTTCCTGCCAAGCCGCTGGGCACATCCTGAACGGACTGTGCAAAGTTTATTGACCCAGAGGTTTTTTGGCAAAAAAGATTCCGATTTGGTGACACGGAAACATTTTGTGAATTTCAGCTAAGTCTTTAGCTAACTCCTAAAAACAACCCGAAAAAAATCAAAATCTTCAGACATTGTTTCGATTTGCAACAACTTTTTGTTTCAAAATTTCCTTTCATTTTATTTTTAGAAAATGTAAAAAGAAAAGAAGCGCTCAGTGTTCAACGTGAAACTGACTTTTCCCCCAACTTTCTGATTGGCCAAAAATTATGTTTTCGGTTTGACTCAAAACAGTTTTTAAAAACAATTCAGACTTGCCGGTGAACTGAAAAACCGGTCGCTCACCGAGCTTTAATCCCAAACTCAGCGCGTGGCGGGGACCGCCTCATGGCTGAAATGCGCAGTCTCAGGCCCCAAGCATCTTCTCTCTGTCTCTGTCCCTCCTTCCCAGCAATGGTGACATTCCCTCGCTCCTGGAGCCGTGAGACTCCGGAAACATGGCAGAGCCCATGGTCTAGAGTCCCAGCCAATGTACAGCGGCGCCGGCCAGGGCGCAGGTACTGAAAAGCTTGTTCAGGTCGTCAGGGACCGTAACTAGTTTGGTTGTGTCCGGTGTTTGGATGGAACTAGAGGCCAGACTCCAAGAGCAGGAAAAATCAGCCGGTGGATAAATAGGAGGTTCTCCCCGCAGAATCTGTGGAGCTTGGTAATTTTCAAACTGTTTTTGCTCCGTCCAGCTGGGCCGCAGCGAGTGAGACAGTTAGGAGCCTGCCAAACTGCCCTGGTGCGGTGCATCGCTGCGACAAGAAAGCGGCTTTGTTCACGGGCTCCACGCATGACATGCTTGCGAGATGGCTGCTGGGGCTGGGATTACATCATGTCTCGCGGGGTGCTTCCAGCCTGACTGATGTGTCCTAATGTGGGGGCTGACGGGTCCCATGCTCCTGGGGTCACCGTCTTTCAGATAAGTCTGGCCCCTCCGTGATCGCGTTGTGCAACCATTGAGGTGTGAATCCCTGTGGCCTGGCTACATTCCAGTCGGTGTAACGCCATTTCTGTCTTCCCCACGCCGTTGCAGTTTCATCTGGATACAGCACACGTCTCCACTTCCTATTCTAAACCACTGGCGTAGCGATGTTGTGCCCTGTTAAACAGCTGCCGTGCTCCAACCCAGAGGTGGCTGCATTGCAGCAATGGGTGCAGTTTTTCCTGTCTCTGCTTATGGATTTAGGCACCTTTGGATGAAAGGCCAGAAAGAGACATGAGAGGTTATTCCTACCATGGGCACCAAGCTGATATGAATGGGGACGGAGATCAGATTCAGTGACGATGCAGGGTTTTGAGCCCCTTGTTTTTCTCTGCGCTGCAGGTGTTCCCTCTGCCATCCCTCCCCAGGAAGCAGCCCACAGTGCTTGTGGTGTGTGGTCCCGATCAGAACGGCGCCATCGGCTTGGTGTGCGCACGACATTTGCGGGTGTTTGTAAGTATCCTTAACAAATCACCCACTTCCTTCTCCGCCACCTTCCTTGCGCTCCTAGGGGTGGGTGGCCCCTCGCTACGGTCTCAGTAAGCGAGAGGAGACTTGATCCCATGGCCTCTCGGTCCATGCTAGCGGCCATGACAGAGGCAGCTCTTTGGTTCCTCAGGGTAGCGGCCCCTGTTAATTCATTCATCAGAGGTTCTTCACCTGCAGTAGGAGATGCAAGGATGGGGACCTGGTACGGATCCCCGTTCTGCATCACAAGTTGGCCCCTGGCTCAGATCTGCAGGGCCCAGGGCGAGACACCCAGGGGCTGTTTGGAGGCCCAGGAAACTCTGAGACTGTTTCCTGGGGGACGAATCTCCACATGGCAAACTCAACCGGTGCCCCTGGCAGGACCCGGCCCCTCTGTGGGCTGCCCTCGCAGAAAGACCCAGGACTGAGTGGGTCACACAGACTAGACCCCTCCCCTTATCTATCCGTTCAGAGCTGAGGGGTGGGGGAGCTCCCCCCTTTCACTGTCTATGAGCCACCTGTTCTGGGGACAGAGGCGCCTTTCACCAGTGCTAAAACCCCCTGTAACAACCTTCCTGTGTTCCTGGAGCCCTGGGGCAGCCGGGGAAGGGCCTGGGGCAGCTAACCTGATCTTGCAATGAGATCCAGAGGGTGGAAGCTAATGCAGTTTGAGGGCTGCGGGACCTGAGCAGGTCTGATATCCCATCCACTAGAGGGCCTGTGCATTCAATGGGCCCGATTCTCGGCTGCTTCATTCCCACCCTGGGACACGCTGGGGGAGGTGGGACTTTGGGGTGGTTGAGGAACTGTCGCCACCGTTGTGCTTACCATGTTCTGAGCACCCCCACACCCCCAGAACGAATGAGAGCAGCCCCAGGGCTGCTCTAATTTATGCTCTGCTCCCTGTGGCCCCTAGGAATGGGAGGATAACCCTAATCAGGGCGCTATCCCCAGTGCCAGGGACTGGGCGCAGGGCTGGTGCAAAGCCTTTATGCCCAATGTGCAGAGGCATCACAGCATGCTCTAGGGAGGTGAATACCCCTTGTCTATATGATTGCACCCAGAGTCCGCCGGGTCCAGTTCTGAGCTAGAAGCTGGTCATGAAACTGCAGGGAATTCAGGAGCCGCTAAACGCTGCCAGAGCTGACTGACAAATAAAGATCAGACCAGCTAAATACAGCAACTCCCAGCGAAAATCCCGTGGGAAAGGGTCGGGCAGGGCGGGAGGGAATGGAGCCGAGAAAGCGAAGAAAAGAGCCCCGCGCCCCGGCAGCGAGATCTGTCTGACCGTGGCTTGTCTCCTCGGGGGGCCGTGGGACAGCGGTTACATGGTCAATACGCTGCAGGATTCAGAAGGGGAAGCTGCTGCGATCGACGCATGACGCTGTTGCTGGGAGTTCGCTGGCTGAGCGGCCCTTTCCCAGCCTGGACCGAGGGCTGCACCGCTCAGCTGTCTCCCTGCCAGATGTCACAGCAGCGGGGTGTGTGTGTGTGTGGGGGGGGGGCGGGCAGAGGGATCGCTCTCCTGGTAAACGCAGGGGTGGCTTGTCTTTCCTGGCTCTCTCTCAGCCTGGGAAGAGTGGGGGGATCTGTCCCGTGTGATGCTGCAGTCTCTGTAAGCGCTGTCAGTCGGAGAGGTCCCAGCGTGGTGCAAAGCCAGGCAGGCCCAGCGGCAAACACTGAATGGGAGCAAATGCAGCATCTCCCTGGACGCCTGCTAACGCCACCCAACCGCCTTCCTTCAGCGCTCCCCTATCCCAGCAGTCGGGCGAGAGCAGCTCCTGCTCCATTACTCCTGGCTAACGCAGGCTAGATCATGCCAGGCCCCGAGGGAGGAACCATCTGGGCCCTGTAACCACCAGTGCCATCCTGCCATTCCTCCCCCCGATCCCTGAGGGGCTGTGGGAAGCCCCCAGGAGCCCACCCAGACAAGCCCCTGTGGGGGTCTGCCAGCGGGTTAGACCCAGCTCCTGCTTTCGATACAAAGCTCATCCACTTGCCTGCTGCAAACGAGACCCAGAGGCATGCCCGCATGTGTCTGGAAATGTTCCCAGCAGCCCGTTTCCACGCCCCAGAGGAAAGTCCAGGACCAGCACTGGACATGCTCAGGAGCCGGTCTGGTTAGAAAAGCCATCGCAAAGATGTTAGCACTGCACCGTGCCCCCCTTCGAGTGCTTTGCAAAGAGTGATTAAAACCCAACTGCCCTGGGGAGTGCAGGATTCTCCCTGCTCTTCTAGTGGGGTGATGGAGAGTTGCTCAGGGAATTGCATCTTCCAGTGGAACCCAGGAGTCCCGAGTCCCTTCTCCATAGCCACAAGACCACCCCTCCCATCCCATCTGCTGTGCCAGTCTTTCCGAGTGGGCCGTCCAGCTGAATAACCCCTCTGCCGTTGTTTGCTCAGTGCCCCGGCGGTTCCGAGCCAACACCCACTGGGCTCAGGGCGAATCTTTCTAGTGTTCGCCAGGAGCGCTGGACTGGGCCACAGGAAGAGGTGGGTTTTTTACCCACGAAAGCTTATGCCCAAATAAATCTTAGTCTTTAAGGTGCCACCGGACTCCTCGTTGTTTTTGTGGATACAGCCTAACATGGTTACCCCTTGATACTGGGTCCCAGGTGGTTTCCTTTCTGCCTGTGGCCCTTTACGATGCTGCAGGAGGGAGGGGGGATCAGAGGACCAAAGGTGCTGGGTTGCGTGCAGCTGCCCGTCAAGGTGGGGCAGAGGAAGGAAGGGGCTGGGGTGGGAAGAGGCGTGTTGGGTGCGGGTTAAAGCGTTCTCTCCTCCTCCCCCATCAGGAATACGAGCCGACCATCTTTTACCCCAAGCGGTCCCTGAATTCCCTGTATCGGGATTTCACCACCCAGTGCGAAAAGATGGACATCCCCTTCCTCTCGTACCTGCCGACGGAGGTGAGCGACGCCCCGGTGGCACGGAGCGCGTGGGCATGGGTGTGTGTGCACATGCAGTTCCCCTCCCCTTTACTCTGCCCACCGAGCTGGCCCCCATTCAGATCCAGAGCATGCGCTCTCCAGCCACGTCGGAGACACGAGCACCCGACCAGAAACCCAAACTCAACAGCCAAAGTTCTTCCGGGGTTTAGAGCCGTCAAAGCCTGGCTTACGCTAGTGCTGGGTGTCGGGGGGGGCGGGGAGGAGAGCAGGTTTCTGCAGCCTGGCACAGCGGGGGCTTTATAGGCACTGGGGACCTTGGGAGACTTTCAGATGGCCACCCGGGGTCTCATACTGGTGTGAGGAACCCAGAGGCCGAGACTAGGGGGAAAAGCAGGGCCCAGACTAGATTTGAGGTGTATTCCGTGCGGGGACGGTTTTGGCCTTTTGTTCAGGCATCTGATCCCAGCATCAGGGTTCCAAAAACTCCAAACGGCGAGTGTAATCCGCTCGCTGCTGGAAAAGGAATTACTGAGTCTTATTTCCTACCGGCCCAAACAAACACTGCCAGCTATTTTCTTCTTTAAACATTGGACTCCGTTGGAGGAATGTGACCTCAAATTACTGTCCCGCGTGGCTCCATTCCACTGTATGGGCAAGAGCACAATTGCTTTCAAACCCTTTGGGGTTTTGGTCCCAGTTTCTGCCGTAGGCTCTGGAAATGCACAGGAGAAGTTTCTCGTTACAGCAACAATAAGATCAAATACGTTCAATTTAAAACCTATTACAACCTGGCTCCTTTTGGGGGGCAGTGTTTTTTTAAGCTGTGCCATAGAAGTTCAGCATCAGGACAAAAAAAAAAAAAAAATAACCCTGTAAAAAAATTTTTTAAAGACCTTGCTTCCGGCCAGCACAGCAGTTTTTCACTCTGACGTCCTGGATGTTAGCAGCTTTTACTAAACCTCCAGGAGACCAGGCCTGCTAACGTTCATCTTGTGAGTTCTTCATTCCGGGAAGCCACCTGTCACTCCAATGCCTGTGGTCAGGCCTTAAAGAGAAACCTCCACAGGAGAACGATAGGAAATGACACAAATGAATCAAACTGGGCTTTCTTGCTGCACTCAGAAGTCCGAGCGCTCTCTCTTGCTCTGCCTTCGTCTTTGGAGACGTCCCCAGGGGAATGTTCCTCTTCTGTTGAGGGCCCCGGCCACGTGTGAGCCTTAAAGATCCTCTGGCAATTTTTGTAAGAGCTGGCCAGGTGTGGCAATCTCCAGCTTGCTTCCCTGTAGCCCCCCTGCCATTTGCATTGTGCATGGGATTATCTTCACTTCCTGGCCTAAACTGCAGACGCCATGTTGCTACGTGCAGTTCGACAGCTGGAGCCGGATGGTCTTTCCTCGTGCCCGTTGGATGACACCCAGCCGGGGGCAATGGCTCCTGGTTACAGCTTCTAACCGAAGCCAGGAGCTGCAGCCACCGCCTACCGACAACCCCACCCGGCCTGCGGCTGGAGCGCGCACCCTTAACACTGAACGACGCTTGATACAACCCACGTGTGCCTACGTCTCCTGCCAAGCCACTTCCCGAGCCCCCTGCGATAGAGATCAACTGCCCACAGCTGTTCTCTCTCCCGCGCGCCGGGCTGGCCAGACTGTTCCTAGAGGTTGATCTTCAGTGCTGGGCTGGGCAAAAGTTCCCAGATAATTTGGATGGCAGCTGGTCCTTTTCTCTGCATCCAGGGCGTGTTGTAGGGGGACACTTGGATGAGGGAAGAAGGCTCTGGGAGATGCTTCTCTTTCTCATTGAACGGTACTGTCAGTCCTTCGGGGCCTTGCGCTCTCACGGAGCCAGCGTGCTAACAACATCTGTCCCGTCTCCGTAGGTGTGGCAGGGAGAGGGGAAGTGCCCACGGAGAGCTCGGCAGGCAGAGGGGAGGGGGCCGTGCTCCAGCATGAGGGTCTGTACAGGGAGAACATGCGGTGGGGCAGCCAGGACCCCCAGTGCACTGGAGCGGGTGCACTCGGTCACCTGGGCCTGTGTGCGCGGGAGTCCACGGAGGGCCTGTGGGCTGGACGAAGCCCCCCTGCCGGCCGGGTGCCGTGAGGCTCAGGCTGGCAGATGGGGGTTTCTGACTGGGTCCCGCCCCCTCCAGGTCCAGCTGATCAACGACGCCTACAACGTGGTGATCGACGCCATCCTGGGAGCCGACGCCGAGCCGGGGGAGGTGAAGGAGCCCTACACCAGCATCTTAGCCACCCTGAAACAGATCCGGATCCCCATCGTCAGCCTGGACGTGCCCTCAGGTGGGGATCCCAGAGCCTCCCCGGGAGACCCCCGCCTCTCGCCTTACCCTCTCCTATTGGCACTTGCTCTCCCCATCCCGCACCCGAGAATGCTCAGCCCTGGTTACCTGCCTTTCACCACCTCAGGTCCAAGTGGCTTACTTCGCCCTCCCCTTCTGCTCCTCCCAACCCCCTCTCTGTGGTCCCATCCCCTTCCTGCTTGTCCTTTCCTGCCCTGGGAGTAGCCGGCAGGATCCGATCCACCAGACAGCCCTGACCCAGCCAGGGTCTTTGTCCTGGGTGGCAAAATTCTGGGCACAGACACAGCTGTAACAATAGGAAGGGCTGATCACCAGCCAACCCGATAAGGACCCCCCCCCCACCTCCTGCATCTCTCTCGAGCCTCTCTGCAGCCAGGGACCCCTGGGGTTACTGGTTACGTGCTAAGAACAGCTTCAAGGAGAGCAAACCCCAGGACAGATCAGTCATATCATCGTGTGCATGAGAGCAGAGGATGGATAGGACTCTCCTGGGTTCTGGTCTCAGGTCTGGGAGAGAAGTAAGGTTTAGTGGGTTAGTGCCTCAGTTTCCTTCCCTGTGTAGACTAGGGAACATGGTCTGGGCCTCCCGAGTCCCGTGAGGCTAAATTCATAAATGTTTGTAAAGGGCCTTGAATTGCAGACTGAAAGCCACTGGTGAACTAGGGCCGTGGTTCTCAGCCTTTTCCATTCCGGGACCTCCCCTTTAACTGGGACCTCGCTGGGGCCCCTCCCACGCAGCAGTGCAGGGGGGAGCCCGGGAACTGGAGCGCTGAGGAGAGAGGCAGATTAGCGGGAGCGAAGCCGGCAGTCAGCACTGCTTGGTCTCTGCTGGGTTAATGAGAGATGTTCAATGGGGTTTGTAGGAGCGGCTGAGCGAGTGACCCCAGGAGTGCAAGTGCTGCTGTAGGCCTGGGTTCGAATCCTGCCTCGGGCGGGTAGTGAGAAGCGAGTCCAGGGTGGGATCCAGCCACAGGGGGATCCGCTCACGTTACAAAGCCAACCTGCAGCGTCTTTTGGGGGTGCAGCTGATCGGAACGGGGGGGTGTGACGAACTGGGACTGTTCTTGCTGGGGTGTGGGAATGCTGACAGGGGAGTGTGACTAGGATGGTCTGCATCGGGGGATGGGAGCCGGCCCAAGGGAACATACCTGAGCTTGTAACATGAGAACCCAGGAGGGGGTTGGAGGTCAGATGACTCCGGGGCCCGGGAAACTGAACAAAGGCTGTGGGAGGGGTCGCTGAAGGCAGAGTGCTGGAAGCAGGCTGGAAGGAGGCTGGAGAGATGGCTGGGAGGCAGAGATGGCTCTGACCCCCCAAAGGGGGGGGCTGGGATGCCCTGGGACCCCAAGCTGGACCTAACTGAGGGGGGCCCTGTTGTCTGTGCCTGCAAGACCTGTCTTGGACTGTGTTCCTGTCATCCAAATAAACCTTCTGCTTTACTGGCTGGCTGAGAGTCATGGTGAATCGCAGGAAGCCGGGGGTGCAGGGCCCTGAGTTCCCCAATACTCCGTGACAACTGGTGGCAGCGGTGGGATCTACTGCACCCCGTGGACGGCGCTTCCTGCAGTAAGTGGCTGGGGAGCAGTAAAACGAAGGGGGATTGACGGGGACCAGGCCTGCTGAAGAGTGGGAGAGAGACGGTTATTACCCCTGGGAGTGTGTGACCAGCGAGAAGGACTTTTGCAGTAACAGGGTCCCCCGTGGGATCACAGCGAGTGGTCCCAGGGGCGGAGGAGTCTGCAGCTCGACCCTGGCAGAGAGGTGGTGACCTCGAGAAGGGCTGGCACACTAGGGGGCCCCCTGCGAACTGTGGGGAGCTGTGAGCACACAGGCCGGTGAGTGGCCAGCAGGAAGATGTATGCCAAGCGGCTTAAGAGCGACCTGGTGGAGCTGTGCAAGCAGAGGCGGCTGCGCATTGGGAGGCTCACCAAAGAACAGCTCATCGCCCAGCTGGAGGCGGAAGATCGCGCGAATGAACTGATCCCTGTGTCTCAGGGAAGCAGCCTGGCAAATGCAGCGCAGGCACCAGTGTCTGTCCCAGCTGGGAGTGGTCAGCCGGCTGCTGAGGGCTTCCCGAAACCCCTCCTTCCTATGCCTAGGGGAAGGGTGGGGAGGAGCCCAGCAAATACCGAAGGCGCCGTGATCCCCCCGGCCAGCAGGGGGTCCCCCCGGCGAAGCCCGCCGGCCAGCAGAGGAGCCTCCCGGCGACGTTCGGCATCCGGGGAGCGGAATTGGCTGGAATGGGAGAAAGAGCTAAAACTGAGGGAGCTGGAGGATCGTGAACAACAGAGACAGCATGAAGAGAGACAGCGTCAGCATGAACGGGAGGAGAAAGAGAGACAGCATCAGCGTGAACGGGAGGAGAATGAGAGACAGCGTCAGCATGAAGAGAGACAGAGACAGGAGAATGAGAGACAGCGTCAGCATGAACTGGAACTGGCGAGACTGAGGGGCAGCGAACCCCCGGCTGCGGTGAGTGAGGGGGGACCCAGGACTGCACGGAGCTTTGATAAGTGCATCCTGGCCCCACACAAGGAGGGGGAGGACATGGATGACTTCCTGGAGGCCTTTGAGACGGCCTGCGAGCTGCACCGGGTTGATCCCGCGGACAGACTCCGGGTCCTTACCCCCTTACTGGACCCCAAATCCGTGGCATTGTACCGCCAACTGGGAGAGGCAGAGAAAGGGGACTACGAACTATTCAAAAAGGCCCTGCTACGTGAGTTTGGGCTGACTCCTGAGATGTACCGGGGAAGGTTCCGGAGTCAAGATAAAACCCCTGAGATCTCATATCTGCAACTAGCCGTCCGCATGGAAAGATACGCCAGCAAGTGGGCTGGTGGGGCCCAGACGAAGGAGGACCTGATTAAACTGCTGGTACTGGAGCAACTGTATGAGCGGTGCCCATCCGACCTGAGGCTGTGGTTGGTGGACAGAAAGCCAGAGAACCCGCGACACGCCGGGCAGCTGGCTGATGAGTTTGTAAAGAGCCGGTCAGGGGGTGGCAGGGAGGAGCCCCAAAGGAACAGGCCCGCCGTGATGCAGAGAGAGAGTCACCCTGGGACCTCCCAAAGAGGGAGTATGGGGAATCCCCTCCCACGGGGAATGCCCAGCGTCAGGGACAACCGACCGGCTCGAGGGGACCCACAGGACATGAGCTGCTATTACTGCGGCCGAAGAGGCCACGTTCGGGCCCAGTGCCCCAAGCTCAAGGACAGACTGAGCAGACCGAACCCGCATAGGGTTAACTTGGTAGAGGCCCAGACGGACGAGGGGCAGGCTTCTCACGCAAGAGGGGCTGGCAGCTTATCAACTGCTCAAGAGAGAGAAGGGCCCCAGGCCAGCTCCTCTAGGGGGCTGGATGCCCCAGACTCAGGGTTTTTGGTTTATACGGTGGGCGCGGGGCTGTCCCTCCGGAGAGAGTACCTTGTTCCCCTGGAGGTGGATGGGAGGAAGGTCAATGGATACTGGGATACGGGCGCAGAGGTGACGCTGGCCCGGCCCGAGGTGGTGGCCCCAGATCAGGTGGTGCCCAACTCCTACCTGACCCTGACGGGGGTGGGCGGAACACCAGTCAAAGTGCCCGTGGCAAGGGTACACCTGAAGTGGGGGGCCAAGGAGGGCCCCAAGGATGTGGGGGTACACCCGTATCTGCCCACTGAGGTATTGATGGGGGGGGACCTGGAGAACTGGCCAGGCAACCCCCAAAAGGCACTGGTTGTGACCCGCAGTCAGAGCCGGCGAGGGGCCCTGCGCCCTGGCCTTGGGGGGGGTGCCTTGCCTGAGGCGCAGGACCCTAACCTGGTGGGGAGGGAACGCCCAGGGACGCGGCTCAGGGAGGCTGCAGCTTCGGACCCAGCGGGCGAGAAAGAGCAGGTGGCCATCCCTGTCCCAGCTGCTGAGTTCCAGGCCGAGTTACAGAGAGACCCCTCCTTGCGGAAGATAAGGGACCTGGCCGACCTCAATGCGGTACAGACCATGGAACGAGGTGGCCGGAAAAGGTTCCTGTGGGAGAAGGGGTTCCTGTACCGAGAATGGGCTCCCCCAGGGAAAATGGAGTCAGGGGGGATCAGGAGGCAGCTGGTGGTACCCCAGAAGTATCGCCGCCAGCTGCTGTGCCGGGCCCATGACATTCCCCTCTCAGGGCACCAGGGAACCTGGCGTACCCAGCAGAGGCTGCTACAGAGCTTTTACTGGCCTGGGGTCTTTGTTACTGTCCGACAGTACTGCGGATCCTGTGACCCCTGTCAGAGGGGCAGGAAGGCCTGGGACAAGGGGAAAAGAGCTTTAGGACCCTTGCCCAGCATAAAGGATCCTTTCCAGAGGGTGGCCAAGGTTAAAAGGGCGGCTCTAAACCAAGAGAGCCCAAAGCACAGACCTCCAGACTGGAGCGCTGGGAGAAGACCACAGCCCAGTTGGAACCCCAGAGGTATGGGGATGGGGAAAGGGCACAGGCCGCATAAACCTTCCCACATGCGAACTGCGAGGGCCATCAAGCACCCCCGACCTAAGGGGGGGCGTGAAACTGGAGGGGCCTGGTGTAATTCTCACCAAGGAACTGGAGGGATGCGGGGGCATCCATGGGAACGGGGGTAGGTTCGAACTTCCCCGGGTCACTGGCTAAAGTGACCCTGCTCAGTTCGGTCTCGAAGGGGGGAGAGATGTGACGAACTGGGACTGTTCTTGCTGGGGTGTGGGAATGCTGACAGGGGAGTGTGACTAGGATGGTCTGCATCGGGGGATGGGAGCCGGCCCAAGGGAACATACCTGAGCTTGTAACATGAGAACCCAGGAGGGGGTTGGAGGTCAGATGACTCCGGGGCCCGGGAAACTGAACAAAGGCTGTGGGAGGGGTCGCTGAAGGCAGAGTGCTGGAAGCAGGCTGGAAGGAGGCTGGAGAGATGGCTGGGAGGCAGAGATGGCTCTGACCCCCCAAAGGGGGGGGCTGGGATGCCCTGGGACCCCAAGCTGGACCTAACTGAGGGGGGCCCTGTTGTCTGTGCCTGCAAGACCTGTCTTGGACTGTGTTCCTGTCATCCAAATAAACCTTCTGCTTTACTGGCTGGCTGAGAGTCATGGTGAATCGCAGGAAGCCGGGGGTGCAGGGCCCTGAGTTCCCCAATACTCCGTGACAACTCTCGGGCGGGTAGTGAGAAGCGAGTCCAGGGTGGGATCCAGCCACAGGGGGATCCGCTCACGTTACAAAGCCAACCTGCAGCGTCTTTTGGGGGTGCAGCTGATCGGAACGGGGGGTCTTGCCAGAGCTTGGAGCGGGCACCTTGCACAGTGATACGCTGGAGCGTATGCGATCGGACGCCCAGCCTCCATGGGCGCGCGCTTTCCCACCGTGTGACATGAAGGAGGGCGTGGTGCATGTCTGGGATCTAGATGAACAGCGGATGCTTTAGCTTCCGGCGTGGCACGGAGACAGTCCCTTCTCCTCCCTACGAAAGTGACCTAGCTTCTCCTCTGGGGCTCTGACCCTGGGGAGCATTTGAACCCTGTCTCCTGCGTGCCAGCTTCCCCTATTCCTGGGTGTCCTTCGCTTGCCAGCGGCTCTGGCTCCCAGCTGAAAGGGAGCTGCCTCGCGATGCATTCAAGGCATGTGTAATAAATACTACGCTCCCCAAAGTGAGACATGATGTAATTTCGTGTCTGGTGGCCGGGCCTGGTATTGCCATCAGACGGCAGCGAAAACCCCTGCGCTGCCCAGCCAGGGGAGGAACAAACAGGAGCCCTGGAGATTTAATGTGCAAATTCCCACCTAATGCCAGGGCCTGCGTGGGAGAAGCCGTTCTGGGTCTGCCCGGCCCTGCGTCCCCTAGGCGGGCCGCTGCCATGGAGCGGAGGGACACACACCTCACTCCTCAGCTGAGTTGATACGGCGCTGCAGAGCTCTGCTAGTGCCCCTTCCACTCTGTCTGCTGGGTTGTGGGTGCGAGACCAGCTGGTGTGGGCAGAGGAGACACTGAGTTCATTAATCTACCGGGTGGGATGGAAACAGCCACCCTGCTGCTTGGCATTCTGCATCCGGTTATTTATTTGTATAGCCCTGTTGACGGGGCATCGCAGCTCACTGACCCTAGCTGAATTCCAGCCTAGGGGGAGGCATTCTGCCTCTCTCTAAATTCCCTGAGTGGCAAGAACTGGATCCGGCTTCCTTCTTTGCTTCCTCTCCCGCCGCGTTGCTGTAGGACGGGCACACAGCTGCTGAGTTCCACACTAGAAGTGGCTGCCTGTCAGGCACGAGAGACTCGCCAGAGCACACAGTGTCCCCTGATCGCTCCTGAGGGGCACAAAGGGGCTCTTCACCCAGCCGAGGTGTGTTGGGTTTGGTCACAGAAACCCCCTTGGGACTGTCACATGATGTGCTGAATTTACCTCTGAGTCCGTTTTCCCTGCCAGCTTGGGACTCCAGAACCCTGCCTTGTGGAGCCAGACACGCCAGCCTGCTGCAAACACAGACCCAGGTCTGGTCCGTGCCCCCAAAGCTGCAGACTTTAACCAAAAACTTCCCCCCCAGACCTCACCTTGCACGCAGCTGGGCTGTGGGGTGTCCCCTTTCCCCACCTAACCCCTCCCTCCCTGTCAATGCCGCTCCTGCCCGCCCGGCTTGCCTCTCACCTTTCCTTCCTCTCCTTTGCCACGGCAGGGTGGGACGTGGAGACGGGAAACAGCGAGGGAATCAGCCCTGACGTCCTCGTCTCCTTGGCCGCGCCCAAGCAGTGCGCCACCCGCTTCCTGGGCAGGCACCACATCCTCGCCGGCCGCTTCCTGCCCTACGACGTGCAGAAGAAATTTGAGCTCAACCTGCCCGAATACCCAGGCACAGAGTGTGTGGTTTCGCTTTAAGGCTCTGGGGGGGCGGGGATGGAGAGGGGAGTTTGGGGGGGGGGGAGGAGAGGAAAAGCCACCCAGCTCCTCCATAATAAAAAGGCTTCAAAGCGTTTTGTATTTTTTTGAGCAGCCAGGTGACTCCCTGCTGGGATGCTGCGTCCTGGCACCAGGGCCTGGCTTTCCAGCCAGAGGCCACGCAGCTCCCAGGGAGGGCGTCTGCTGGCAGGAGGCCTTGGGCATCTCAGGCCACCGTGACCAAGCCTTCATGTTGATCATTTAAACTCGGGGCGGGCCTAGGGGATCAAAGGCAGCGCTGAGCCAAACCCCTCCCCTCGCGTGGGTCCCGCACCCCCGGCGTCTCAGCCCAGGGCGCGGGGTTGAATTGTGGAGTCATAGAGGCCGCTGTGTCGTTTTGCGGCAGGGCGAGGAAGGCCGGGTGGCTTGTTCCTGGGCTGCAAGGAACTCAGATACCCCAGTGACGGGCACCCATGTGAGTGCCTTGCTGGATAGGTCCCTCCCAGGCGAATTGCTTCCCCAAGGCAGGTGGAGGACGTAGGGCAGGAGGAAACGTACGCTCGGCCCCTGGCAGGACGGGCCTAGCTGACCTCACCGGCCTCTTCCATCACTCCCTGATCCACACGCTGGGATTTATCAATGCCCTTTTCACAGGAATCCTTGGTAAACAGGCGCCCGTGGAAAGAGCCGAGAGCGGCAAAGCCGGTGGCCCAAGAGGAAGGATCAGGTAGCGATTTCCTCCAGCAGCAGTTAGTCCGGCTCTCGCCCCGCGGGCCTCAGCCGCTGGCCCTTGCGGGGTCAGGCCGCTGCTGCTCTTGTCGGAGATCTGTCTGCCTGTGGAAAGGGAAGGAAATGACCTCCCTCTGCACTTGCTGGGCCCGGGCGGTAACCGCCCAGCGGCCCCTCAGCCAGGGAACAGGCCTAGAAGAGTTCCGTGCTGCTCTCCCCAAGCTGCCAAGAGCTAGGGGGCTCGAAGTCCCCCACCCGGGAGGCCTTGGAGCCGGCGGAATGGCTGGGGGGGGGGGGGTAACCACCGAGGAAAGCGGAGCCGAGGCCGTGGGTTCACGGGCTGGTCAGCACTGCCCTGCTTAGTGCAGGGATGGGCGGTCCAGCGCATGTCACTAGCAGAGGATTCCCCGAGAGGTAACAGGGACCCAGGCTAGGACCAGGGGCACCAGGCTAACTACCGCAGGCAGCAGTGACATGGGTGGCTCCTGCCCGAAGTGGTGGCCGGGGCTGTTCCTAGCCCGGCTGCTTTGCCATGCGGGGAGAAACCTGCATTTTTCTGCAGATCAGTGAAATCTCCAGGGGCCAGATGCCCCCCCCTCGCCCCTCCCCACATCATCGTCCACTTGTTCTGAGCAAAAGCTCTTTGTTTGCAGCAGCTCCCGGTTTCCAGGGGCAGGGAAATGACCCTTAGGTGTCAGCGTTCCCTTTCCACGAGCAAACTGCCCTGAGCCCTGGCCTGGCGAGTGTGTTCTCTGAAGTAGGAAGCAGAGTAGAACTGGGTGAAACCGATTTTATTACCAGTGCTTAGTACCCGTGAGCAGCCTCCCTCCCTGTACAAAGCAACAGAGGGTCCGGTGGCACCTTTAAGACTAACAGATGTATTGGAGCAGAAGCGTTGGTGGGTGAATGCCCCCTTCGTCGGACGCAGTTAGCGAGACCCAGCAAGAGAGGAGGACCCGCTGCTGTTTGCACAGCGAACGCTGCATCCCAGCTCAGCTTGTTCCGCTTATGTTCGTACGTTTCTTCTGTACGACGCTGTAGCCTGGCTAACGGGCGTTGTTGCTGAGTGGGTGCACGGCTCAGTCGTGGGGCACCCCCACAGCCTCCCCAAATCCAGCCTGATATGCTGCCTCGGGGCCAGCAGACAGCGGCAGCAGGACCTGCCCCCCCGTAGCCTTTAAGGTGGGGTCTGGGGTGAGTCACACGGCCTGATTCTGCACTAGGGCAGCTAAGGGGCGTTTTGTCCTTGACCTTAACGGAAGCAAGATCAAGCCCAGAGCCTCCCTACAGCTTCCTTCTCCCCAGGGGCATGAGGCAAGCGACTTGCTTCAGTGGCTCCACTGGGCCACAGCTCTGGCCTGGTTATGCGCCCCTCTCCCCCAGCCCAGGATGCTTTGGCCACGACCCCCATGGACTCTCGCTTTTCTGATCGAGGCCCTGTCGAGCTGTCTGGACGCTGGTTCTCCAGCTCCTGCCTTTACCTCCCCTGACCTGAGCACGCCACTGAGCCACAGGCGGGAGGCCCACGAGCGGCTGTGCTCTGCCAGCCTGCCATCCTGCCGTCCGCGGAGGTCACGCGGGGTAACCTGCAGGCTGGGAAGGGCGAGCCAGGGGAATCGTGTGTGTGTGTGTAGCTAGCGCTGTACTATTTGAATGAGGATTATCCATGTCAGTGACGGCAGCGTCCGCCCCGCAGGGGGAACTGAACGGCCTAGACTCAGGGCCAGGCCTTGTGTGGCGGAGCACAGGGGGCAGGTTGGCCCCTTGGGATTTGCGCCCGCGTGTGTCGAACGTTTCTGTCTGTGGGCTCCGGGAGCTTCGTGGTTTGCGCGCAAACAGAAAGCCAGGGGAGACCGCTGCTAATAAAGATGGGCTTGGAACCGACCCAAGGCGTGTGGGCTTTTTATTCAGCGTGTCAGCTGGGTGTTAAGAGCTGCCTGGGGCCCTTCAGACAGAGCGGGGCTGTCAGTTCCACTCGGGCTGTACGAAGACGTGGGCTGCCATTTGAAACCCTGCCACTCCCCTGCTCAGCCCTGGCTCCTGCACCCTGAGGTGCACCAGGGCTTTCCTGTCGGGAGAACCATTTGCAGCTCATTTGGAAATGCCGGAGTAAGACTGGCACGGAGGGAGCTGTGCGGGAGGGAAAGCTCGTCCCTAGACGCCGGTGAAACGTCTCCGGCCGCCTATCGATTGGCAGCTGTGCCCAGCCACGGGACGGGAGCTTAGGAGTCAGCAGTTTCTGGGTACCCCTGAACAAAGAGCCCCAGCCGAGCCTGGGGCACCCACTGTGCTAAATACTGCACAGACCCTGACTGAGACAGGTCCCCATGGGGCTGGATGCTGCCCAAAGACATCCCCTGTACTGATCACCTCGTGGGCGCTACCATTAGTGGAGGGGGAGTGCTGAGTCTCCCCATGGAAATACTGCGATGGGTGTGATCCGAAGATACACCTCCCAGGAGGTGGCTCTCCAGGAAATGACATATCCTGCAAGGCCAGAGCCTCAAAAGCAATCCAGCCCCTTTGCACTGCATGGGGGGGGGGGGTGAGTGTCAGGAGTGGGGTGCACAGTTCACCTCTGCTGGGCCAGTCCTCCACCCGCAAGGACCATCAGTCAGAGGCGTAAGTCAGAGCAACCCCAAGGCTGCTCTAACCTTGCGGGTCAGGTGCCAAGTGGCACTTGGACACTGAAAGAACCTGGTCCCTGGCATCGCCAAAAGGCTGAGTGATCGTGGAGAGGGTTGTTAGCCAGTCAGTCCTACCTCTGTGAAATGCGTCATCTCCAGATGTCTCCTGAGCTTGTGCATCTGCAGAAGGGGGCTGATCCATCTTGTTGCCCCCTGCCAAGTGGTAGCAGGTGCTGAGGCCTTGCAGGTTGGTTTCCTACTGGAGGAGAAAGGTCTATTCCCTGGGCTTGCAGGGGTGCTGCTATGCCCCGTTCCTCGCCCGGCGCTCTGCCCCTCAGCCCGTTGGATCGGATTTCTTGGAGCTTTGCGGAACAGGAGCAATTCCCCCATCACCGTGGGAGGGTTTAAAGTGCAGTTTGCTCTCAGGAACCTGACGACATGCTCCTGGTGGCATCAGAGATTCCCAGCCCTTAAGGCCAGCAGGGGCTGTTACGGTCACCTAGTCCCACACCTGTATCGCCCGGGCCAACCAATTGTACCCGGGATTCCTGCATCCCGCCCGACCGAAGGGACTGTCGCTTTTCGGGAAACGACCCGTGCTGGTTTGAAGATGCCCAGGGACAGAGAAGCCAGTTTAATTTCCCTCCCTGTTCAAAAGGCGCATCTTACCCCCAGTGCGAATGGAGAATAAACCCTCTGCGTGGGTCAGAGTGAAGCCCGCCCACTTGCGGACTGCCAGCCCCAGGGGGTTCCCCATTGTGCCAAGAGTCGAGTTCTCCACCAGCCTGCTAATGCCAGTTCCTTCCCCTGGGCTTCCGCTTCGCCCTGGGCCCGTGCGTGGGAAGCACCGTCCAGGCAAAGCAGACAGATAATTGTGCCACGCGCGAGTGACAGCGTCACTGGTCCTGCCGGGCTGGCGCTGCCTGGGCACGGAGTGTCTCCCAAGGGACCATTGCTGGAGAAGTGGCCCGTTAACACCCTTCCAGTGATGGGGGGAAAGGAAGGAGGGAAGGAAAGCCTGTGTGTGTGTGTGTGTGTGTGTGTGTGTGTGTGTGTGTGTGTGTGTGTAAAAGGCTCTGTGTGTGTGTGTGTGTGAGAGAGAGAGAGAGTGAGAGAGAGAGAAAGACAGTGTGTGTGTGTGTGTGTGTGTGTGTAGCGGAGTCCATGATCATCAGTGTCTAGCAAAGTTTATGCATTTAAGCTCCCCGACGCCTTGTGCAGGGTTCCTTTGCCTGCCCCGGCCCATGGCTTTGTGAGACGCCTTGGCCCAGGGGTGACAGGGTGTTTTTGTCTGTTGTCCTGTGCCCATGTGGGTTCCTTGGCGGGAGTTGGGATTGTCTGGTTTCACCCCGTATGCTGGACGAGGTGCACCCCATGTTGTGCCAGGCGTGTGTGGATCTCCACAGGTGGGGGATGCTGGGGGGAGGAGGGGAGATCAGATCTCTGCCGCTTTTGCATCTCCTGCCCTGGCAGGGGCTGGGTTGTGTTGGCGGGACCTGGGCCGCTGTCGGTTCCCATCCACAAACTCATCCAGTTTTCGCGCCTTTGGGCTCCCTTCTCCCCGGGGGCCGCAGCCCCGCGCGTGGCCAGCCCTCCCCAGCTGGGCTTTTCCCTCCCCTTGACACCTCTCCAGCCCCCCCGCGGCCCGTGTCCGGTTTCTCCTGTCAGAGCAGGAGCCCAGCGCAAACCAATGGCGGAGGGAGCGGGGGAAAGGCCCCCTATATAGCCCGGGGACTCCGTGGCGCTCCCAGTCTGCGCCGAGCCGGCTCCAGGAGCGCAGCGCAGCGCCCCGCGCAGCCCGAGCTCCCGGAGGAGGGTGAGTCGGAGATGGTGCGACTCACGCCGGCCCTGCTGCTCTTCGCCGCCGCCAGCCTGGCCCTGGCCCTGGCCCGAGGTAAGGCTGGTGCCTTGGGGGCTGAGCCGCGGCTGGTGCCCGCAGGTCCCTGCGCCGCCGGGGGCAGCCCCAGGTGAGCCGGGGAGAAGCTCCCGCCTGGCCGCTGCGCTCCCCAGCGCACGGGGCTGCCTGTCTCGCAGCGCGCCGGGAGCTGAACGCTTCGGGGCAGAGGAAGCCCCGGACCCTGGCTGGACTGGGAGGGGGGCACGGTCGGGGAGACACCTGCCCTTCCCGCCCCCAGCTCGCTGCTTCCTTCCCCACCCCCACCCCATTCACCGTCCGGCTGCCCGGTGCCCCGAGCCGGCGGCGCTGCCCAGAGACGGGGCTGGCACCGGGACGCCTGGGTTCCCTGGCTGGTTCTGTCGCTGACTTGCTGAGTGGGTGACGTGACCTGCGGGGAATCCCACGCCGCTGCCCGGCTCCCCTCCCGGGGGTCTCGCTGCTCCCGAAGCAGGGGCGGGGAAGCCGAGCCAGGGAGCGCCCGGGGTGGGCCGAGTGTGAATGCAAAGCCCAGCTCCGTTAGAAACACAAAATCCCCGCTCCCGCATCACCCCACCACGGGGCTCCCCTCGCCAGCTGGGGGGTGCATCGGCTTAGACCCGGCCACGGGCGGGGTCACTCCCTTCACCCCAACACCCGCAGGGGCGATATTGGCCCCCCATCTCTGCACACACACACACCCCAGTCCCCCTGTGCCTGGCTCTCAGCCTCCCTGTCCCTGGAGATCGGCTGGTGGGAGAGTGCTGGGTGCACGGAGGTACCGTGGCTGGCTGGGGGTCCCTCTGGCTCGCTGGGCCTTGGAGGTCTCCGGGAGGTTTCACGCTTGGTGGTGGTGGTGGGGAGTCGAGTCAGCGGACATGACCGGCCCCAGTAGGGGAACGAGCCGCTCCGCAGGTTCCAGTGACCCCCAGTTCCTGCTCCTCGCCCCAGCTTGGCGTGACCCCAGTGGAGACGCTGGGCACAGCCCGAGCCCTAGATGTGTTACTGGGGCCCTGAGCCCCCCAGCTGCCGCTACCCCCAAGCACCTGCCTCCCAGGCCGAGACTTTCACCGCCCAGGAGGGCGCTCCACGCTGCACTTCCCCCAGCCCCTCAATACACTGGAGAAGAGCTAGGGTCGGGGGGCTCCCGTGGAGCGCAGGTCTGGCATAGGAGCCTCCAGCCCCATTTCCAGGGCTTCCTACGGGCTGCCCGGGGGCAACCTACCCTGCACGATGCCACCGCAGTCATTCCTGTGGGTTTTCATGTCCAGGTCACCCAAACGACGTCGCCCTAAGCCCGATGCCTCTGGCGAGGTGGGTTTGCTAGGTCGGCGTAGCGGGCGAGTTGCAGCAGCGGGAGAGACACTAGTGTGGACGCTGACCTAGTTAGGTTAAAGTAAGCTGCCTTATGTCGACTTAACTTTGTAATGTAGACATGAGTGTGCCCGGAGAGCTCCTGGGAGCGTAGCTAGAGAGATCCCCAGTACAGCACCTTCCCGCTCTGCCCTCAGTGTGTGTGGAGGAGACCATCTTTCCCAAAGAGAAAACAGGACAGCCCAGCCGCTTGCCTGAGGCCTCCCCACCTCTTGTGAGGCCCTTGTCCATCACTGGAGCCCTGCCCCCCACAAGAGGCTGGCATCTCCGCTCACACCCCCTCTCCCCCTCATGTTCCTTCGCACGCACCCGACTTTTTTTTGGCAACAGTTGGCACCTGTCCCGTTTGCTTTTGTCAGCTGATCAAGTCGGCCAGAGCAGGGACAAATTCCTCCTTTTGGAAAAAAAAGAGTCGGAAAAGCCGGGACAGGGCTTAAAAAAAGGGACTGTCCCAGCTGAAACCAGACGTATGGTCACCGTAGTGTGTGGGAATGGAAATCTACCTGGTGTCCGGGCCAGGCCTGGGGAAATGGGCTTTTCCTCGGTTATTTAGCACTGATCCTGGTAATCTGCTGCCATGAGGGCAGGGGCCAGGGGGCTCCTGGGGTCAGGGCTTGCTGGTGCAGAAGACACTATCACACCCTGGTGGAGACTGGGGATCATTTTGGATCTCCGTTTTAGACAGAGATTCAGATTGGGGCCCGTTAGACAGACCGAGACCGACCGACACACACACGCATCTGAAGAAGTGGGTTTTTTACCCAGGAAGGTTTCTGCCCAAATAAATCTGTTAGTCTTTAAGGTGCCACCGGACTCCTCCTTGTATTTTGTGGCTACAGACTAACATGGCTACCCCCCTGGTAGTACACACGAGTCCCTGTCTCTCTGCACTCCTTTCACACAGACAGACTCTCCCAGCCGTCCCTTCGCAAGGTACCCTCATTCCCTCCTGGCCCAGAGCTGGATCGGTTGTGTTTCAAACCTCTCTGGTTCCTCCCGGACACAAGCCCAGAGAAATCGGTGTTTGGAGGCTTCCCACAGCAGGGACACGGGGCAGAACCGTTAGTGAATCCAGCCTGGGGCTTGTGATGTGTAATAATGATCCATTGGTCACTCACCCCTCATAGCCCCCTTTGCTCCCCTGGGTGAGGTCTTTTCTGTCCTTCTTTCCTGCCAGGGGAGGAGGGGTGGATTGTATGGTGCACGCCACCTGCAGTAGGGACCTGCATTGTGCCCTTCAGATGCCATCTGCTGCCACAGTCCACCAGACTCCCCCTACTCCCGTGGGAAGGGGGGAATCTAACCCAGCTGGGGGGGGGGAACACATGAGCACAGTGTCACTTATAAACACCACTGGGAGGCAGAAATAGACCCGTCCCTTCCCCTCCCATCCCAATAAGTTAAGAGCCAAACAATTTGTTGGCAGGGAGATTCCTGAAATTGAAATTAAGGCACAGCCAAGGGGGCTGGGGAGAGAGAATCCCACCCTCTGAGGGTTATTTTCGCATCACCATCCTTGGCTGGTCTCATCGCATAAGCCTGTCGGCCTTTGAAGTCCACGACAAAAAATTAGGTCGATATGATAGAAGTCGATTTTTAGAAATCGATTTTATACAGTCGATTTCGTATGTCCACACACTTAAACCCGTTAAGTCGGCGGAGTGCGTCCTCGATTCTCGAGCACATTTTCAAAGACAAAAACCTTCGCGATCTTCTTATCTTTATTATCAAGAGGCATTGACAAGGATGATTGGTCCATACAATTAATTTGTGTGCCTGTTGGGAGCAGTTGGCAGAGAACGCTGGTCCTTGGCGGGGCAGGCTTGCAGTGTGTGGGATGGGAGTGAAATATTTCGCTTTAGGTTGAAATAAACGTTTCAATGCCTCCTGACCGCCAGCGGGAGTCGTGACAGCCCTGGGGACACAATCACCAGCTGAGAAACACCCATCTAGACAGACGTGTCCGGGGTGGGAACACGGTGCCTTTTATGATAGGAGGAGCCTCTTCTCCAGCTGTACAGGTAGTGGAGTTTTTCCGAAATACGAAGGCCCTTGGGAACAGGACTGGGCCTCTCGCTCGCAGAGATTTCATAGCAAGTGCCAGAGCGCAGGGATGGGATGAAGTCGGAATCTTTTAACAGAAGTTTTTTTTTTCCACTGGCAAATCCCGATTGGTTGAAGCCCACACTTCTCCCGGGAAAGGATCAAACACCGTTTTCAGCTTACCGTTTTTTTTGGTTAACACTTGTGAAATTGTGAAACCCATTTCCGAAACGAACGAACGTCCAGTGTGAAATGACTTTGGGTGTCAAGGCTTCCGCTCGTTATAGTAAAAAAAAAGGGGGGGAGAAGTCAAAATTAAAATAAAATTATTGAAACAAACTGTCTGGCTTGTTGTTTATTCTTATTTCTGGCTCTCAACCTTTTCTGAAGTTTCAGCTTTTTGGTCTGGATTCAGGACTGGGAAATGTTTTTCAATAGCTTGAAAATCTTCCCAGGAAGAGAGACAAGGTGGGTGAGGTAATTAATATCGTTGTTTGGACCCACTTCTGGGCAGTTTCCTGCCCAGCTCCAATGAACAACCTTCATTCCTTCTGCAAACAATACCATGGGGAGCCGAGGAGTCACCCCCCCACCCCCAGGGAACGTGACAAACCATTGCAACTGCTCATCAAATAAACGAGCCCAATACATGCAGCGATGCATTCTGACTGCGCGCACTGCATTAGCACCGGGGCGCCGCGGCCGTACCAGGGCCGCCTTGTGCCCGGCGCTGTACAAACCAGTCTCAACCGTTGTTATGAAACCAACCTTCTGTTTGTTCTATGGGGCGAACTCCAGCAATGCAGAAGGGCTCTGTGCTCATAGTGGGACCCTGGGCCGGCGGGGGAGGGGACTGGCGTGGGGCGGGGGGGGGGATGCAAACACTTGCCTCGTGTGATTCTTTCCACAGAGCCCCGGAAGGATGGTTCCCGACCGGCCAAGACCGACGTGCTGGGGAAACACCGGAAAAAGAGGCCTGAGGGAAAGCCTCTCCCTGTGGGCACAGCAGGTGCGGTGCCGCTCGGAGCTGGCCCCGTTTGCCGGGTCACCGCCTGCCCTGTTATGAAGTAACCAAGCACCATGGTCAGGGGAGACGGCCTAGTACAAAACTGCAGGTCGGGATTTGGGGAGGGGGGGGCACTGGCCGAGCTGCCGGGGTAGCCCAGGTCTGGGCTAGCAGGGGGCTGTGGGTCGGGAGTGAGGGGCACCGGCAGAGCTGGGGGGAGCCCAGGGCTGGGCTAGCAGGGGCTGTGGGTCGGGAGTGAGGGGCACAGAGTTGGGGGGGAGCCCAGGGCTGGGCTAGCAGGGGGCTGTGGGTCGGGAGTGAGGGGCACTGGTAGAGCTGCTGGGGTAGCCCAGGGCTGGGCTAGCAGGGGCTGTGGGTCGGGAGTGAGGGGCACTGGTAGAGCTGGGGGAGCCCAGGGTTGGTGCAGCAGGGGGCTGCGGGATTGGGGGGGCACTGGCGGAACTGTGGGGGGAGCCCAGGGCTGGGCTAGCAGGGGGCTGTGGGTCGGGAGTGAGGGGCACTGGTAGAGCTGGGGGGAGCCCAGGGTTGGTGCAGCAGGGGGCTGCGGGATTGGGGGGGCACTGGCGGACTGTGGGGGGAGCCCAGGGCTGGGCTAGCAGGGGGCTGCGGGTCGGGATTGGGGGGCACCAGCATAGCAGCAACATCCCCTCCATTTCAATTCGTACAATAATTTAAAAAATAACTACAGCTTAAAGGCCCTGGATCCGAAAGTCCAGACGGGTCCTGCTTTAGAAAATCCCTCAGGACGGTGCCAGCTGAACCCCCTCCCCCCCCCATCTGGGATGGCAAGATGCGTTGGGTCCATGGAGGCCGTAGACAGACTGTGCTATTAATTCTCTGTCCCCCCTGGCCCGTCGGAGCTGCGGGGCTGGCGTGGGACCCAGGGCTCACCAACGTGTCCGGACACAGACACACGTGTCCGTGGTAAAATACTTGAGGTCCGTGGTCATTTTTCAAACCAATGGAGTGACTGAGTAACAGAACCCCCGCCAATGTCCGTCACTAAGGCCAGTAATTTTGCCAAGTGTCCCTCACGCAACATGGTGGTGCCACCTCTGCGCAGGACCCCTGGCGCTAGGCGCTGTACATAAAAAAGGCCAGGCCCCGCCCCAACGAGCCGAGAGGCAATTTGCGGCTATAACCGGAACCGCGGAAGACGCCTGGGCTGGAGCATCCATCCTGGAGGGTGGGAACTGACGGGGCATTGGGCGCTAATACCCAGAGGGGCAGAGCCCAGGCAGGGTGCAGAGCTGGTGCAGGGGGCGGTGGCAGCTGCCATGGGGGGCCCAGCTGCCGCCAGGCTGGGGAGAGCGCAAGCAAACACACGGGCTTTGGCCTAGAGCCGGGACAAATAAACAGCCCTGGTCCGAGGCGCGGCTGGCTCCAAGGCCCCCCCGCCTGCCCAGAGGATCCTTGGCGCAACCCCCCCAGGTCATATTGTTTCTGCAAAAGGCCAAGAAACTGGCCAAGCTGGAACAAGCCAGTGGCCCATCTACCCGGAACCCTGGCGCTGCCTGGATGTTGCATCTGCTAGGGTGGCATTATAGGGAGGGGGGGTGTTAAATTCCTTCCTGACCCGAGTGGGGAATCTGCCCTGAAGCATGACAATCAATCACCCTGGCCCGCGAGCTCTGAGCGAGATAACGGCGGGTTCCTTTCCCTGCCCCCTAGGCGCCACCGAGTGGACCTCCTGGTTCAATGTGGACCACCCCGGCGGGGAGGGCGATTACGAGAGCCTGGAGGCCGTCCGCTTCTACTACCGGGAGCGGGTGTGCGCCCGGCCAGTCTCCATCCAGGCCCGCACCACCGAGTGGGAGCTGCCCGAGGACGTGGGCGAGATCGTGCACTACAGCCCCGAGAAGGGATTCTGGTGCATCAACCGGGAGCAGCCGGGGGGCAGAACCTGCTCCAACTACCACGTCCGCTTCCTGTGCCCCGCGGGTGAGTGAGTGCCTTAGGGGCGGGGCGGGGGGGGGGCGCTGGGTCTGAGGGTCACCAGGCAGTGCCCTCTCCAGATCCCCGACCTCCTGGGTGTCGGGCCCCGCCGACCCTGCCATTTTGTGTCAGCCCAGGGGGGCCCACGGGTGCCGGGTCCTTCCTCTATTCATTGCCAGTCCCTGGTGCTTCCCGGCCCCACCCCCAGCGATGCGCGAGGCCCAGGCTGCCCCTGCCCTCCCTCCTGACCCCTGGGCCCTGAAGGCTGAGGACTCTGCTTCCAGCCGGGTGTCTTGAGAGAACCGTTACTGACCATGAAATGACCCCGCGGGGAGCACCCCAGGGTGCTGGACATGCTGCAGCCGGGGGGGTGGAGGGGGGTGTACGGGGCACCGTCCCTCCACCTCCCACCCCCACCAACTACGTGCCGGGGAGCATGCCGGAGGGCGGGACACTAGACTGGCCTGGGAGGGTCGGAGGATGGCCCTGGTGTGGGGACCCCGGCAGTGCCATGGAGACGCTGCTCTCACACCCCGAGAAGGGGCTAAAGCACCCGGCTGGCCAATGGCCACAGACGATGGATCTGGACCTCCCAACAGGCAGGGATGGCTCCCCCCACGGCCCCCATCCCCTGCCGCCGAGCGGCTCCCGTCGCTCATCCGCACCGCGGCCTTTGGCTTCAGCCCCGCGACGGGTCCCTTCCAGCCGCCTGCTGCTCCCGCCCCCCATCCGCCCGTCTCCCGGGGAGGGGGGATTCGCAGATCACCCCCCTGGGCACCTCCTAGGGACTGAACAGCCCCCGGCCCCTCCCGGCCAGCTCCTGCATTGCCCCCTCGCTGGGGGCGGGAGCGTTAAATCCAGCCGGTCTCTTCCATCGCGACCCCCTGGTCTCGTCCCCTCTCACCGCCCGCAGCACCAGCGTCAGTGTCCCCCCCACCCCCCATGCCGGCCCTGCAGGGAAGGGGGGTTAATCCTTTGCCTGCCAGCCAGTCCAATGCATCGTCCATCTGCTGGGAAAGTTGCTCGCAGCGGAAGGCCCCGGGGTACTGGGGCAGCTGGACCCCCCCGTGCTGCTGCTGGTGGTGGTGATGGGGGAGGGGGATTACAAACATGCCCCTTATTGGGCCAGTGCCGGGGAAGTGTGGGGGGGAGATGCTTGACTCCAGGGCCTCCGAGAGCGGGCAGGTTTCAGTAACTCTCCCCGCCGGGATTCTCTGCCCTGGGCGCCCCCCCCAGTAACCCCTCTTGTCCCCCTGCCCCCCCAGAGCACGACGACTGGTCGCACTGGTCCGCCTGGAGCGCCTGTTCCAGACCCGCCTGCGGGGACAGCGGGCTCCAGACCCGACAGCGCAGCTGCCTCCCCAAGCAGCCCCGGTCCGGGTTGCAGCCCAAGTGTGCGGGGAAAGCCACGCAGAGACGGGCGTGCAGCGCCGGGCCCTGCACAGGTAACGGGCCGCGGTGCCGCTGGGCGACCCGGGGGGCTTGTGCACGGGCCCCGGTGCCGGGATCCGAGCTCAGCTCTCCCGTTCGCCGGCCGGCCGCGGCGTGAGGGGCACCGATGGTTCGTGGCGAGAGACGCGCTGGACTTACAGCGAGGCCCCAGCGGGGCCGTCAGCCCCCCACCAAAAAGCGACTGACAAAGATCAGCGGAGCAGCTGTGAGTCCATCCCGGGGAGGGCACCCCCGTGCGTGTGTGCACAGTGTCAGCCAGCAGGGGGCAGTGTGCGCGCACACACACAAACACACACAGACACACTCCCCCCCCCCCCAAATTAATCTCCTTTGGTTGGAAAATCGTTCCCAGAGGGTGGTTATCAGTGGTTCACAGTCATGCTGGAAAGTCATAACAAGTGGGGTCCTGCAGGGATCGGTTCTGGGTCCGGTTCTGTTCAATGTCTTCATCAATGATTAATGGCATCGAGAGGACACTTTTATAAAGTGTGTGGGTGATACCCAGTGGGGAGGGGTTGCAAGTGCTTTGGAGGATAGGATTAAAATTCAAAATGATCTGGACAAACTGGAGAAATGGTCTGAAGTAAATAAGGTGAAATTCACTAAGGACAAATACAAAGTACTCCACTTAGGAAGGAACAATCAGTTGCGCACATACAAAATGGGAAATGAGCACCTAGGAAGGAGTCCTGGGGCAGAGCGATCTAGGGATCATAGTGGCTCACAAGCTAAATATGAGTCAACAGAGTGATGCTGTTGCAAAAAAAGCAAACATCATTCCCGGACGTATTAGCAGGAGTGTTGTGAGCAAGACGTAAGTAATTCTTCTGCTTTACTCCGCACTGATTAGGCCGCAACTGAAGTATTGTGTCCAGTTCTGGGCGCCACATTTCAGGAAAGATGTGGACAAATTGGAGAAAGTCCAGAGAAGAGCAACACAAATGATTAAAAAATGCGGCCTATGGGGGAAGATTGAAAAAACTGGGTTTGTTTAATCTGGAGAAGAGAAGACTGAGAGGGGACATGAGAACAGTTTTCAACCACATAAAAGGTTGTTACAAGGAGGAAGGAGAAAAATGGTTCTTGTTAACCTCTGAGGATAGGACAAGAAGCAATGGGCTTAAATTGTAGCCAGGGCGGTTTAGGTTGGACATTAGGAAAAACTTCCTAACTGTCAGGGTGGTTAAGCACTGGAATAAATGGCCTAGGGAGGTTGTGGAATCTCCATCATTGGAGATTTTTAAGAGCAGGTTGGACAAACACCTGTGGTCTAGATAATACTTAGTCCTGCCTTGAGTGCAGGAGACTGGACTAGATGACCTCTCGAGGTCCCTTCCAGTCCTACGATTCTATGCCTGGGGCTCCTGGTACCACACACAAATAATATGAATTACTCTAATTTAACACCAGTGTCTCCCCTGCCCCCTACACACACCGAGTTATTTCAGACTCCTGCACGTGCCATTCTGTGCCATGCCACGTCCGGGCACAACAGCACATTCCGCTTTTCTTAAAGCCACCAGCTGAATTATTTTAAAGGACTTTTTCTTTCACCAGTTCATTAAATCAGGAATAAGGAGGGAAAAAACCCATTTTAAACAAGAAAGGCCCTCAATGCAGCCGGTACATCAACAGACAGGAATGTCAGACATGTGCCTGTGGTCTAGAACGGCTGATTTTTTATTTTTTTTATGGTGAAGGCTCTTTTTAATGGACTCTTTCATGGCGGGTGGCTGGCAGCTCTGAGCGCTGGATACGTTCTTGGTGGGAACAGGCCCCAGATCTCTGCATAGCTGCGGGGGGGGGGGAGGATTTTTTTAGGTTGACTCCCCCCTCCTATCACAATGCATGGCAAGTTTTTCTTTACACCCCGCTCTTCAGCGCTGGGTCCATATGGGCAGCGTCCACGCCATCTGTTCTCTGCGAGCCGCTCAGGGTAATTGAAGTAGCAGAGGCCTAGGACATAAAAATAGTTTGGCAGGAACGTGCGGAAGGCTGAGCCTGGGAACTTGACGCTGGGAATGGACAGCGCCCTGGCCCTTGGCCTGCAGGGATTGGTTTGAATGATCCTCCAACGCAAGGGGGCCGGGACCTCGGGCCGTGCCAGGGTAGGGGTAGGGGAGTTCTTTTGAAACCAACTTTGGTCACATCCCCAGCTTGGGGCACAATGGAACTCAAGGCAAGGCGCGTTCTGCGTCTCCGTGGCCTGGCATCTTGCGTCGCCATCTACACCAGTGCAAAAGCAGGTGTGAACCACTGCCATTGCACTCTGCTTGTGTTTCACGCTCACTCTGCACTGGTGTCAACAAGGACAAAGGAGATGGAGCTCAGTGCCAACCCAGCATGGGTTCCCTGGAGGGTCACATCTGCCCCCTAAGTAGGATTCAGCAGCCGAGGGGGGAGCCTGCAGGAGGATCCCCCCCACCCTTGCCCTACCAGGCATGTTCTCCAGGCTCAGGTCAATGCACAGGGCAGCGTGGGGGAGCTCTCCCCACAGGTCCATTCCCAGGATTCTCTGTGCAGCGCTGTGCGCATGGAGGAACTGCTGCCTGATGGGATCACTGGTGTCTCCACCCCCAGATGCTGGGTGGAGCGAGTGGGGCGCCTGGAGCCCCTGCTCCAAGAGCTGCGGTAGCGGTGGGAAGCGAGTCCGGCATCGGAGCTGCAAGAAATCCAAGAGTTCCCACTGCGTCGGCCGCCCCTCGGAGGTGCAGAAATGCGCCCGGACACCCTGCCCAGGTACTGGCCATGCTGGGGCTCCCTCACCTGGGCCACCCACAGCAAGAGGGACCAGCCTCTGTTGTGGCCAGGGTTTGGGGTGGGGCAGGTCATCCCTGACCTGCATTTCGGGGTATCTGACAGGGCAGCTGCCCAGGAAGGGCGGGGAACCGTTGTTCTTCAGGACAGTCCAAAAATCCCCTGGATTTGTGAATTGGAGTGAGATGGTTGGGACCTGAGCTCAGCCCCTTGTCCGTTACTAGGTCCTACTCCATCCCATTCATCCATCCATCCTATCTAGCCAGCCAGCCAATCCAGCTGCTCACCCAGACCCTTTGTTTTGCCCTCAGCTCTGAGGGGTATTTGGAATTTCTCACTTTTCAGATCTTGTCCAAACCCGTCTGTAAGAAAGGCAGGACTGTTATGACCCACCAAGTGAGCTCCCCCTGGCCTCTTCTCCCCGGTTCTCTCCGCCCATCCCCGGCCTGTTTCCTCTCTGTCCCCATCTCTCTCCCCTCCCCCGGCCCGGAGTGGGGCAGTGTAGTGGGGGGACTGCCCCACTCCTGGAGAACAGGGGTTAAAAGCAGCCAAGCCAGGCTCATTGGGGACGCAGCCACAGCGGTGGCCAGCTCACATAGGGCCCAGCTGGCCCTGATCAGAGGTTGGGTGTAGCGGGTTGGGGGTTCCCCTGGGAGGGGAGGCCCAGAGCGAGGGGGTACTGCTGGGGCAGAACCCCGAGGCAAAGATCACCGGGGTCCGTGAGGGACACGGGGCCAGCGGCATGGGAGATACTGGCCTGCAGAGGGTGCTCTGTATGCTGGAAAAGAGCTGATTCCCAGCTGGCCAGCAGGAGGCGCTGCACCGAAGGCAGAACTACCCTAGGGAGCTCAGGTGCCCGGAGGGTGGGGGTGATAACAGGGGAAAGGCCTGCCCTGCTGGCACTGAGCCGAGCCCAGCGCTCCCCCTCTGGGACTTAGAGACAGGCCTGACCCCAGCTCCGAGCAGCACAGGCCCAACAGGGGGGCATGCGACCCACCTCTCCCCATGCCCCCATCTTGCTCACTTAGGCTCCAGCCACCACCGCCCTGGCAACCCAGCCGTGGGTCTCCATTAAGCACGAGCTGCCTCTCGTTCCCAATGACGTACAATGGCCTGCTGGCTGGGCCACCATGATCCACTCCTGGGTATTCCCCGGGAGCAGGGGCCATGGGGTGAAAGTGCCTGGGAAGGGCTGAGCCTCCCTGGGAAGGGTCAGGAGCCCGGTTGCTGCCACGTGGGTAGTTTGGGGAGGGCGGTGGGTCCCATCTCAGAGCCCCGAGGGTCCCCCTTCCCGCTCTCTCCTGGGGGAGCGGGGGTGTCCTAGCGTGTTCCACTCTCATTGCATTCACCTCTGTCCCTGCCCCCAGCCTGCCAGCTGAGCTGCGCCCTGGGTGCGGCGAACAAGAACTGCAGCAGCTGCGCGTGCCGGGATCACACCCTGGTGGGCACCGTCCTGAGCGCCGAGGGGGCCGCCCTCGCCAATGCCCGGGTCTCCCTCAAGGCCAAGCCCCAGGCCGTGCTGGCCAGGACCGACCGCCGGGGCAGCTTCAGCATCCGGGGGGTCTGTGCCAGCAGCGGGGCCAATGTCAGCGTCCAGTTGGAGACGTTCACCCCGGGCGAGGCTCAGATTGTCTCCAATGGCTCCAGGAGGTCGTCGGTGCAGGTCACGCTCCAGAGACAGGGTGAGGGGCCCTGCCTGGTGTGTGTGTGTGTGTGTGGGGGGGGTGTCCCATGTCATCCTCTAGGGACTGCTCCACTCAGAGGAGAACAGCTTGCTAGTGCTGCCCGCTAATGGAGTTGCTCTTTGAGTTCCAGTGGGTAGAGGTCTGTGCTGCAGGGACAAAGACCCCGGGTTCAAGCCCCACTGGTGACCCATCCGGGAGGGTTGCTTCAAAAGGGAGCCCTTAAAGCACAGGACCCCCATGACTGATGATGCCATGAGCCTTCTTGGGGAGCTGACAGCAAGTGTGTGTGTGTGGGGGGTAAGGCTGAACTGGGGGGAGCCGGGAGCTGGATTCTGGGCAGACTCAGGGCGTGACTTCTGAGTGAGGTGGAATATGGGGTGGGGTGGGAGCAGATTTGGGGGGGATGGGAGTGGAGTAGTGGTGGGGGAGGATGGTAGTTGCCATCACTGGTGCATCGTTGCCTCTTCTGCTCCCTCTCTGTCCGGCAGAGAAGCCCTACATGGTGATGCACCCCGAGTCCAAGGTGCGGGTGGCAGGCCAGGGCGTGACTCTCTGCTGTGCGGCCTCCGGCAACCCCCTGCCCACGAAATATCACTGGTGAGTTGCAGGAACTGGACGAGCCGGCCCTTGGCAACCGCCATCGGCCTTGGGGGGAGACTTGGGTTTGCCCCCGGCTTAGCCTGGCCTCCCAGACCAAGGTGGGGGCAGTGTTGTAGGACAGGAATAGCAGGGGAAGGGGCTGCAGGTCGGGAGTGAGGGGCACCGGCAGAGCTATGTGCGGGAAGATCCAGCTTTAACGTTCAGATGGCAGCATGAGTGTGTGGGATTGTGGCGAGGGGCGGGGGGGGGAGGGTTGTGGTGGGGGGGGATTGAGGGTGTACGTGGAGGTGGGGCTTGGAGTGGTGGTGGGGGTTGTGGGAGGGCTAACGGGGGGTTGTGTGTGTCGGGAGCGGGGGTTGTGTGTGGGAGGGCTAACGGGGGGTTGTGTGTGTCGGGAGCGGGGTGTGTGTGTGGGAGTTGGAGGGGTGGTGGGTGGTGTGGGGGGGGTTGAGGATGTGTGTGTATGTGTGTGGGGGGGGTGCACGGAAGGGATGGGTCTGTGCGTACAGGGGAACCCCCCTGCAGGAGCCGTCCAGCCGGCCGGCCGGGCAGCAGGCGCGATCCGATGCTCCAACCCCCCAGTCGCTGATGCTCTTTGCTTGCCCGTCTCCCGCAGGTACCACAACGGGACGCTCCTGGACCGGAAACTGCACAAGTACAACGGCAGCTTGGTGCTGCGGGACCTGGAGCTGCACCAGGCCGGATTCTATCACTGCAAAGCCAGCACTGACGTGGGCTCCATCAAATCCTCCCCCGCGTTCCTGACCGTGACTGGTGAGTCCTGGGGCGGCCACTGGGCGGGAGACGGGGTCGCTACCCCCAGCTCACCCGGGTCGGCCATTGCACTAGTGCTCTTGGGGAGAGCCGGGGAAGGAATCTCCTCCAGTCGTGAAGGCCGTTGATTGACAGGCCATGGACTCTGGTTAGTGACTTTCCAATGGCGCCAGTGGAGGCTGGATCAGAGCCCAGGCTGTCCTCAGGGTACAGCCTCAGGCCCTGGGGCACAAGAAGCCGGTTGAGTAGCAGAGGGCAGCTGTGGTGAACCCGGCACCGGCCAAGCCAGAGCTGGGAGCTGCTGCAGGACGAGCTGCAGCTCCCGGCTGGGCTGTGACGTGCTCCTGTCCTCTGGGGGCTGGCACAGGGGAGGGCCTGGCACCTCCGCTCCACAGCAGCTTGACCCGAGGGCTACTTGAGGTTGCCAGGCCTCTGCCCAGCCTGGTTTATTATTGTAGGGTTGCTGCCGCCACTGGATCCCAGGTCAGCCGTTCAGCAGCGTGGGGGCTGGCTGCTCGGAGGGATTGGGGGTGGGGTGGGGCAGGGGCAGGCCCTAGCAACCTGATTCAGGGTGAGTCGTGCTTTACCCCTTGCTGTAGAAGGAGCTGGGTGCTACTCGCCTGGATTGGGGACGGGGTGTCTGATGCTCGGTGGGGGAGAGGCCGCTGCGTTTGGCATCTCGGTACCGGTCAAGCGCTGTGGAGAGATTTCCTCTCGCAGCCCCTGACGTGACTCTTCTCTTCTCTCTCCGGCCCAGGCCAGGGGCAGCCGAGCTGCAAGGCCGAGCCGGAGGAATACCTCATCAAGCTGCCCAGCGAGTGCTTCCAGGAGGCTGGGCGCTCCCCGTACTACAAC
Organism: Chrysemys picta bellii; assembly: GCF_011386835.1. NCBI lineage: Eukaryota > Metazoa > Chordata > Testudines > Emydidae > Chrysemys > Chrysemys picta. Next base: position 14,173,627 of record NC_088815.1, on the reverse strand, counting down.
GTGGGGCGCTGCCCCGATGTCCGCTGCGCCGGGAGCCTGAAGGACGAGCTGCAGTGCCGGGATGGGGCAGGACACTGCTGCAGGGTCCGGCGCATGGAAGTGCGGGAGATCCACTGTGCCGGCTCAGTCCTGCCCGTCAAGGTGGTGGCCGAGTGCGGCTGCGAGAGATGCGCCCGGCCCAAGATCCTGGTGCACGGCCGGGTGACGGCGGCCGACGACGGGGAGCCGCTGCGCTTTGGCCAGATCTTCCTGGGCAAAGAGACCATCGGCTTCACTGGCTACAAGGGCACCTTCGCCATCGACGTGCCCCCGGACACGCGGCGGCTGGTGGTGCGGTTTGTGGACCGGCTGCAGAAGTTTGTGGACACGGTCAAGGTCCTGCCCTTCGACCCCCGGGGCGGCGCCGTCTACCAGGACATCAAGGTGATGCGGAAGAAAGAACCGGTGGACCTGGACCCCACGCAGGCCAATACCATCCTGCTGGGGGAGCTGGAGGGCCAGGAGCCGGTGGGGGAGATGGTTATACCAGCTGCATCCTTCCTCCGGCCCAACGGGGAGGTGTACAATGGCACCGTCAAGGCCAGCGTGACCTTCCTGGACCCCCGGGACGTCACCACGGCGGCCGCTGCCTCCAGCGACCTCAACTTCATCAACGCCGAGGGGGATCTCTTCCCCCTGAGGACCTACGGCATGTTCTCCGTGGACTTCCGGGAGAGCGAGTCCAACCAGGTGCTGCAGACGGGCCGGGTGGAGGTGCGGGTGGACACGGAACAGATCCGCATGCCCGAGCACCTCCAGAAGATGAAGCTGTGGTCCCTGAACCCTGAGACAGGCCTGTGGGAGGAGGAAGGCGCCTTCCGCCGGGCCAAGGAGCAGCGGGGCAAGCGGGAGGAGAGGGCCTTCTTGGTCGGCAACGTGGAGATCCGGGAGAGGCGGCTCTTCAACCTGGACGTGCCCGAGAGCCGCCGCTGCTTCGTCAAAGTCCGGGCCTACATCAACGAGAAGTTCATCCCCAGCGAGCAGCTGGAGGGGGTGGTCGTCACCCTCATCAACCTGGAGCCCGAGCCCGGCTACTCCTCCAACCCCCGGGCCTGGGGGCGCTTCGACAGCGTCCTCACCGGGCCCAACGGAGCCTGCCTGCCGGCCTTCTGCGACAGCCAGCGGGCCGACGCCTACACGGCCTACGTGACCGCCACCATTGGCGGGGAGGAGCTGGAGGCGGTGCCCTCCAGCCCCAAGCTCAACCCCAACGCCGTGGGGGTGTCCCAGCCCTACCTCAACAAGCTGGGCTACCGCCGGACGGACCACGACGACCCCCGCCTCAAGAAGACAGCCTTCCAGATCAACCTGGCCAAGCCCAACCCCAACAACATAGATGAGGTCAACGGGCCCATCTACACCTACCGGAGCCTGAGGGAGTGTGAGGAGGCGCCCGTTGCCGACAACCACTTCCGCTTCTACCGGGTGGAGGTGGACAAGTACGAGTACAATGTCGTGCCCTTCAAGGAGAGCGACCTGGCCTCCTGGACCGGCGACTACCTGTCCTGGTGGCCCAATCCCCAGGAGTTCAGGGCCTGCTACATCAAGGTGAAAATCAGTGGGCCTCAGGAATACATGGTAAGGTCCCGGAGCGTGGGCGGCAGCCACCCCCGGACACGTGGCCAGCTGTACGGCCTACGGGACACCCGCAGCGTCCGGGACATGGAGATCTACAACACCTCGGCCGCCTGCGTGGAGTTCAAATGCAGCGGGATGCTCTTCGACCAGAGCCTGATCGACCGCACCTTGGTCTCCATCGTCCCTCAGGGCAGCTGTCGCCGCACCGCCGTCAACAGCCTCCTGCGGGAGTACCTGGGCCGCCACCCGCCGGTGGTGGAGAACAACGACACCGCCGTCTTCAACATGCTGGCGCCTGTGGACCCACTGGGCCACAACTACGGCATCTACACGGTCACCGACCAGAACCCCCGACTGGCCAAGGAGATCGCCATCGGCCGCTGCTTCGACGGCACGTCTGACGGCTTCTCCCGGGAGATGAAGTCCGACGTGGGCACAGCCCTGACCTTCTACTGCCAGGAGAAGCCCGTCACCCGGCAGAGCTTCTTCCAGCGCCTGCTCAGCTCGCCCGTAGACACCCTGACCGAGATCCGCCGTGAGATGAGGGGCAACGAGCAACTGCAGGCCCCCTCCCAGGTGGTGGCCTACCCCGCTGGCCTCAGGACCGGGATCTCCACCCAGACCCGACGGACCCCCAGCAGCCGGAGAAGGATGGGCCTGATCCGGGCTCAGCAGTGAGCGGCACCAGCGCTGCTGGCCCCCCCCACAACTCGCACATGCCCCCCACTCTCCCATTCTGGTTTAAAGACCCTTTCACAACATTCCCTGGGGTCTCTAACGCAGAACACCACCTTGCCTCCCTCCCAAAGTGTCCCCCCTCCCTCCCCACCCAAGTCACTGTCCCCCAAGGCTTCTAGATAAACTCTGCTAGTGCCTGTGGGGGACACCAGCCCACAGACTTTCCTCGCATGAAATGTCGGCATGGGGTGGGGGGGACCCTTGTTCCCTATCATTAGAACACTCAGGTGGGGGAAGCACCTCGTGGCTGGGAGTAGAGCCCAGAGCGGGACAGTCAGCATCGGTCACTGGTCTGTCCAAACTGACTCCTCCCTGCTCCGTTCTCGCTGGCCTGTGGTAACATCCCACGCCCGGGGCTCTCAATGGCCCTGAGCTAGCGCGGGCAGGTAGGGCTGGCGCCCCGTGTTATCCACCCCCTGAGCTTCCCAGCATTCATGCAGTTAGCTCAGCGCCACACGTCTGCTCCCATCTCCTGCTTTGCCCCCGCCCCACAACAGGCGGAGGGTGAATGGGGGGCATTGCCCCCCCAAACTAGGCCCATGGTCCCCACCACTTGCACCATGCACTGGCCGGGGGCAGCAGAGAGCCAGAGGATGGTCTGTTACTTACTTGACCCAGCCATCATATGCTACAGGGGACGCTCCCAGTGTGAGGCGCACAGACCCTCGCCTGGAGAGAACCAGCCCCTGAGCTTATCTTTTAAACAGGATATTTCAGTGGGAACAGGTGAATTTGACAGGAATAGCATCCCCCACCCCTGCTGGCAAGCCTCACCCTCCCTGCAGCAAGAGCAGCATCTGAAACGGACTAGAGACAAGCGTGAAACTGACCAGCAGCCCCTGTTTTCAGCTTGGGAGAGTGAACAACGCGGAGAAGCAAATTAGATCTTTTTGCATCCTTCCTGTGTTAATATTAACGAGCTAAAGGGTGATTAGCGCCACAGCTAAGGAAACCCATAGACACAGAGCCTGACAGCATCCTTTTCAAGCATGAAATGCTTCGATTTGGGTCAGTGCAGCACAGGCCGGAAACGAAACCCCCTTGGATGTGCTTAAAGGGAAAGGAAGAAAACTAGAAATTTGACATTCATTTCATAGTGCCCCCACCCCCACGCCTGCCGGGGTACGAAAAGCAACAGAATTATAAAGCAAAGCAAACTCAGTCTCCCCTAGAATAGACACCAGGACCCCTAGATACAGGCTTCTCTGCGGCAGCACTAGTGGTTGGTACCAGCCCGTTTTTTCAAGCAATCTTTTCTTTGGTGGGTGGCCAAAAATTAAAACCAAAATTATTTTCTTTCCTCATTTCCTATGGGTTGGGTGGGTAAAATACGTCCTCCCCACGTCTGGTACCGACGTTCCTCCCCGCCGGAAAAGAGGGGAAATTAAGAAAAAGTGTGTAGGGGGGAAAATGCCCCTTGGCAAACAGACCCTGAGCAGGTTTCCACGCCAGAACTGGGTACGGCACATGCCTGCCCCCACTTGCCTCACTGCGCCAGACAACCGTAATGCGCGGTGATTTGCAGATCTCCGGCCTTGTGTCCGTCAGCTCCCTGCCCTGCCCAGCCAGGGACCAGCCACACCACAACTGGCAGCTCTGCTTGGCTGGATCCAGGTCAGTGTTGGTCCATGGAACTGTTAGTGCAATTGGCCTGAATTAGCGCAGGGGCCTGTCCCCCAGCCAGGCTGCTCCTGGAGTGTCGAAACACAGGGGCAGGGTTCTGCTGGGGACCACGGTCTGTGCAGGACGGTCTGGTTTGCCAAGGCATGTCGATAAACGGTGCAGATTTGTACATTATTTATTATAAAATATATGGTTGTGTTTTCATCAGTCTGGACGAGGTGTGTCCCTGGGCGCCGCGCGGTATCGGCCCAAGCGGGGCTGGAGCCGGGGCTGGAACGTAGGTATCGCCCACGGGCATAGTGTGCGCTCACCCGCTCGCTGTCTCTCAGCAAAACTGCTCGGGCCTGGCTCCCTCGTGTGAGGTATTTCCCAACCCAGGGCTGGGCCCAGCCGGAACTGGAGGAACCTGAGTGTCTGCATGGCACAAAGCTGTAAGCCCTGCGATCCTCAGAACCACCCATTCACCAGCAATCCAATCTCCCGCCCATTCACCAGGAATCCAGCCTCCTGCCCATTCACCAGCAATCCAACCTCCCACTCACCCACCTATTCAGCAGTAATCCAACCTCCTGCCCATTCACCAGCAATCCAACCTCCTGCCCATTCACCAGGAATCCAACCTCCCACTCAGCTGCCCATTCACGAGCAACCCAACCTCCTGCCCATTCACCGGCAATCGAACCTCCCGTTCACCCGCCCATTCATCTGCTCATGAAGTCATCTAGCCTCTACCCAGGCACTCCATTCACCCATTTCTTCACTTCGCCTGCCCACCTACTCATCTTTCCCCACCTAGGCTTGTTCATCCACCTCGTCCTCCCATCCATATCCACCCCCATATCCTCCCTCATCCATCCACATGGCTACTCCCTCATCCATCCACACACCCGTGCCATAGGTCCACCCCCATCCATCCATCCACATCTCCCCACTCATCTATTGACTTATTCCTCTGCCCATCCAGCCCAACACTCACCAGCTCTCCTAGCATCTAATCATCAGCCACTTTCCCCCCATCCTCCAACGTCACCCGGGTTTGCCTGCATCTCACTGATAGTTCAGGACCCTAGCAGGTCAGAAACAATGCGCCAGCATCCCCCTCACTCACACTGGTGTCAATCAGGAATAATTCCCACGCCCTTAATGCAGACACACTGGGTAACAAACACTGCTGTGAGAGGAGAATCAAGCCAGTGGCTGGGGGTGGGTCAGTTCCTTCGCTGCCATAAACTGGTGCAGCCCCAGTGACGCCAATCACACAGCACCAATTTACAGCTGGGAACCGGCCCCCAGTGGTGTCAGCTGGAGCTGGGCCCCTTGACACTAGCTGCGGCTCTGTCCACAGAGACAGTCTCTGCCCCTGTCCCCTCAGTCTCGGCCTCACTTGCCAACATCTTGCGACTCATGTGCGCAGCCAGCTCCGGGGCTGGGCTGCACCTTTAATTTTCCAAACGGCGGCTAGCTTGTGGCAATAAGCCGAGGCCGCCGTGGGTGGTTGCCCAGCCCCCGCGCCAGCTCCTGGGGGTCTGACCATGCTGGAACGTGGCAGGAGTTTCTCTAAGGGCTGGAGGACACCGGTGCCTATGGCGAGCTAGCCGTGGAGCATGGGTCCCCCGGGCGGGGCTGATAGTAGCCGCAACAAGTGGCATTGGGGCATTTCAACCTGTGTGGCTGGCCCCATGTGCCTCCCACCGCATCACTGAGGCTTGTTCAGCCATCTAATCACTCACCACCCATGAGTCTCATCCACCCTCCCGTCCTCCCGGTCACCCCATTCAGCCACCCAGCTCGGGAACACACCTGTTCACTCACTAACTCCACACCCAGCCAGGCTGGGACAAGCCAGTGGCCCCTCTACCCTAGCGACAGCACAGTTGTGATCAACCACATGGGCTGCTTCAGAGACGCACCTTGATGTCCTGCTGGGAAGTTGGTAATTAGGGGATTTGGTACCTTCCACTTAAGTCCAGCTGTACTGAGTGTGGGGGTGGGGGGTGTAAGTAGCTCCAGACCATCCAATGGGCTGCGTGGAATGAGTTTAATGGATCTCAGACTTGCCCGTGCACAGGGGCCCAGATCACAAGAGCCCTGGTTGCTGGCTCTGAACTCTGTTCCTGCCCTGAGCAGTGGTAGCTCCGGGCCAGAGCTGGGGCATGTTGCTGGGTGTGGGAGTAGCCCACCGGTCACGGCCAGGGCTGTGGAGCCAGGCCGTCAGTCTCGCACCGACATCGTTCACTAGCATGGGATTTGCACTAAGAGTGAGGCTCAGCTCATACACTGCTCTGTGGTACCAGAACCTGCCCCCAGGAGCAGCTGTTCCGGGTGAGCTCTCCGGGCCGCGGCCAGAGGGCCACTTGGCCAGTCAATTTTTGGGGGGTTGCTTGCGACACTCGCCCTGGGAATTTGGGTGGACGGTCAGGGGCTGCTTTCCCATTGCCCTCGCCCGGCCTGGGGCTGGATGGGAGCCGCCAGCCACTGTGCCATGTGCTGAGCGGCGCAGGGAGCATTGACGGCCTCCCTAGCGCTCGCTGTGTTTCAAACAGAGAGGGGCCCAGCCCAACGCGCCAGGTCGGCTGACCCAGGAGGAGGGGCTGTGGGGGAGCACAGCTTATTTCAGCCAGGGAGAGGCGCGCGAGCTCTTCCCTGCCCCTTCCCCATCTGGTACCTTGATGGGCCAGACACAGAGCGCTGCTGAGTACCCTGTGCCCTGGCCCATTGCCCCGAGGGGTTGGCTCAAAACTAGGCTCCGGCATTAACGACCGGGTCTAACCGAGACAACCTAAACCTGCAGCTGGCTTGTGCTCCCCGACCCCCTTTGGGGCGCGTCGAGTGCTGGGGCCTGGGGCCTGTTGTGAAAGACACCGATGGCCCACAGGACGCCAGCAGCTAAAGCCCTTAAGGGTCTGGGGCTTTGTGCGCAGGCCCTTGGCTGGTGTGAGCTGGCACCAGGCCGGGATGCGGCTGTCACCTGCGGAGGGGTGGCTGCGGGGGATGCTGGGAAGTTAAGGCTCCCACACACTTTCCTTATCACACTTCAATAACCAGCTGCCGGCGAACGCTTGGTTTTTACAGCTGGCAAAACCGTGTCCTTTCCCCAGCTGTGAAAGCAGCACAAGGCATGTTGCCTCGTGCCGTGTGCGTTTCAACCGCAGAAGCGTTTCACCCATTGGTGATGTTTTAAATACATGGCTCCTGGGCCCACCTTGGGTTGCATATGGTAATAAACGCAGCGTGTCACAGTATAGCCACTGTGCTGTGCATCTTCAGGGAGCAGCGTAAGCTTTAACTACACCTCGACATTCCCCTCGGGGGGTATTATCCCTGTTTTACAGACAGGGAAACTGAGGCACGGAGCAGGGCAGTGACTTGGCTGGGGGAGAGACAGCAACAGGTTGCCAGACAGATAGGCAGGAGCTGCTGGATGGATAGATATCCAGAGTCCTCTGTCTATGCACTCTGTTCTCAGAGGATGACACGGACAGATGATAGAGTGTCTGTCTGTCTCACTAGCTGATAGATGGGCGGACAGAAAGACAGACAGAGAGTTTACCCCCCCACTCTGCCGATAGCCCTGGTGCTGGTGCAGTAGCATCCCCCTCCCCTTGCACAGTCACCCCCTGGCCCAGTGATGGGGCCCCTTGTTACTAGGGTGACCAGACAGCAGGTGTGAAAAATCGGGACGGGGGTGGGGAATAATAGGAGCCTATATAAGAAAAAGACCCAAAAATCGGGACTGTCCCTCTAAAATTGGGACATCTGGTCACCCTACTTGTTACCCACACACTGCAGGGGGTGAATTTAACCCTCGGTGAAGCGTGGGGCAGCTCAGGCCAGATGCCCCCTTGGTTCGTGTTACGAGCCGCCGAGCAGAGCGGGCTGGTTGGCCCCATGCTGCCGAGTGGGGGGTGCACAGTTTCACATGCAAAGGATTCCACAGGCTGGTGTAGGAACTGGATTTTATAATGTACTATGAGAATGAATGTATGATTTGATTTCATCCTGTCAGCCACCCCTTTTGAATAGCAGAAAGGAATGACAGACCAGAACAATCCCTATGCGTGATTATGGTCACCCTTTTGTTTTAGAATAAGTTATAAAGCTACTATGGTTTCCTATGTGTATTACAAATTAGGAAGTAAGAGACAGGATTCTCTATTGTATCTACGTTAAGACGATTAGAGGAATGTTGAGGGCCTGAAGCCCCAATGTGAATTGTTTTAGTTATAAGATTTAGCAAGGCTTGATTTACAATGTATTCTGCTGAATATACAATACTGCTGTCTGGATACCTTTGAAGGTTTCTGTAAGAGATTGTTTGTGTGAATGAGGAATGCCTGCATCAGGAAAAGATAAGGTGTGAAAGCCATCACAAATGTCCAGATGGGCAAGAAGAAGTGAGAGACTTGAAAAGACCAGGAGACAATCAGAAAACATCCATTGTATCCATGTTAAACATGTTAGCAGCATTGACGACCTCAGAGGTGAGGCAGCACCCCCGAAGGCCAGACAACAAATAAGAGATAACGATGGGAAGCCTGACAATAGCCATCAAATGATAACACCACTTAAGGACTAATGACAGGATGACATTGCAAAATGCATGGACTCAAATGAGAATTTACAACTATCAAGCTGGGGTGTTTTGCCATGGAACTCTGGGTTCAGTCCTGCAAAGCCTCAGAGCATCGGATCGCGACCGACAGACCCCAGCTCCTCACTCGTGCTCAATTTAACTGGCCATTAGATTGACTGGAGCTACAACAGACTGGTAACTATGAACATCACTGGCAGGACTATATATGTGTGTGTGTGTGTGCGCGTGCATGGGTGCGTGCGTGCATGTGTGTGTGTGTCTAAAAAGCATATGCTAACTGTGGTATTCTCAATAAATGCTGTGTATTTACCTTCCTCTATAAAGATCCCGTGTGCTTTGTATGAGCCTAACACTGCCTGCCACCTGGCCACGGGGCTGTAGGTCGAGAGGAGGCGAGAACCAGACAGACACACAGGCGGCCAGCGGCCAGGCAGCGCCTCCAGCCAGGGGAGGAGAGCGAAGAGCTCTGCACGCCTGCTGGCGCGGGAGCTAGAGCCAGAGCTGAGGGTCGGTCCCTAGGCCCCGTGTCACACCGCCCCCCCCCCACTGGTCAGCTCACTAGCCCCACACTCCTACTACTGTCCATCAGACAGCCCCCGCCAATACACACGCCGCTCTCCAGCCAGCCGGCCCCTGCACACCCCTCTTCCTAAACCAGCACCTGCCATGCAGAGCCCACTGGCTGGCTAGAGCACAGGCAGTGCGGCCCAGACGTGTACGTCCCAGGATGTTAGACAGACAATCTGGGTGAGGACAGAAGTTGGTCCAATAAAAGCTATCCCTCACTCACCTGTCAGTCTATATCGTCACCAATACACACCCCGCTACCTAGCTATCCATTCCCCATACACAGTCCTCTCTCTAATCACTAGTCTGATCGATCTATCTATCTATCTATCTATCTATCTATCTATCTATCTATCTATCTATCTATCTATCTATCTATCTATCCCTCCCCATACACCTCCTCTATCTATCCCCAGACACCCCATCTATCTATCTATCTATCTATCTATCTATCTATCTATCTATCTATCCCCAGACACCCCCTCTATCTATCTATCTATCTATCTATCTATCTATCTATCTATCTATCTATCTATCTATCTATCTATCTATCTATCCCCAGACACACCCTGCTCTCTTTCTCTCTCTCACTGCCCTGTTCCTGGGACTAGCTTTGCTTTGCTCCCCCAACCCATCAATCCCATTTAGACACACAGCTCCCATGAGAGGAACAATCCGTGCCCACCCCCCCACCCCTTGCTGGAGTAGTGTAGCTAGAGGGGTGCAGGGGAAGCAGCCGCTTCCCCTCAGCACATTTTTCAAAAGCGGCGCCTGTCCGGGGGGGGGGGGGTGTGCAGCACAGCCGGAAGAGCCATGGGAGGGACAGGGGGGCAGCTTGGAGCACTGCCTGGAGCTTTCTGCGAGCCTCTCCCCTCCCCCTCCTGCGGCGGCTGCCCGGCGCGGTGTCATGGCTTCCTCCGAGTCCGAGGTCGCTCGGCAGCTGGTGAGTCCCACCCGGGGGCACGTGAAACTTTCTCACCTCTTCTTCCACCCCTTCTCCGACCGCATCCTAAAAACTTCCTCGGCCGGGCGGGGCCGCACTATGCCCGGCCCCCTCCCCCTGGACCGAGCCCCTCCAAGGGGGGGGGCGGAGCATGGCCACAGCGTGGCTGGAGGAGCCAAGGGGGGTGGGGGTGCGCGGAGCAGGCGGAGGAGGAGCCAAGGGGGGGCGTGGCCAGAGGAGGAGCCCGGGGGGGGGCACCTTTTTTATGTTTGCTCCCCCTGCACTTAGAACCTGGCTACGCCACTGCCCTGCTGCCCCGCCGGCAAGCTCCAAGCCCAGCCAGCCCTTGAGTTGAGGCGTGGCTCTGGCTAGCGCTGGTCCAATGTTTCCACTCTCCGAAGGACCCAGAAGCTGTGCCTTGAATGGGCTGACCGGCCAATGGCCCAGTAACCAGCCGCGAAAGCTTGGCATGCCAGGTACCAGTGGCTGGTATTAGACTGCCAGGGAAATAGCCGTGTCCCCTTCAGCACCCTCCGCTGGCAGCTCTGAAGGTGTTACGCTTCCACCTGTCGTGGAGGTGGAGAGGCAGACATCTCACCCGGCCTGGGTCATGTTGGCAAAGGCTGATGCCACCAGCCAAAGCACGGGACCTGCAGGTCATCACCGAAGCGCCCAATGCAGCCCGAACCCTGCAGCTTCAGAGGACTTGGTTCAATCCGGCACCAAAGGAGTTAACGGCACAGGCACAAAAAATGGGGGGGGGGGGGGGGCATTTAATTAAAGTGCCTTCATTGTGCTAGATTTAATTGCACGGGAGCCTGGCTCTGGACGAACTAGGGTGTAATTTGAACAGGGGCCTGGATTCTAAATTTGGGGCTTGGCTGTTTCTACCGCGCCTGGGAACAAAGCTCTGGTGGAGCGAGCCGAGGGGCAGCGTAATTGGGAGTGAAGGCGGCAGCCTGGCGGCCTGCCCCCGAGGTCACTGGCTAAATCAGTGCCAGCGACGTGCCTCTGCTGGCTGAAAAGCTCATTCAAATTCCTGGTTGGTGCTTGCCCCTCACGCCCATGTGGGGAAGTGCGAAGTTAAGGACCTTTTCATGGGAATAAAGGTGACCGGATTGGGCCTGATATCGTTATATCCCTGGCTTCAAGCTACCCAGGAGCATAAACCCAGCGTTGCCTCAGTGCAGGGGTTGGGAAGCTGTGGGGGCTATTTCCGGCTCTGACACTAATTTACTGGGTGACCTTGGGCAAGTCACTTGCCCACTCTGTGCCTCAGTTTCCCCCGCTAGCACCAGTGGCCCACGTCCCGAAGGGTTTATTAGTTTGCTAGCAACTGCAAAGTTCTGGGAGGCATCGGCTTGTTAACCGGCTTCTGAGGAGGACTGGGATGTTGATAAAGCTTCAAAGAAAAAGAAACGGCCCAATTTCAGCCTGTCTCTCCTTGTGTTTATAGGTTGAAAAACCCCTTCTTGTCACAGGACGATGTTTTCCCTTTTAAACATGGTTTGGCCGGTCTGAAGCATTTTTCCAGCCTGACTCTCCATGCTGCCCTTTGCCAGATCAAAGGGGACGGGGCAGCCAGTGGGGCCGAGGTAAACAATTCACAAAGCTGCCTCTTAATGCTTTTCAAATGAAAGGTGCTGGGGCCGGGCCAGGTCACCTCACCAGACTGCTGTGAAGAGCGCTGCCTCATTGCTGCTCAGAGAAGCCATTCGCCGGCCCAGGGAGCTACCCGCCTCTGCGCACCTTGTGTCTGGTTAATGACCACAATAGCACCTCATGCTTTGCAGCTGCGGACGATAATGAGTTTAACCCCTCTCAGCCCCGCCTCCTGAGGGATGGGCGGGTTGTAATTGCCCATATAGAGATGAGGACCAATTCTCCTCTCACTTCCAGGGGTGTAAATCCGGCCTGTCTCTTTGAAGTCAGTGCAGCTGCCCCATAATTGGCATCAGTGAGAAGAGACGGAGGTGCCTAAATCTCTTTGAGGATCTGGTCCTAAGTGACTTGACCAGGGCTCCTGCTCCCATCTAGTTGTTACCCGCACCCCCCAGTGGGGCAGCGTACAGCCTGGGCGAGGATCTCTCTGAAGGCCCATCCCCTGGCTCCGCTGCTCAGAGACGGCTCCGCCCGGCATGGAGCTGACACCAGGTGCCCTTTGGATCTGTCTCAGCTGGGCCATTGAGCCATGTATCGTATTGCCCCCACTTCCGTAACAAATCAGCCCTCCCAAGCTTTAAGGGGTTTAGCCGCATGGCTGCCCCGAGGAGCAGGGAAGTGTCAGGATCCCCATTATACAGATGGGGAACCAAAGACGAAGGGCCAGAGTATCAAAGGGGTTTAGGCACCAAAGGCTGCAGAGTGGTCGGTGCCTACTGGGATTTGGAAGCACCCGCGCCCCATTGACATCCAGCCTGAAGTGTCTTGCTGCAAGGTCACCGAGGCAGGCGAGGGCGGAGCGAGGAGTCAACTCCAGCCCCAAGCAAGTAGGGTAAACACTGGGCAGCTCACAACAACATCCCTAGCTCCTTGGAGAGCTCTAGACCCCTGACTCCGCCTGGCAAGGAGCGAACGGACCTAATGAAGGGCGTTGATTTTTTCTCATGGGGAAAAATTCTTGTAAATCTCTTGCAAAAAAACACTGAGGCAGTGGAGCTGAGATATCGGCCTTGGCTCGTCAGCGAACAATTCACATGCTTGTCTTAGACCCCCCCACACGCACTCAGAAGGAATTGCCTGCAGCGAGGGGCCCTTCTGCTCCATGTAGTAACTCTCTGCAAGCTCAGCTCGACCAGCGGTTTTCCTTTAGGTGAGTGGCGAACGTGACTCTGAGCACCAGAGCAAGGCTTGTCCTGTCAATCCATCACACCTACGGCGCCGGAGTTTGCCTTGCCAGGTCGATGCCAGGTTGGACCCGTAAGAGCTCCGCACTGAACCAGGGGAGCTTTGCAGCACCCTGTATCTGTGCGGGCGTCAGAGAGGCCTCTCCCCCCCAGGTTCCCAGCCATTTGCCTTTGCCACGTAAGGAATTCATGCTGAAGGGGTCTCCCGCTGGGTGAGAAGGCCACGTTCACAACTGTCAGCACGGCCTGTTTGTTGCAAGGAGGAAGTGCGCGCGCACACACACACACGCACACACACACACACACACGTTCTGTGCAGCGCAGCAGCCAAACGCTGCCTGGCAGCTCATTGGTATGAGCAAGACCCCCAGAGGCCCCGGTCCGGGTGCGGGGCCCATCGTGCGTGGAGACCCGCAGGGCATTAGATGGGGGCTGCTTGTGCTCTGGCCCTACTGAAGTCCTGGTGAGTCCAGCAAGAGAGGGCCAAGGTTTCTATAGCGCTCGGTGCCCAGCAGCAGCCACTGAGAACAAAGGAGCACCCCCTCCCTAAGAACAATGCTTATCCCCCTCCTCCACTTGGAGAATAATGGAAAATCTCCCTCCCCCATGAGAACAATCACTAGCTCCCTCCCCTCCCAGGGAGATCAATGGGAGCTGCTGGGGGTTGAGCTGCTGGAAATTTGCCCCCCCCCGCCCCATGCCTGTTTATCCCAGCTGGGGCACTTGGCCCTTTCCATCTGTCCCGCCCCCTCAGCGACTGGGCAGTAGGCCCTGGCCTTTGTCACTAGTGCAGATCCCGTCATATTACACACGGCTCCAGCCCCAGCAGATTCCCTCTGCTACAGAAATGCAGCTGCTTCTGGGGTGAGGCACACCCCAGCACAAGTGTGGGAGGAGCAGGGGTGCTGGAACTAGAGGTGCTGGGGGATGGTAACATCTGGGGAATTAGAAGCCAGGACTCCTGGGTTCTATCCTGGCTCTGGGTGGGTGTGTGCTCACAGCAGGGGGATTCCTGGATTCTGACACTGACTTGCTATGTGAACTTTGCTGCTCTGTGCATCCTTGTCTCCATCTCTAACGGGTCTGGGGGATGTAGTGGAGAATGCTGGTAGTGTTGTTATTCAAACTGTTCTCTCCAGGGACCCCTGCAGAGAACGTCCCTTCCCCACCAGCCCCCTCGCACACCCCTGCATGCATGGTATCTGGTGCTCCAGGCAGGCCTCCGAGGAATGCCCAGACACGAAGGCATGTCCTGCCAGTGCGTGAGCGGGGCTGCAGCCTGGGTTGGACCTAGTCCCGAATGGAGAGGGGAGGAGGTGTTTGCAGAAGAACGGTGGCTGAATAGTTTGGAGTGTGCGTCACTGACCTCAGAACCTGTGGGGACGACGAGTGCTGGTGTTGAACAGATTAGCACTCGGGATTGTTTTCCACCATCCGTTTGGCTTTGTCAAAGGCCCTTACGAACGCGGGGGCAGATGGACGTGAAAGCTACTACAGCTTTGGGGTTATTTATTTTAACCTACTGTGAACAAAGTGGTACTATAAAAAGGTCAGCAGGAACCCAGGAGTCCTGGCACCAAATCCTCCCCTGCTCTAATCACTAGACCCCGCTCCCCACTCAAAGCCATAGACAGCACCCAGGAGTCCTGGCTCCCACTCCTGTGCGCTGATCACTAGATGACACTGCTCTGCCAGAGACAGGGACAGAACTCAGCCGTCTTGGTTCTCATGCTCCTTGCTCTAACCACTAGACCCCACCCCCTCCTAGAGCCATAGACAGCACCCAGAAGTCCTGGCTCCCAGGCCCCTGCTCCAATTAGTCTGATCCAGACAGAAGCCAAAGGCTATTGGGCTCAGAGCGGGTGCCCAGTCTTTGCCTCCCTGTTTGGTTCCCACCTCCCCATCTCTCACTCCAGGGCTGGTGATCAGATCCGGATGGATGCAGCCTAGTGCAAATGCAACACCTCCCGGCGCAGAGCCCAGGGCGTGACGGCTGGCTGGCCCTGCTGGGCCCTGTGACAGTACTGGCGCTGCTCTGGCAATGACGGATGTATGTTGGCCTGCGCCCAGGGAAGCGTCTGGGGCTTAGCAGGGTCTGTGAGGGAAAACAAGCAGGAAGGAAGAAGAAAGACCCAAGATAAGCTATTCTCCACAAACACTTGAGGGTTGTTAAGAGACAATGCCCAGGCTGTTAGCTGGGAAGACTTTATCTCCTCCCTTGCAAAAGCCTGGCCAATGCCCAGGGACATGGAAAAACAGAGGAATGCTGGCAGCTTCAAAAGGGGGGCCTCCCAACAGAGGGGGCATTGTTCGGGGGCACCAGAGGGAGACACAGGTACCCGCTGGGGTGGCTGCAGCAGCTAGTCCTACCTTGGCCACCATCCTAGGGGAGCAGGGTTTAGGTACGTGTAAACTGCTCGTTGTTTTCAAATCCTCCCTCTCGGAGGCTCCGTTCCCTGTTAAGATAAAGACGGCTGGGTAAGAAGGCTGTCTGGTCACCGCACTCCCCCCGTCTGGTGCTAAACCCGTCTGGACCTGCTGCGGGAGTGCGGTGGGTACTCAGGTTCTGCAGCCCAGGGCGGGCTGACAGCAGGGGACGGCATGATCCCACCCCAGCAGAGGTGATGGCACGAGGGCCCTGGCAGAGGGAGCACAGAGGGGACAGGTGCCCTGTAATGGTGACACACTCACCTCCCCATCGGTCTGCCCCAGGTACGGCCCATAGCCCCCATGCGCCGTCCCACGGCGGCCAGCTGCGACCCGACGTCCCCCAGAGCTGCCTTCACCAGAGAGCCCCAGCGGGGTAGTTTGCTGCACAGCGTCAGTTCCCCCGGCTCAGCACACGGCTGCTCCGGCTCCCAGGAGCCCGGCCCAGGCAGAGCAGCTCTGCTGACAAGGGGCTCGATCCTTCCCGCAGGAAACCAGGCGGCTGGAAACAAGGGGAAAGAAACCCCCACGCTGCTCCGGCCGGCTGGGCTTTGCCACAGACCCAGCAGAGCAATCGGCCATGCAGAGATGCGGCTCCCTGCTGCGTCCGGCTGGCACCTTCCTTTCCCTGGCTCTCTGCTCTTCTGTCTCCCTTTTCTGTTCACAGATCACTTGGGAGAGCACAAGCGACTCCTCCTCTGCGGCTTTAGTTTATTTTTCGTCGGGGTTTGGGAAGATCTCATCGAATCTACCCCTAGTTCCTGGTCTTGCTCTCTCTCTGGCATGTCTAAGGCCCAGTGGTAGCTGAACCCCACACACCAACTGCCCTACGCGCATTTATCTCCCAGTCACAGGCTCCACGGTCTCTTTGCCCATCACAGATTTTTCCTCCCAGCCCGAGAGGACAGGGTGCACTGGGGGGCCGACAGGACGGGGGAGTTCAAGTTCCTTCAAGGATGTGATTTCTTTGCAGTTACGATGCTGCCAGGGGCCAGCTCTGATCTCAGGTTCTCAGGAGGTGCCGGGGTAAGGCCCAGCCAGGAGACACACGAACACCACATAACCGTCCGGGCACTGAAGTGTACGGCCAGGACTTGACATACAGCCACCTCCTGAGTCACTGCCTCATCCCCTCGGCCCAACCACCCTCCGCCTAGGGGCTATGGGGGACCCACATCCCGTCCCCACCTTCACTCACTTGGTGTGAGCCTCGAGTCTCCGGGGGCTTGTCTGCTGGGCCCAGAAGGGCGCCTGGCTCCTGCTAACACAGCACATGGGCCAGTAACTCAGAGCCAGGTGCAAAGGACGGGTCAGTCCGTGAGGGTCTCAGCACAGGGTTGGGCTCCAGGGACTGGGAGGTGAGAGAAGCAAAGCCCCACGCCCAGAGGGGGTGCGGGGGACCCCGGGCAGGGAGGTTTGGACGAGCAGGGTGGGGGGATGGGGGCAGGGCACGAACTGCAGGCAGCGCTGGGAGCTCAGTGGACAGGCGCTGACTCCAGGCAGCTTTTGGGAAACTCAAAGTGGGGGCGGGGGCGGGAAAGTCAAACCTTCAAGGGGAAGCTGCACGCAAATGATCATTTGTGCCAGCAGCTGTTTATTTAGCCCTGCCCTGCATTCCCACTGCTGCGCGTCAGCTCAGGCATGTGGGCTCAGCGGGGCGGTTAGGCCCCCCCTGGGCTGCGGCGAGGCCGCGGGGAGCGGTGGGTAGGTGAACGGGGCTTGTGTTTGGGTGGCAGAAGCAGCCAAAGTCCTGAACTCCCAGCTCTCAGCATCTCCTGAGGACACAGGTGTGACGAACCGGGATTGTTCTTTGAATGCTGAGTGGGGAGGTTGGCTGGGACGTCTGCATTGGGGATGGGAGACTGGCCTTGAGGGAAGAGACCTGAGCATGTAACGTGAGAACCCAGGAAGGGGTTAGAGGCCAGGTGACACCTCTGCCTGGGAAACTGGACAAAGGCTAGGGGAGGAGCCGCTGGGGAGAATGAGAGGTTTCAGGAGCTGGCTGCGGTAATGGAGGGGAGCCCAGATGGGGCTCTGACCCCCCAATGGGGCTGTGGTGCCCCTGGGATCCCAAGATGGACCTAACTGGGGGTTTCAGAGTAGCAGCCGTGTTAGTCTGTATCCGCAAAAAGAAGAACAGGAGTACTTGTGGTCTCTAAGGTGCCACAAGTACTCCTGTTCTTCTTCTAACTGGGGGGGATCCTGTTGTCTGTGCCTGCAAGACCTGTCTTGGACTGTGTTCCCTTTGTCTAAATAAACCTTCTGCTTTACTGGCTGGCTGAGAGCCCCGGTGAATCGCAGGAAGCCGGGGGTGCAGGGCCTTGTGTCCCCCCACACTCCGTGACAACAGGCCCCTGCTCGTCTCTAGTAGGTATAGGGTTACGGCAGCATCACAAACACTGTGAGCGGGGGTTCAGCTGAACAGGACCAAGGCCTGCTTGGTCTGGAATAAGAGAGTCCATGTGCACCGTCATCCCTGAACAACACCATGTATAGCGCCGCTGTGAGAGACAGCTCCTGCCCTAAGAGCTTACGGTGCTAAGGGACAAGCCAGACAAAGGAGAGGGAGGGGAAATGAGACACAGAGCGGGAAATGACGTCACCCAGCAGGTGAGTAGCAGGATCAGGAACCGAACCCAGGTCTCCACACGGCTCGTTCATGGCCCTGCCCGCTAGACCACAGCAAACGGGGCCTGCTTCCAGCGAGGGCAGAAATGCCCCGAGTGCGGCTTGACCCCCAGCGCGACAGCTCCAGGTGCTCCCGCCCTTTCCAGGGTGTCTCAGCCTGCGTGCGTCTGGTGCCGGCAGTGAAACTGGATCCAAACTCCACCCCACTGGCAGTGTGTGTGTGGGTGGTGGGGGGGGGGAATTCGTCTAGCTGCAGGGCTGGTCCAGGAGCTCGTGATATCGTTTCCGTTCCTCGCCGGGTTCGTTGTAACTCGGGTAGCTCCCCCCACCCAACCCGCCCGAGTGCTCACGCACAGCGGGCCAGTGCGGGGCTTGAACCCGCAAAGAGTCCAAGTCCCCGATTCTATCCATATGGACGTTCATAGACACATCATACAGTTCACTCCCCAGCGCTGCTCCGTTCGCTGGTGCGCTGGCACGGGCTGAGTGAGGGGGCACCCCCGTGTAATGCACCCAAAGACTGGCTGTTACCCCGTGTCCAGGCAGACTCACGCCGCCTGCACTGCGTCACTGCCCTGGTGCCTGAGTGAGTTAGATTAAAGCTAACTTGGGTGCGTCTACACAAGCTGCCACGACACCCCGGGATTGCAACACCGATGAACCTGCCGGCCATAAAGAATCCGTTCATCCTGAGCGTGCAATGCGGCTGCAGGCAGCAGGAGAGACAGGGCTGGGGGAGAGGGAGGAGAAGCCCGAGCACTTCTGCAAGGTGAATCTCTGAGCTGAGCAGTCCAGCCCGCACCAGAGGCTGCGGTGAAGGGTTCGGTGCTGTTTGCCAGCGGGGGATGGCACAGCCAGCAGTACCACCGAGAAGCTGAGCCCAGCCCACCACACAAGGGGGCATTGTCCCCCCCTCCCCGGGCACCTGAAGGATCACAGGAGTCCCTGCTTGTCCAGGGATGGGGGAGATGCTCCTCTATGGCAGAGGTGTTGGGGGAATATAACGTCTCTGCGCTCTTCGCCCAGGAAGCTCTTAGCTCTGCTTGCAGCTCCAAGGCAGAGCAGTAGTGACCAGTGGGTCCCAGGAGGGGGCTGGGCTCATTGTACGGCCCCTCGTGCATTGCTCACGGTTCCCCCTGCGTCCCTGCAGCGCCCCAGAGACTGCGTCCAGATCTCCCGGCTGCCCCAAGCCCATGAGACCCCTCCAAGCTCTCCCGCCGCTGGTTGGAACTGGCCTGACACGCATCCCACCCGCAAGCTAAAGCTCTGATGTCATGCTAAGGAACCCTCGTCAAGTAGGAAAATAAACTCCCCCGCGGCTTCAGCTCTCCGGGAGATGCAAAACCTCGTGCTCTGGCCTTCCAAGCCACCAGCCGGGGCGGCTTTGTCTCTAATCCACGTAATTGCTCCCAGAAACCACGAGCAGCCGGCTCAGAGCTCACTGGCTGGTTGCTTGGCCCCCAGAGATGCTGCTGAAGGAGACCATCTCTTCCCATGCACCGGAGGGCCACGGAACAGACCTCGGTGCGGCAGGCTGGCGGGGCGTCGTGGGAGGGAAGGTGACACTCAAGGTGCCGCAGATGCTCAAGAAAATCCAATGGGCGCATTAGAGAAGGGAGAGGAGATGCCCCAGAGGATATTGGATGGGCAGTGGCTAATCGGGCCGGCTTTGGTTGCTTCACAGGGCGAGGAGGCTGGGGAGGTGCAGAGATGGGTGTGGAGGCGGGTTATGTAGAGCTAGGCTGGCAGGAGAGTTGGGACACTGACAATTATTGGCTGGCAGGCTGCAAACAGGGGGTCTCTCGCGTGAATGGGCTGGTCCTTCTTCACGCTCAGCTATGCTCTTCTTTGGGTTGCACTGTCCTCGTGAGCCGCCCGGGAAATCCAACAGCCCAGGGCTGCAATGGGGAAGGTCATTGTCCGCTTGGATTCCGGACGGGACTGGATAATGACCAGGCCAATAGCAATGCTGACGGGGGAGCACGGCGAAGGGCAAACCAGCCCCTGCTTCAGGCCCTGAGTGATCGCTGCCCAGTTCGGGAAGGAAGAGCTTCCCCCCCACACCCTGCTTCCCCACCACCACTGCAGTCAGGACACAGCGCTAGATAAAGCCAGGGTGTGATGTGACCCCGCAGGGCGTGGCACAATGGAGCAAACTCTGGCCCCCGTTACCAGAGGAGCAGAGCCCCTCACACTCGCTGATGTATTTCTCCTCGCAGGGACTCAGGGCAGGGTGTTCTCCGCAGTCTATGGAGGGAGAACTAAGCTCCGGAGAGGCTAAATGACTCACCCAAGGCCACACAGGGACACTGTGGCAGAGCTGGGACAGACCCCAGGGCTCTAACCACTGGATGATCCTGCCTCAGGCACGTGCAGTGGCAGGCATTCGGCTGGCAGCCAGCACAACTCCGTGCTGCAGGAACCCCTCCCCCCCGCCCTGCTCCTGTGGGTGGTTAGGGGGCTCTCCCGGGACCAGGGGGTGCCCGTGTCTTTGCATTGAGTCCTCCCTCGGGAGGTGTCTGAGCATAGGGGGTTTGTGTGTCCTCTCCCCTGTTTTCTCCTCTCATCCTCCATGCCTCTGCACTCCGACCCCTGGAAGTGCTGCCCCGGAGCCAGCCCATAAGGACAGCCCAGTGACCTGCCGCTCCCCACCTTTAGGGGGGCCGTGCCATCCTGCGGGGCACGGAGCCCTCCAGCAGCAGCCGGCACAAGACGTCGGTGTGTTCTCGCCCCAGGGAGGGGCTCTCCAAACTCTGCTGGGGCCACTCGCACCCCGTCTCCGGCCCCGCTTGTTGTGCCCCATGGGGTGCTACTAAGCAGCAAAGGCTGAATGGGGGAGCGTGCAGAACCGGGGTCCTAGCGCCTGTCTGCTGGGGGACTCGCTACCGGCAACACAGGGCTCACAGCCAGAACCCCGTCCCGGGGGGCGGGGGGAGGCAGACAAAGGCAGATGAGTCCCTGCTGATTCCAGGTCAGTGCGTCGCCCGGCTCGGCCCAGGGGGAACAGACTCCCTGCAGAGACCGGCTCAGCACAGCTCATGAGTTAGCCTGGGGCAGCCCCCTTCTGCCTGCCGCCTCCAGCCCAAACCCTCCTGCACACAGCTCCCCTGCAGTCCCTCCGAATCCCTCCCTGCAAGGCCTGGCAGGATCACACCCACAAGCTGCCCTTTGGGGCAAGGCCTTACACAGCGGCCGAGGAATGAAGGCCGAGCCGGCTCCCCAAAGCCGGCGAGAGGCCCCACCCGCCGTGGTTGGGACGTGCCCAATGGGGGCAGCGCCCCGGGACGGCCTTTCTGAGGCCTCGCTGGGCTGCGGCTGCGGTCTGGACCTGTCTGGAGAGGCTGATTCCCTGGCTTTGTTTACCCAGCGCGGTCCAGGGCCGCTCCGGGGAGGCCTTGATGAGAAACGCAGGCTCGGGTGGGCCCAGCTGCTTCTCGTTATGGTCAAACAAGTCCAAAATAGAATAATAATAAAATGGGCAAAGGGAAAAAAGGAGAGAGAGAGAGAGAGAGAGAGAGAAACCAGCTCTCCCCCACCCTCCCCCTCGGCAATTAGAGGTGGCGGGAGCCCAAGGCACAGAAACGAGATGATCGCCGCGAATCGCCAGTCGCATCCTGAAATGCCACCAAGGCCACCTTGTTGGCGCCATGCGGTGAACTCGATCTGGCCTTCGTCAGAGCCCCTGGGCGTGGGCCGGCCGCAGGGAGCAGCTGCCGGCTCCATGGGGCAGGGACAGTGGCAGGGACAGTGGAACCCAGCGCCACTTGCCCCCTCATCCCTGCATCTCCCCACAGCCCGTATCTCTGTGCGCACATGCTCAGCCCACGGTTGGTTTGCTGGGGCGGGGCGGGGGGTGACTGCAATACCTGCACCTCATCCGAATGCACCCCTCTTCATCCCATACCCTACCAAACAGCAGGGGCTGGGGGCTGGGGACTAGAGCCTGGGTCTGGGCTTCCAGACGCCTGGGTTCTGTTTCTAGCTCTGGCCAGGAGTGTCAGTCCGGTGGGGGACTGGCCATAGGACGCCTGGGTTCTAGCTCAGTGAGGGAATGGCTAGCCCTGACTGCAGGACTCGTGGGGAGGGGTTCAGGATTCCTGGATTCTAGTCCTGGTTTTGACACCAGTCTGCAAGCCAATGCCCCAAGACCTCGCCTCCCTGCAGGGGGCTTTACCGGTACCACTTCCCCTTCTGCATCGGAGGCCAAATTCAGCCTCAGCATAACTCCTCTGAAGTCAGACACCGGCCAGGGATGCATTTAGCCCCGGGTCCGCAGTAGCTCAGAGACACTCTCCTGCCACAGACTGAGTTCTCAGTGCTCGTCTGCCCGGGGAAAAGCCAGCAGGACGGAGCTGGTGCCCACAGGTTACTCTGGACCAACTCCCCATGTGGATGCACTACGCGTGCCTTTGTGAGCATTAGCTGGGCAGTTGGAAGTGTCCAAAGCTAAACTGCCTGAGAGCGCCCTGCGCAGTACAAGCATCCACACAGACAGTTAGTGCAGAGGTGTTGGGCACTTTACAGTCACACCTTCCTTACTGGCCACTAACATCCCCGTGTAGACAAACCCTCAGTTACTCCATTCCTGTACTTGGGCAGGGGAGGGAGGAGCATTAATGGGGCCTTGAGACACCTTTGGGCTCCCCACATTCTGCCTAGCTCCTGCTGTGAGTTAGAGCAGCCTCAGGGCTGCTCTAACTACACTCTGTTCCCATGGCTCCCTATGGGCATTGGGAAGCAGAGCACAGTGCATTTGGCCATGCCCCCTAGGCTGGGGGCTGGGAGCAGGGCCAGTGCGGAGCACAGGCAGCCAAAAGCTGCCATCCTGCAGGGAACACGGTGTGCCTCACCCCTTCCCACCGTCGCTAGGGCTCTGTCAGTGCCCGGGTGCGTCGGCACTGGGGCCCAGAGGGTGACACCCGGGGTGGACTGGGCGGGGGAGGAAAGCAGGAGACGCTCTGAGCTCACACATGCAATGGCCAGGCCCAGCACGAAGATGAGCTAATGCCCCAGGGCTGGGAGGGTCCTGCCAGCTGAGGCCTTGTGCCTTTCTGGGCACCGCCGGCATGAGTCATGGCAGAACCCAGCCCTAGAAAGGTCAGAGCAGCAGCTCCCTGGCACAGGGGCAGGGCCCCCCAGGGGCGCAGGAGAAGAAGGAGCCTGACGAGACCTGTCACCAACCCGTCAGATTTATATGAGTGGGCTAAAGAGCCCCTCCTCCATTCTCTGCTTCTCCTCGTCTTTCCTGTCAGCAGCCGCGAACCCCCCGCCAAGTCCCCCTTCCCATCGGCCTGGAGGAGCAGGCCGGGGCTCACGGCCACATCGGCTGGGGACGCCACCGGCAAAACGGAAACGGTGCTGGTCGGAGACCTGAGCAGGGGGGACCTGTGCCCTGGGGCTGCACTGGGATTTCTGGGACAGAGCTCCCCAGGGCTCTCTGTACCCACAGCCTGGGGGCAGCCAGGTGAGCTGGGGGGTGAAGGCACGTGTCTCGCGGAGAGCCCATGCTGGGCCCAGGAGCAAGGATGGAGCTTGGGAGACGTGGGTCAGTCGCCGGCTCTGCCCCAGAGTCCCCGTGTGCCCTTGGTAAGTCACTCGGTCTCTCTGGGCTCGGGACGGTGCAAGAGGGGAGAGTGGCCCTGCCCAGCCTCACGGGGGCAGGGACGATAAACCCACTGCAGCCCACGAGGCGCTTAGCTATTGTGGGGCTGGGGGCTGGAGAAGTAGCTGGGCGAGTCGAGCCGAACAAAGCCCCGTTCTCTCTGGGCAGCATGGCCGAGCCCCCTTGGCCACAGAGGCAGGACTGAGCTGGGACTCTGCTGGGGGAGGCGGCCGCTCGTTTTTTAACGTTAGTAACGGAAAACAGAGTTTAAATAAAATTAAAGACCCCACTAGGAACATCAGCCCAAAACAGAGGCGAGTGAACGGCGGTTAGAGCAGAAGGAAAACAGGCAAGAGACGAAACGGAAATCCAGACGCTTTGGAGCTGCAGACTCCAGCCCAAGCTCTGCAGTGAGGCCTCCTGTTTTCCTTCTTGCTAGGGGCTAAAACCTCATGTAACTCATCCTCGGAACAACGGGAAGGAGCCGGGCCACAGAGCCACATTTCCAGCCATTCAACAGGCCTTGAACAAACAGCACTGTTCTTAAAACCCCACCGGCCAAGCCACATGGCAGAGTCCAGCTGGGCTGACGAGCACCTCGGCTAAACCAAGCATCTGTCCCTCTCTGTGATCATGGAAGGAAGGTGCTTATTTCTGGTTAGAGATTAATGAGTCCGTGGGCGAGAGCCAGCCCTGGAGAATCTGCTTCCAATCACCCAGCGCTCCATGGCCGCCCCTGCTGCAGTGGGGTTGGCTCGCACCAGGATCAGCACTACACGTGAATCCTCCCTAGCACACGCTGGGTCTGAGGTTCAGTTCAGGGAGTCACTTGCTGGGCTCCCTGGGGCGATTTATAGCCCTTCCTGGGTCCATTTGGGTCAGACACCAGCAGCTTCGCACTTCTGTAACCCACCCCTCGCAGGCAGCCAGTGGGATTTGAACCCAGGTCTTGTGAAGTTAATAACACAAGCCGCTACCCCTTGAGCTAAAGGACTGTATCACCTCGGAGCAGGAGGTAGCAGCCTCCTACCTCTTGTGAGGACAAATGGAGGCCAAAGACACTCTCTCTCTCGCTCTCTCTCCCCCCCCGCCCCCGTCATAGAAGGCAGATTCCCTTGCCAGAAAACACCATCCCCTCCTGGCATCACCTACGGCAGGGGGCAGTCAACCTTCTCCATCTGGGCACTCCATAGCTGTCCCAGGCTGCCCCGTCCCATGTAGCCGGACTCCCACCCAGCAGCACGGACCCACTGACACTTGCTTGCTTCACCCAGGCTGAACCTCCCTGACCTACAGGAAGCCTCTTGGGGATTTTGTATTCCTGGGGCCCAGCAGAGCCGCTCCCCTAGTTAAGGCTGATTGAAAATACCCCCAAGACAACCCTCTGGGTTTCCAATCACCATGATCTCGACTGGAGCAGGAACCCCGGCCTGCATGCTATTAGCTGCGCTCTGTAAAACATCTATAGATCAAAAGTCATTACCGGCCTCTCATGAATCTTGTTCTTTACGGGCAGATCTCTGCCAGCCGTGAGCTTCCCACTCCTCCAAGAATTCCCAGCTCTGTGCACTGTAGCGTGGCTCTAGAAGGAAATGGCTTTCCATACCCAACGAAAGTCGAGCGTCCAGGCCAATGACTGTTTGCGCTGATGGGTTTTGCAGGGTCTATCTGGAGTCGCTGAGATGGACAAATGCAGATGAAATTTCTCTGAGTTGGGATTTTTGACCGGGCTGCCTGTCGTCCACCCACCTGTCTCGCATTTGTGCCCTACAATGTTTTCCCACTCCTGAGATCTCAGGAAGCTCCCCGCTCTCCCCTTCTCTTGCTGCCATTGGGAGCTCACACGCCACACTTTGCATGGGGAAGTGTCTCCTAAATTCCCATAGTGCCCCGCTCCTTTCACTGCTCCAGCCTGTGCCCATCTTGTGCTAGCGTCTTTGAGACCCCGACGGGGCCCAGAGCTGTGTGCCCTCCCCACTCCCTGCACCGCTCCAGGCTCGACATATCTCTGCCCAAACACATTGTGTGAAATGCTATGACACGTGGGAAGGGGGCATCACCACCACCACAGCCACCGTGTGCAACGTCACAATGACCACCCAGCCCAACGTCGTGCCAAGGCAGCACTGCGCCTGGCCCCGGGCACACCAGGCAGCAAACCACTGCCGAGGGAAGAAGCAGATAGCCAGCTTCGTGGAGCATGTCCGTGCAGCACCCAGCCATGGCCTTTCCATGAGGGGGGGGACCTGGGGGGACAGTCTGGGGGGCCGGTCTCTGCTTGGCTTTGGCCAAGTCCTGGTCGGGATATGGAGGGACATTCCCAGGCTGTTACCAATGTCACAGCTTAGTGACACAATGTCCTGCCCGGACTTTCTGCGGCATCTGCTGGACACGTCGGGCTGCTGCCAGCTGATATTGCGGGGGACGGAGCCAGGCAGCTTCCCCGCTTGGCTGCCTTGTTTCCAAGAGCTACATCTCTGGTCTTCCTCTGAAACCCTTCTTGCCTCCCAGGCCCCGTGAGCCCCCCCGGCCCTTCCTCCAACACCCACTGCTTCTGCCTGCCTCCAGCACTGACTACTCACCAACCTCCTCTCGCAGAACAGTTCCTTGGATTGCACTGGTCCAACATACTAACATCGTCCTCCATCCAGTCTGCCCTGGAGTCGCCTCTCCCCTTCCAGGAGCCCTAGAAAGCCTGATCTCTCTCTCTCTCCATCCCTAGATCCTTATCTATCTGTCTATCTAGCTGCCTATCTATCTCCTTCCTCCCGAGAGCCTCAGCCTTGCCTGTCATTGTATGGGAGTGCCTGGTAGAGAACATGCCGCTGCCCTGTTTCAGGGAATCCCATGCCATCCTCCCATCTGCACGTTGTGGGCCAGATCTTCCGAAAAGCTCAGGGGCACCTTTCCAAGGGCTCAGCTTAGGCCAGATGTTTCAAAAGAGCCCAGCTCCCAGCGAGGCCCCTAAAGGAAGAGCCCAGATGTTCCCATGTGCGAAGCACCCAACGTGTTGGACTCTTTGTAAAGATCTGGCCGCTCATTTTTGGTGCCTAAAGGGGAGTGAAGCCTTGTGAAAACTGGGCTGAGTGTAGACTGTAAAGTCTCAGGGGCAGAGACCTTGTCCTCAGAGCTCTCTCCACCGACCCGGTGTATTCTCTCCCGCAGCTACGAGTGAACACCCGGATGCGTCCAGCTGCAAAATTCCACTTCGTCTGGCCCAGGAACATGGCCCCACTCCCTTCACTCAATCTGGACAAACAGTTAAGGAGGAAAACAAACGCTTCCTAGAACATTGTCAAGCGGAGAGACCAGCGACTCCATAAACCTGATCCTCTCGCTGCTTGGCCAAACCAAAAGAACTCTCATTTTTAGCATTGCTCTGTGTTTTATGGCGTTACCCCCCTCCCCCCCCGGCTTCTCCACCCACTGGCTATGTCACAAGACAAGGTTCGCATGGATCACAAGCCTCATCTGGGCCAATCTCTAGGGTAAGCGGGACAGAGATAAGAAACTGACCACCCAGAGCAGAAACCGGCAGCCGGGGAGGTGGACTCTCTGTGGCTTTTGGCTTTAGCCAGCGTCAGGAGGGGGTTTAAATGAGTTTGGCCCTATGGGCGAAGAAACCCCTTCTCAGTGCCTCAGTTTCCCCATCTGTGCAATGGGGGTAATAGCATTGCTCTGCCCCACAGGGCTGTTGTGAGGATAAACAAGTTACAGATTATGATACTGCAGTGGCGGGGGCCATGCAGGTAACGATGAGGGGTAACGAGAAAGCTCAGGGGAGAGTCTGACTCGCAAGCAGCACTGCTGCGTGCTGGGAGGAGGGCGTGACACCTGTCGCTACCCTCAGGCTCTGGCAGGGGTCAGACAGCCCTGAAATACCATCCGGATTTGATGCTTCTCGTGTATCAGTGATGGGCATGGGATGGGGGTGGGAAGACGCAGGCAGGGCTGTGGCTGGGGTCGACGGTTGGAGTTGTGCGTGAGTGTCCCTGGACTGGCTTTCACACGGGATTTTGAGGTTTGCGTGTAACTTCGGGAACAAGGACTGTGTTGCTGTGATCTCAGGCACCCTGTGTTCCCTCCCGTAGCCCCTCGGCCTGGCCTGCTGGGAATCTGGGGGGAAAAAGAAAGAACCGCAGCTCCCCAGAGCGGGGAGGAGGAAGGGGAACGGGTGCCATTATAGCTAAAGCAAAGCACTCGACTCCTGGCTTCTGTCCCCAGCTTTGCCACATTCTCGCTGAGCGACCTGAGTTAATTTTTTCCTTCTCTGTGCCTCAGTTTCCCATGTAACATAGGGACAATGAAACTGGCCTCACAGGGAAGGCTGGGAGGTTTGCTTCTCTACTGTTTGAAAAGAGCTTTGAGACACCCGCCCCCTCATTGAAGAAGATAGAAAAGGGTGGAGTCTGGATCCCCTCTCCGCTCCTTGAGAGCTGGATGGAGGCGGAGCCAAGGACAGGCCCCGTCCCCTCCTCTCACTAGATTCAAAGCTCCGCCCCCACAAGCCAGGGGCCTGTGAGCTGCCAGCCCCGAGGTGCGAAGCACCTTGCAGAGGCCAGCAAGGTCCCCAGCGGACCCCAGCCCCTGGTTCGGAATCGGAGGAGCAGGGCAGGGGCAGCACCTTTCCTGGTTAAGGAAGGTGGGACGGTCCCAGCACGGCCCCTGCCCAGGCGAGGGCATGATGGACTCTCCTCGTCGGGCTGGAAGAGGTGGAAAGCGGAGGGGGCTGGCGATCAGCGATTCAACCCAGAGTCCAGCTGGGAGCCT
Organism: Chrysemys picta bellii; assembly: GCF_011386835.1. Lineage (NCBI taxonomy): Eukaryota > Metazoa > Chordata > Testudines > Emydidae > Chrysemys > Chrysemys picta. The sequence goes on along the minus strand of NC_088815.1, from coordinate 14,145,272 downwards.
GGTTTTCCCCAAGCCATTACTATCACTCTAGGGAATTGCTGACTATGATCGTCAATGATTTGATTCAACCCACTGAGATTGTAAACTCTCTGGAGCAGCCATTCAATACTAATACCTAGCTCTTACCATCCCTAGGTCTCCAAGCGCTTTACAAAGGGGGTCAGTATCATTACCTCCCCTCGTGCAGGTGGGGAAACTGAGGCACAGAGTGGGGCCACCCAGCAAGTCAATGGCAGGAATAAAACCCAGATCTCCTGAATCCCAGCCCAGAGTGCCATCCATCCATTCACTTCATGTCTGTACAGCACCGAGAACACTCCGACACAAGCAGGTTAGGGCCAGATTTTTTAAGGTATTTAGGCACCTAAAGATTTTTCAAAATCTGGCTCTTAGCTACTAGACTCAACCACAGGAGCAAGGGTAAATAACGACTTTTTTTTTTTTTTGGTAAAGGACTTTAATTGAAACCTCATTCTGTTTACCACAAGACTCTCCCTGAATGTTTCACTCGCCCAAATGTCAAGACTAATTCTACGTGAAAGACCTTAGAGTGAACATTCCACTCCCAGTTGCTTTTCAGATGTATTCTTCAGATTTATTCAAAATCAAATTATGTCTTAATATCTTAGCATCCCAAAGGATATTATTACGTGAGCCGGGTTATAAAAAACTCCCTTCCCATTTGCCAATTTATTTTTGGGACCCCTCCACCCTAAATCATCCCCCATATTTAGATAATAAATAATAATAACATTAAAAAACACCCTTATGATGACAAGCCATCCATTTGACTAGAGGATTTTTTACATTTTTCCAGATGTTGAAAATCTGACTCAAAAACTGGACATTCGGTAAATATTATTTTGCGGGAGGATGGGGGTGGGATTCAGTTTCACAGCCACACTTTGTTTTATTGCATAACAACAATAAAAAGTTTACTGAAAGGGCTATTTTTAAGAGGCCTTTTAGAAAAGGTTTCATGCCAGACGATAACATGGTGTCTTGCTGAAATTCAGACCACAGGCCATTACTAACTGCAGGTAGGAAGCCGCTGGGGCATTATAATGCAACCAGTTCTTAATTATTACTGGGGAGGTTGGTCTAGCGGTTAAGAGGAGGGAAAATGGGAGCCTGGATTCATGGGTGGCTACTTTGATACATGGGGCTAATGAACCAGTGGTGACCTATGCCAAGGAGGCCTGATCCATACCAGCAGAAATGAAGCTTTTATGTAAATAAATAGTTTCAAACTCTTGTTGCTGCAAAGAAATCCTTCTGACGCAGGCTGTCAGTGCAAGTCTCCAGCCAGGCAGCCTGAAACACTTGCTCTGAAAGGTAGAAGTAAGCTAACATCAGTCATCTCAGCCAGGGCGTTGAATCTGAAACCTAATGATGACGCCATTGTGACTCTCAGCATGGTTAACTACATCACCGCTGCTCATAGAAGCACAAACCCTGAGATACCCTAGGGAAGAGCTTGCTCAGAGCACCACTGACTTTCCCAGCCCAACTCTGAACCCTGACTCCTAAGGCCTAGCTACACGACAAATGCGTTGCCGGCAAAGCCCCCTAGTGGAGACACAGCTTGTACCAGTAAACGGACTTCTTTTGCCAGGATAGTCAAGCCCCCTCCCTGAATGGCATAGCAGCAAAAGAGGCCTGAGCTGGGTCTACACTGGGGCTCCATTGATTCCAGGAGTGCAGGATTGGGCCCTCCCTATGCTGTTTGTACACACACACACACACACACACACTACTCACTCCCTGGTAATTAATCGCCCCCTTCCCCATCGTCTCATTCAGCTCACGTGGGATCCCCGTTGGAATTCAAACCAAACAAAGCGTTCGACCAGTGGGGCAGGCAGGGAGCCATGCATGCAGCGGGGCTTGGGGCTTTGTCTCCGTTTAATTAGGGTTAGCAGCGCTTTCCGAAGCAACTTTCCATCGGGCTGGGGTGGGATGACGCACTGCTGGGAAGGGCACAGCCACAGAAGAATTGCCTCGCTCTAGGAACGTTGCCCCACAAACCAGAGCCCTCCCCAGGGCCCCCGAGTGCCCACACAAAGTCTGTGCCCAACGTATCCTTCCCAGCGCCGGGTGGTTTGGGCGGCACTTCGGCCTGAACCTGCCTTCTTTAGAGATTTTCGTTTTTCATAAAAGAAGAAGAAATCCATTTTCCAGCCTGAAAACCCCAACTCGTATGCAGGAACCAATGACCCCAGGAATCAAACAGACCCAGCTTTGAGCCCCAGCGTGTCTCAGGGTAGCCGGAAATAATTGCACCCCGAGATGCTTGGAGGGCAGCTCAGAGACTCAGGCTAAGATTTACAAAAAATTGGGACCCAGATTTTCAAAGGAGACCAGTGATTTTGGGGGCCTCAATGGGGAGATGCCCAAATCTAGACACCCGAAAGGGGCCCAATTTCCAGGAAGTGCCCAGCACCCCCCACCCCTGAAAATCCCGCTGCATTAGTTTCATTTGAAAATCTTGGGCTGGGCTCCTCAGTCCATACAGGGGCAAGTAAATCAGCGGCTTGGTTTCCTTAGGGGCTGCGCTGCCAGGGACTTCGGTGGGAGCAGCTGGTTGCTCAGCCCTGCTGAAAATGAGCCCACTTCTTTAAGTGCCTAAATGTGGACCTGGGAGCTGACTGTAGCCCCTACCCCCCGCCCTGGGTTTGAAAACTCCAGCCCTCCCTGCCAGCCGCGCTTGCTAAAGGAGAGACCCTGGGTGCGGTGCCGTGCGGATCAGGAAATGGAGCGTAACTGGCCCAGGTTATCACCGGCCCAATGGGTTCCACTATGTCCTTTTTGAGATGAAGCGACCAGCACTGGACAAAGGGTAGGCACCCCAGGGATTTATACAGTGGCATTATGCTACTTTTTGTCTTATTTTCCATCCCTTTTCTAATAGCTTTTTGGACCACTGCTGTGCAGAGAACTATCCAGAGCGACCCCAAGATCTCTTAGTAACAGCTCCCTTAGAACCCATCACTATATATGCCCAAACATCCTTCCTTCCCCCAGAACGCTGCACAGCAAGAGACCAGAGAGACATTTCTTCCTGACCCTGCAGGTACCTGAACCTTGAAGACTGGGAGTCTTCGTACTAGTCACGGTGGTCTGTGGCCCTGCAGAGCTTACTGTTACTCTCAGCCTCATCCTTTGCTGAGCTTCGCCTTTAAAGCGTCCTGCAGCAGTGAGTTCCACAAGTTAATTACGCCTTTGTGCACTGCTTGTTGTAAGATGGCAGAGCCACAGAGCAGTTAGAGACGCTGGGCTCTGAATGCTGATTATGGCTCCTGTCCCTACCAATCCTATTTGATTGCACAGTAACTTGGGCTGAGATCAAGCGACTGTTCCATAGCACCCAAGGATGAGCTCTGCATTTTGATTGAAGAATCAGAGCTAGCAGGGCTGGCAGGGACCTCATGGTTCATCCGACCCTGTTTGATTGGCTGGTTCCCATTGCCCCCGATAGCTGGTTGTCAAATCTTGCAGCTCTCCTGGGCAGCTGGTTCTACGGTTACTATTGTCATAGCAACAGGGGGGCAGAGTCTCTCCTGGCAGAACAGAATGGGACCATGATTGCAACCGCAAGTGTTCAAATGTCATGAGATTTTTAAAAAATGATCATCAAGGTGGGGTTCCTTTGACTGGCTGCCTTCTTTCTGACTCCCTGGGGGTGCACTCACGCCTGCAAGCTTCTCTCTGCAGCCACCGGGGCTAGAAACTGACTTTGCTTTGTTAAAGTGAAAGCCAGGCCCATGCACTCCGTCCACAGCCATGGTGGCTGGGCCACGGGGAGAGAGTGCTGTGCCTGTGGCAAGCCCGGGTGGCAGAGGTAGGTATTTCAGCTCAGGCTGCAGGGGGTTATGCTTTAAGATCCCAGGTCCCAGGGTTGATCCCCGCTGCTGACCTGGCATTACAAAATAAAAGCTGGGAGCAGGGGCTTTAAGAAACCCAACAAATGTCGTGAGATTGGCAGACACGTCTCACACTCACTCTGTGCTGGTTTAAATGACTGCATGAGGTGATAGCGAATCAAACCCATTGAATTAGTTTCAGAGGGGTTGCCGTGTTTGTCTGTATCAAGGAGTACTTGTGGCACCTTATTGACTAGCAAATTTATTTGAGCATAAGCCTTCGTGGGCTAAAACCCACTTCATCGGATGCATGTATATGTATTGCAGGGAGCAGATTCAAGCTTTGCGTTCACACAAACTTACTCCAGTTATTTCTGTTAAATCAGTTTGAACCCCCTGTGCGGGCACCCTCATTTCAGTTTGAAAGCAGCTTATTTCAGTTCCTAATAAACTGAAACTAAACTGAAATGAGCCTGGTTTAAAGTGAAATAAGATCATCCAAACAGCCTTCAGCAGCAGTTTAGTTAAGTGGTTTAAAACCCCTGATTCAACTCTGCATGTAGACAAAACTCTCAGACCTGATCACTTTTATCCCCTACCAGATGTAACCACCGCCACCTAGTGGTGAGGAGACTTTCTCTCTCATTCCTGATCCCCACCATGCCAGCCAGTCCCCCATCATTTCAAAAAATGTATATATTTGACTCCGAAATTAGAGCGCTCCACCCCATCTAACCACAATATTTTGAAATACTTTGGAGGATGGAACAATTATTATTGACTTTGGTTGGGTTCCCCCACCCCACCCCCTCCATTGTGCATTAAAAACTGTCTGCAGGAAAATGTTGGGTTTTTTTTAAGAAGAGAAAAAGAGGACTTTAGCACACGTACCAGAAAAAAAAGGGGGGTTTAAATTTCACCACAACGGAACCAAACATTAAGTGAAATTCCGGACTGCGCCACTCGGCAGCACAGGACAGGAATGTTGGCTATTTATAGCCAATTAAAGAAAAAGCCGTTTGTTTTACAACTGGGTTCGCTGGACCTCAGACAGAGTTGGATTTTTTACCCTTCGAAGTGACATGGTTTCTGGCAGCCCCGTGGGCGCGCGAAGGATTCAAAGCGCATTCCTCACGGTAAAACCCCCTTTCGCCCCTGCCAACCAACAGCCCCCTTTAAAAATTCCCTTCTGAAAGACAGAGGGTGACTATATGAAACAGGCCATTTTGCAAAAACGGGATTTCTCTTAGCGGATGGCTTGTAGTGGGATCTTAATAAGATTTATGAGGTACTGGCCAGGGACACCTTATCAATTCCCTGTCCTGCCACAGACTCTCTGGGAGCCTTGGCCAAGCCACTTAGCCACTCTGTGCCTCAGTTCCCCATGGGGATAACATCCTGCCCTGCCTCACGGGGGTGCTGAGAGGATAAATACTCTACAGTAGAACCTCAGAGTGGCGAACACCTCGGGAATGGAGGTTGCCTGTAATCTGTATATGATGGAATCCACTTCAAGTCAAGGGGTGCAGCAGCCCCCCCCCCCAGCACCCCTAGTTCCAGCACCTACGGTATCAGTAAGTTTCTGGGCAGCCCATCTCTGGGACATCTGGATGCCTGAGACTTGGTACACAAGGCCCCTCTGGCCTCCCAAGCCCTGGCCCCATGGACAGCGATGGGAGACTGATGCAGAGGGACGAGTGCCCCTGGCAAAATCACCAGCACCCCTTTCTGTGGCACCTCCCCTTTCCCTGGAGGGCAGTCCCGTGAGCATGTGAGCAGCTGCCATGGGAGATCAGAGCACAAGCCTCACCGGCTGCTGGCCGTTTCCACCGAGGAGCAGAGGGTCACCTTTGCCATGGTACCCGAGTTCCATTGACTCTCCCCGTGATTTGTGCTCCTAGGGGCCAGATTTGGAAAGGGGATTCGGGTGCTTTTGCAGATCCCACTAGGTGCCTCTGGGCATCTTTAGGAGCCTCAATCCCTTTGACAATCTGGCCCTTCGGGCCTAGGACACTTTTGAAAATGGGATTTTAGGCTCCTCAGGCCCTTAAGGGCTTTTGGAAATGTGACCTCACGTCGCTCAATATTTTTTATCAGATAAAGTCAGGGAGGGCTGGCGGCTGGGCCCTTGGGCCGCGGTTATTACCTGTATTACGGTAGTGCCTCGCGGTCCCAACTGAAATCAGAGCCATACTGTGCCAGGTGCTGCACAGACTCCCCCCGCCTGAGAGCAGGCCCCCCTCGTGCAGGGCGTGGCACAAGGCCCTGCCCTGGCGAGCTCACAATCAGGGCACGTCTCGTCACTACCATGCTACAAATGATAATTCATAGAAAACAAGAGGCAGGGCGGGTTGTCTCTCTTTTGGCAGCTGTCTGTCTCGGGTACTTTCTGACCCCCATTCCCGGAGCCCCTCCCAATCTTTCGAGATACGAGGCCCAGAGTTACGAACTGACCATTTGGAACCGGACGTGCGCAATCAGGCCGCAGAGGCAAAAACCAGGCAAATGCTGTACTGCTCGGCGCTGTGTTAAACATCAACTTCTACAAAACTAAAGGGAAAGTTTAAAAAAAAAGATTGGGCAAGGGAAGGAAACTGAGTTTCTGTTTATTTCATATACGTTAAGATGGGGCGAAGCAGCATTTTTCTTCTGCATAATCAAGTTTCAAAGCTGGGTGAAGTCAAGGTTCAGTGGTAAACTTTTGAAAGCAGCACCCTGAGATTTTGTTCAGCGTTACGAACATTGATGGTGGAAAAAACACATGGCAAGGGAAAGGTTAATACATCAACGAAGAAAACTAACACCCTGGGGCGGCCTCCTCGCCCCCTCCTGGGACAGTGTGGGGCAAGGACCATGAAGGGAGAGGGGGCGAGCCGGCTAGCGGGACGGGCTGCCCATGGAACTGGGGACGGGCACTGGAGCGAGTCAGTTCCCATTCGGCTCAGGTTTCTAATAACCAGGTTGTTTCCATCTGTTTAGAGCGCCCCCTGCTGAGCGCTACCCAGACCCCCTGCAACACAGCACCCCACCCTGGAGTACTGGGGTCAACCGCAGTGCAAGGGGAGAGCGCCCCCTACTGAGCTCCCTGCCCCAGGAAAACCCCATTCATCCCATAGGACGGGGCCACGGTGGGGACCTCACTCCATAGGCCTCCGAGGGGAAAGCCGGGAGTCTCTCCCGGGGCCACGTGCACTTCCTCACTGGGGTCAGGGACGGGTGCACATTCGCCTCGCGTTGTTTTCCCACCATGGCACGTTGTCGAAATGCAGCAGCCGCTGGGCGGGCGGATTCTTCAGGAGCCGCTGGGGCTGCCAAAGCAAACACAGGCCGGCTGGCAGACCGGCCTGGCCCAGCCCAGCCCGGTGTCCAGTTACCACCAAAATAACCAGGAGGAGAATAACACCCCTGTTCAGATTGCAGGGGGCTGATGCAATTGTGTGGGTGGGTGTGCACGTCTGTGCCGGTGTGTCTGAGGGGTGTGCGTGTGTGTCTGTGTGTGTGAGTCTACGTGTGTGTCACTGATGTGCTGGTGTTTGCAGGGTTCACACGGCAACGGGGCTGGGGAGACCAGGGGACTCAGCTGGTGTCTCTCACTGGGGAGCTGTCATAGAATATCAGGGTTGGAAGGGACCTCAGGAGGTATCTAGTCCAACCCCTGCTCAAAGCAGGACCAACCCCAACTAAATCATCCCAGCCAGGGCTTTGTCAAACCTGACCTTAACAACCTCTAAGGAAGGAGATTCCACCACCTCCCTAGGTAACCCATTCCAGTGCTAAAACTGGAAGGGACCCCCAAGGGGTCACTGAGTCCAGCCCCCTGCCTTCACTAGCCAGACTGAGTTCTGATTTTGCCCCAGACCCCTAAGTGGCCCCTTCAAGGATTGACCTCATAACCCTAGATTTAGCAAGCCAATGCTCAAACCACTGAGCTATCCCTCCCCCTGTGCACTGCCTCCTGCCCAGCCAGTGTGGGGAGCAGCAGGGCCAGGGTGCATCTGGGCTTCCCCTGTGCCCATTGCAGCTGGACATTGACTGAGGAGGGGAATCCTGTGCTCGCTAGCACAAGCAGCTCCCTGGGGACTCCCGGCTTCCTCACCTCCCAGCCCTGCAGGCTCCATCTGCAAATGGCCCGGGACAGTCTCAGGCAGGGCCTGGTGACTCCTCCTGCAGGATTCGGGGGTTATTGTATGATATGGGTCGGGGGCGGTGGGACAGGGCCCCACAGAGACCAGCATCTCGCCCAGCCAGGCACCACGCCTCGCTGCGAAGCCAATGAGACCGTCAGAGACAACGGGCCCAATTCATCACACCGATGAGCCAGTACAGCTACGCCTGCTTCTTGAACATCTCTGGGCTGCACGAACCAGGATCCAGATGCATCAGCAGACCTGGAGGGAGGGAGCCCAGACCCGGAGAGCAGGGGGCTGCGGGTCAGGAGTGAGGGGCATCGGCAGAGCTGTGGCGGGGGTCCCAGAACAGCAGCGTGTTGCAGGCAAGGCAGAGCCGGGGTGGAGGGAGCATGGACAGGGTCTGGTGTTGCCACAAATATTAACACTGAGCCTCCCTCCTCGTGCACCCCCTGCTGGGGTGGCTGCACCCAGCTCTTCCTGGGACACCGTGACCCAGTGCCGTAAGAAATGCCTGGGGGAGCATCCACCCTGCACCGGTCTGCGAGTTCTGCCCTGCTCCCTCCACTCTGCTCGCTGGCCTGCACGGACCTCTGGTGGCCTCGTGCAACACTGCACGGCTCAGACGCACAAGTCTTCACTAACTTTTCCCTGCCTTCAAAGCCCTCTGGCTGGGGGGTGGGGATGGAGCCAACCCAGGCACCCACCCCCCCTGCCCCAAAGCCTGAAGGTGCCTGGTTTTAGACCCGACCCAGCCCTGGGGTTTCGTTTTACAGAACCGAGCCCACCTGCAGCTGTGCTCTCCTCTCACAGGAAACAGATGCTGCTGAGGGACGAGAGAAGGGCCCTGGGGTTTCAATTCCCGGCACCTACTCGGGGCTGTCCCCAGACCTGCTGGGATCTGTGCCCCTTCAACAATCGCTGCCCTTCTCCAGCGCCCTCCTGATGAGGATCTCAAGGCACCTGTCCAACATGGGTGAGCCGAACCTTGCAGCACTCCCTTGGTAATCAGAACCAGTAGCCCCATTCTACCGGTGGTGGAGGGGAGAGAGAACTACAGCAGACAGAGGGAAAGGGATGTGCCCCCGGGCATGCAGTGGCAAAGCTGGCAATGGAACCCAGGAGTCCTGGCTCCCAGCTCCTGGGATTTTAACGCACAGACCACAGTTTCATAGAGTTTCAGGGCAGAAGGGACCATCTTGTCCAATTTCCTGCATAGCTCCTGACATTAAATGTCACCCTCTTCCCCTGTATGGAGCCCAGTACCGTGTCTGACTAACGCAGCTTCCCGGAAGACAGCCGGTCTGGATGGGACGACGTCGAGAGATGGAAAACCCACCTCTGCCCCCGGTACCGTCCGGTCTCCTTAAGGGCTGCCCCCCAGCTACGGACCCTTTGTCCAGAAGGGGCAGAGACGGGAGGGAGCAGCGAGGGGCAAGCGGGGTGGTGGGAGGAAGGGGCAGTGGCAGAGAGCAGGATGAACCATGGGGATGGTCTCTCCAGCCATAATCGCTGGCTGCATCACACCAGCACACGTCCCACCGGGACCCAGCTGATCTGCCCGGTGGAGCAGGGAGCCGGAGTTTCACCTTGTTTGTTTACACTTCAGTCTCCTTGGGACAGGGATCCTCTGGCCCTGGGGCTGTGCCGCACCCTGCCCAACAGGGGCACTGATCTGGCTTCGGGCCTATCGGGATCACTGGCCCTACAGATTGACCCTAAGCGAGTTCAGCTGTGGGACGGGAAAGGAGCGATGGCTCAGCGAGTAGAACAACCAGCGCTGATGGGGAAAGGCCAAAAGTGAAACACAGAAGAGTTGCATTGGCCTAAGCAAGGAGGCCTCCTGCTGGAGCTCAAGGGCCGCGATAGGATCATGCCTGGTGACGAGGAGACGCGTGGGACCGGAAGTCAAGGAACCAAGCTTGGCACGGCAGAAGTTAGCCCTAACTGGTGAATAAAACTAAGAGAGGACGGACTAATCTGCCCCCCACCCCTCTTTCGGGGGCCCTTCCAAAGAGACGCTGGGGGCAGGAACAGGCAGCCCGACTGAGGGTTCCCGGACGGGTGGGAGGCCGTCTGGCCTCTGCTCCCGGGACGCTGTCCTTCGCCCGTGGATCACAACCATTAGAACCCCATCGTGACGCCCCGACTTTGGCCCAGCAGCGGGGATGCCTAGCCATCACTGCCGCACCAGCGGAGACTCCAGCCGGAGACAGGTGAGATTCTGCTCCGCCTCCCCTTCCCTTGGGGGCTCCTTTCGGCTCCACGATTTCACTTCTCTCCCGTCTCTTTCGCGGCTTTTCATCTGATCCTCAGGTCAGCCGTGCCACAGGGCATCAGTGCACTGAGACGAGATGACCCAGCCAGCGAGACGGGTAAAGGAGCAGGACCAGACCCGCCCGATGGCATCCCAGACCAGGAGAAAAGCCTGAGCCCAGGACAGCTGTTATTGAGGCTGGTCGGCCAGCCTAGAGCAAACAGCCGTGACTGACCCATCGCCCGGCGTCCGGAGAACAACAAAAGCTGCATTTCCCCGTCTTTACGGTCCTGTCTCTTCTCCCCGGTCCGCCCGCCAAAGGCAGGAACTGGACTATTCCTCACTTCGCTAAGCTGAGCCACAGAACTGACCCATCCCTTCCCTCCAGGAACAGTTGTCCAGCAAAATAAAGGAGTCTAACCGATAGCCTGTTTTCTTGAAGGGACTTGGATAGGTTCGTTTCATATCAGTCAGTTTTGCTGTGCTTTATAACTCCTTTTAGCTCCTTTCCTCTCCTGTATTCTACTAACCAATTAACCTCTAAGCCGCAGCATGCGTTTCTCAGTGTGTTTGCCAGGGTACTAAGCGGGCTAGGGACACTGTCGAGCAAAGTCTGCACCTTAACGCTGTTTCATGCTGGACAGTGACAGGCTCAGGGGAACAGCTTGGACTTTGGGGGACCCTTTATTCCATTTACATTAATACAACAGGCCTGTGGGTACTTGCAGAGAGAGACTCCCCAGGCACAGCGTGGGCAGACCTTCCCCTCAGTCACCTCCTTCAACGCAGGGCTGGGCTGGTTCTTCTAGTCACTTGGGCCCACGCCACGTCCTGGCCACAGTCTCACCCCTTCCGGGGCACCGGATTCCGCTGTCCAGGCTTGAACACAAACCGTACCACAGCCGGCTCTGCCAGCACTGACCCCAGTAGGTTGAAGATTTAACTTGCCCCTGCTCCTCTCAGACCCAGGCCGGAGACCCACCCCTCCTGCAGCCAGGGCCAGTCTGTCTCTCCCGACACCGCTGCAGGGGCTGCCTGGCCTCCTGCAACCCCAGCCAGCTGCCCGGAGCAAGAGACAAGCCCTGGTGTAGCCTCTGCCCCAGCACCCCTGAGCTTCCTCCTTCTAGCTCCACCCTGCCTGACACCCCCCTCCCCCAGGTGCAGCAGAGTAGGTCTGACAGGGCTCAGGTGCTCCCATTAACCCTGTCTTAGGTCCAGCTCCCAGGCCTGTCCCCTCCCGGGGGGGTGAACAATCAGTCACAGGGGGCTGGATCAACCCCCTCCTCTGAAAGGGGGAGACACCCTGTGACAGTACTGTTATTAGTTGTCCAGTGGTCGAGCCGAAGAGCCCCAGCAATGGGCCAGGACCCCGCTGCACTAGGGGCTGTACATGGTAATCATCATCAATGCAAAGTCCATTATCTACCAAACACCCCCGGCTGCCCCCAGCTCCTGCCAGGCCAGCAGGTGGGTTGGCCTGTGGGGTTCTCTGCCACGTAGCAGCCACAGGCCGGGTGCTCCAGAACCAGGGGCGGTTCTAGAAGGTCTGGACCCAGCGTTTCTTCCTCACCCGCTCCCCCGAGCTGGATCCCAGCCCCCGCCCGTGGATCTGAGCAGGTTGGAGCAGAGGGGACTGGCTCAGCGGGGGGGGGGGAGGAATGGCCTGAAGTTATTGTGTTTGGCTGTGGGGGACCCTGGGAATATTGGGGAGTCTTCTTTTGGGGGGGGGTGTTAAGAAAGAAAACTTGCTGTAACTAACAAAAGAGCCAACCAGCTCCGTGCTCCAAGTCCACCAGTCCCAATCGCCCGGGCTCTCTCCTCTCCGCCCCCTGGCAAGCAGCTTCTGCAGAGAAACGAAACCTAATGTGGGGGAGGGGGGTGAGCAGGGCGGAAACCGAAACCGATGAGCCCTGGCCACCCCCAGCGGATGGAAGCTGAGGGGGGGGCCACTGGGTGGGAGGGTGGATTGGGGGTTTGGGGGCTGATGGGGAGGGGAACCACGGCCCCATCCTGGGGCAAGAAACATGTTTGCAGTGGGCTCTGGCTGCTAGTCACAGCCTCTCTGTGCCTCAGTTTCTCCCCACCAAGTGAAGCAGGGATGATCCTCACCTGCCCCCTCCCTGGGTGGGGGTTGAATTTATCCCAGCTGGTGACCAGCTTGAGGGGGCAGCGGGTTATTAATTGATAATGCCCCATTATTGTCATCATCACGCAGGGGGTGGGCATAGAATAAAACGTGGCTCAAAAGACACCCCAGCAGCCCTGGGAGTCCAAGACCCAGAGACCCCAGGGGACTGGTTCCAGGGGCCTATGCGGCGCCACCTTGGCCTGGCACGGCTCCCAGCAGGGCGCTGCACCACCTACCCCAGGAGATGCAGCTCCTGGTCTGGCTGCATCTCCTGTCTCCAGGGGAGCTCAGCACCCAGACCCCCGCCCCCCAGGACCCCAGGGCATCTCACCCACACAGCTCCTCTCTCTGTCCCCGCTGCCCGCCCCTAACAGAATGGGGCACAGACCACAGCAGGGCAAAGGGTATCCACTCCGCCACCAGCCTAGGGGGATGGCACAGTGGGCCTGGAACCCGCTGCCAAGCCCCAAGGCTGTGTGGGCTGCAGGGCTCCCAGCCTCTGCCAACACAGGGGAAGGATCCAGCCAGGTCATAGAGCAGCCCAGGGGCCTCACCGTGTGCAGGGGGCACAAAGCCCAGCCCCAGAGTCTGGGGATGGCATCGGAGCCAGCTGCCCTGTGTGGTAGCCCAGAGCGCTAGCCACCATGCCCATCTGCTGGCAGCTGGGGGAAGAAGTGGGACCAGGAATCAAACCCAGGTCTCCCCCAGGGCTAATCACAGCGCTAGCCAACTGCCCTGACCGGCTTCTGCAGCACCCGGCTACAAGGCCATCAGAACAACGGACGGGGAACTGGGTCTTCAGCCAAACAACGCTGACCTCAGCGCTCCCTAGCTTCCTTTAACGGGAAACCATGTGATTTTCTGGAAAGCCCCTTCCAGGGGGAGTCTATCCTCCCTAGCACGGGAAATCTGGAGCTGTACCTCCCGGCTGAGAAGGAGCACAGCGCTGAACACTAGGGGGCCAGAGAAACTCTTTTGCAGGGAGCAACTCGATGGGGTTGGCACTTGGGCAGCAGCTGCATCCAGAGACACTGCGGCAGGAGAGGAACAAACTGCGGGAAACATTTGTCGCTCAACCTCCTCCCATCTGAGTCTCTGGAGAGAGAGCTGGTGGGGGTCATGCCCAAGGCCGTCTGTCTAGGGAGCGAATGCATGGGCAACAAGCGGAAGAAACTTTGCGTCTGCCTGGTAGGTGCCTCCATCTTCATATTAGCTGCCATATTAATCGCTCTCACCTGCTGTGTGGTCGAGTGTCAGGGGCAGCTGAAGACCTCAGATCTGGATGAGAAACTCGCCAACCTGGAGGAGGAGAAGAGGGCCCTGGAAAAGCAGCGGGACAGGGCGAGGGCAGAGGTCACGGCGCTGCGGTCGGAGCTGGCTGGCACCAATCAGACCCTCTGGGAGACGCGCGGGCGCTGGGACTCCTGCAGGAGCCTGACGGTGGGTGCTGTTGTTGCTGTTTAATATTGGTATATGGTAGCCCCCAGGAGCCCCAGTCGAGGATCAGGGTGGCGCAGTGCTGGGTGCTGTACAAAGGTGCCAGGCGCTGCCCTGGGAAGTTCACAGCCTAGGGACCTTTCCAGGCTGCTGTTGGGGGAGTAAATGTGCTTGTGTAATCCATACCCCCGCCTCCCCCCGGGCGTAGTACACGAAGTTTCTTTCACAGGCTCTGACACCAGTGCTCTGCCCCCCTGACAGCCGATCCGGCCCTGGGCTCCCCACACAGTGGCATGCATCACCCCCCATTGGTGCATTCATGACTGTTTCCTAATCAAGGAATTTGTCCTGTTGCTCTGTGGGGTGGGCTGGGGCCAGGGGCTCCAGTCTAGCAGCTCACGTCACTTGCTCCCCGCTGGGAAATTTTAACCCTGCCTTGCATGGACCCTGGGGGCATCCAGCGGCCTGTGTGGCCTTTTGAGACCAATATCAGTTCATTGAATTCTCCGTATCTGTGTGGCCGTGGGGTTGGGGACTCCGCAGGCGGCTCCAGTCCCTTGGAATACAGATGGAGCCAGTGCCCCGGTGGGTGTTGTGCGACTGCAGGTGCTGTGACACCCCATCTCTGGGCCAGGAATACATCTCCATTGACTCCGCTCTGCCACCCCGGGCACTTTCAATGAGCTGCCGGGGGCTAAAAATGGGTGATTTGAAAATATATATTTAAAAAATCCAATCTTTTTAGACTGTAAATTGAACACTGTTTTCTTTTTAAAAATAATTCTATTTAAAATCCTGTTTTGAGACCTAAACGTACTATACTCTGTTACATTCCTTGACATTAAATAAAACAGAGTCAAACCGGGTATGTTTTCTGCCAGGTTTTAAAGAAAGCCGCCCACTGACCTGGTGGAAGTCGCTGGCTAAGCACCTGAAGCCAGAGATGGTTGAAATGCTGAACCAGCTATTGACATTAGGAGTCATTTCTGGACGTGCAGAGAAAATATTTTCTTCTGTTCAGTTTATGCCCCTAGTTCAGTTCAATGACTAGTTCGTTCGAAGTTGAGAAAACAGTTGGGAGTTGAAAAAGCAGGAAAACGCCACGTGAGGGGATGAGTTCTTACATCTTAAAGGACACAGTGGCCAGAACCGATCAGTTTCACACCTGGGTAAGGGCTTTCTGTGTGGCTTGCACAGTCAGCGATAATGATTCCTTTTCCTCTCTCTCCCTCCTCTTCCGGCTCAGCATAACCTGCAGAACAACATCACTGCCCTGAGCAACACAATCACACAGCTGGAGGCCAGAGACTCTGAGTGGGAGGCCAAGGAACGAGGGTTACAAGGTGAGATGCTGCGAATTCCAGGGGGGCCGGATGGCTTGGCAGAGATCCCTTGTGTAGAGGGGGATGGAGACAGACTGGGTGGGGTCTCGGGGTGGAGCCAGAAGGAAAGGCGTGTGTGGTGCTAGGGAATGGAGGTGAAAGGCAGGCTGGGTAACACACTGACACCTGGTGGCTTTCCCTTCCTCTCTTTTTCCAGATGAAAATGGCAGGCTCAGAGACCAGCTCTCCAGCCAGTCCCAGCAACTGCAGGATTCCCAGGAAGAATTCCAGAAGCAAAGGTAGACCCACCAGTCCCGACCCCATGGGGCTGGGGTGGGCCCTCCCCCCAGAGCTCGGAGGGGTGGGCCCTCCCCCCAGAGCTCGGAGTTAATGTGCATTTCCCTTTCGCTTGTTCCCCCAGAGATCAGCTCAAAGCGAACATCCATTGGCTGAACATGGAGCTCCAAAGCCAGAGGAATCAGCGCTCCAGCGGGGACAGCCTCGGGGGTCACCGTGTGTCTCTCTGCCTGGCTCCGCTGGCACTGTCCCTCCTTGGCACCCTTCTCCTTTAAGAGGAGCCGCTTTGTTCAGGTATCGAGGAGCCTGGATACAGACTTGTCCAGAGACCCCTTCTGCTGTCTGACCCCCAGGCTCTTGGGCAGAGGGGTCTCGTCCTGTCACCGCCACCAAAGACAGCTCCAGCCTTCACCCAGCCACCGCTCTGTGCCTGCTCATCTCTGACCACGCCACATGCTCTCCCCCCCGCAGGCGAGAGAGCCATCTCCTGTGCAGGTCCTGCTGCCTAGCCTGGCTTCACTGAACCGCCCATCTCATTCCAAGTCTCCTCCCAGCGCATGGCAGCACCTGTGCCAGGCCAGAGACACAGCTCGCAGACCAAAGAGCAGCACAGGAAAAAAAGAAAGATCATTATTGATGGGAAACTGAGGCACAAGGCGATTAGTGAGTCGCCCCAGGAGCACATGGCAGAGTCAAGCCTTGAACTCAGCTCTCCTGAGCACCAGCATGTAACCCTAAGGCCATGCTTCCTCTCCAGTCCTCCCTCGCCTACATCTCCTTTCTCTCTCCCGCTGCTGTTCTTTAGCTCAGCGCAGTGGGTCAGGGGTTGGGGACACAGGACTGTGTCTCTCTCTCTCTCCGTTTATTTCCATCATCCGTCCCCAATGCCCTTTCGATCCCGCGGGATTTGTGTTTCAGGGCTGAGCAGGCAGTGGAAAGTGGAGAATCCCCACGGGAACACGGTGCACAGCGCAGCCGGCTCGCTCCCCTCCAAGTCGCCCTCAGGAGAACTGGTCTAAACCACTAGCTTGCTATGACCTCGGCCCTTCCCCAGGTCGTGCAGGGGGGCGGGTTCCTGCCCAGCCGGTCCCTGGCGGAAGGATCTCGTTGGCTCCTGCCCAGCACTGGAGGATGATGGAAAACAGTGAAGAAGATCCCGCCGGTGAAGGGCGCAGGGAGGATGGAGCCGCTTCACCCAGAGCCAGAGCCCCTGGGGTTTCTCAGACTCAGATTATCCCAGACGACGGTTGCCCTGAGCGAGGTCAAGCCCCAGCGGAGGTATTTGCTGCTCCCGTGAGGGTTTCTATTTTTCTAATAAAATGTTGCCAACCCCAAAGGTTTGTGGTGTCATTTGTCCTCCCACGCCCTGCCCGATCAGAGACCCGGGGCTCAGCGCGAGCAGCCCCGGAGCCGTATTCGTGGCCGTCGCACGCCTGACCTGCCTTCAGAGAGCAGGGAAGAGGCAGCTCGTAACTCTGCTGCTAGTTTGGAGCACGGGGCAAACCCCTCTCCCTGCTCCTGGGCTGGGGTGACGGGCTCTGCACAGGGCGCTCTTAGGGGAAAGCACTGTAGGCCCATGCCTAGGGCCCCGCATCAGACCTGGGACTTTCATGTATAGGTCAGTTTCTAATCCTCAGGGATGCCAAGGACAGCTCGCATGGTGACCCGAGTGTAACCAATGCAGTGACACTGCCTGAGTCTGCAGAGAGCCTGAGTCAATTGGTCTGAATGGGCAGGCGCTAACGAGATAGTGATCTATGCAGCAACCCCTGCCTGCATTTACTGAGAGCCTGAAGTAATTACTTTGAGGGGGTGAGCTGCCCCTGCAACTGGGGGATCAGCAGAACACTTATTGCCCTTCTCCAGCACCTTCCACTGATGATCTCAAAGCACCTGTCCAACATGGGTGAACCGAACCGAACCTCGCAGCACACCCTGGGTAATCAGAACCATTAGACCCATTCTACAGATGGGGAAACCGCAGCAGACCGAGGGAAAGGGACGTGCCCCCAGGCACGCAGTGGCAAAGCTGGGAATGGAACCCAGGAGTCCTGGCTCCCAGCTCCTGGTGCTTTAATGCACAGACCAGTTTCATAGCGTCTCAGGCCAGAAGGGACCATTAGGTCATGTAGTCGGATCCCTGGCATAGCCCCGACATTAAATGTTGCCCTCTTCCCCTGAATGGAGCCCAATAACGTATCTGACTAACGCAGCTTCCCAGAAGGCAGCCAGTCTGGATTGGACGACGTCGAGAGCCCCCAGTACCATCCGGTCTCCTTAACAACCACAGCCCCGCTACCGTCCCTTTGTCCAGAAGGGGAAGAGATGGGAGGGCTAAGCGGGGCTGTGGGAGGAAAAGGAAGAGAACTGCCCCCAATCAGCCCCCCCGACCCCTGGTAAATGGCTCCAGTGGTTAATTATCCTCACTGTTAAGAATGTACAGCTTACTGTAGCTAATAGACTTCTAGGCAGACGAGCATCTCACTGGCTAGCACTGCAGGGACGGCCTTTGAGGGCCATTCAAGCCCTGTGGTGGTCTGGTTCTTCTGGTGACTCAGCCCCCGGCTCTGTGCTGGCCAGAGTCTCCTCCCGTCGGGATACCAGAGATCCAACGTCAGGGTTTGAACACAAAACATACCACAGCTGGGTCTTCTGTCCCTATTTCCCAGGGCTGGGAACCCCCCCCCAGTGCCTTCCCCAGCGCTCCCTCAAAACATAACTAAAGGAAAGACACCGAGGGGAAGGGTGTCCGGTCGTGCGGTTCTACTCAGCCCTTCAGGAGCCATTGTTATCTTATAAGAAGCAAAGGGAATCTTTTTAAAGGGGATAAGGCAATACGCCCCCCCCCACCCCCGGTTCTGCAGCTGGATCTCATACCAGTCCTTAGTACTGCTCAGCACACAAGGGAGGGGAAGCTGGGCTCTGTTGAAGGCGTTCGAAGCGCCGAGGTTGATGCAGAACGAACGCAAAGTCCCGTGGCGATACACCCGTCTTTTATCGTACAACTCTCTGGAGCTTGCTGCGTCACCGCGGAGCTGTCAGTCACGAGGTATTCAAGGTTGCTCTGTTTAGCATTATTTTGAGTTGTTACTAGGAGGATTCGCAGCTGTTTCTTATCTGTCCCTCTGGCTCAACTCCTTATCTCGGCCTTGGGACTGGATGCATTCGCTTTAGGGTCGTCAATCTGCCCTCCGGGTGATTGATAATAAAGCTGGCGCTTCTTGACTCCTCCACTCCCTTCTTGACCATCCGGCCCAGTTGTCCTGTCTCAGCTAATCACCGGACATGCTTCACTCACGCCAAACAGCAAATAAGGCAATTACAGCCCTAAAACTGCTCTCCTTCAAAGAGCAAATGTTAACACAATCAGCAAAGAATAAACTCCGAACAATTTCTTCTTACTAATTCATGAGCAAAATGGAGTATAAGGCAAAATCAGCAAAATGGAGTACAATCGGACTTGAGACAATTGCTTCCCCTTCGGCTTGTGGCCTACGCCGTTACCCTAAAGAGCCACCGTGGCGGGAATGTATTGTTTCATTTACTATAGTGCTCGCTATTCCTAGTTAAACAGTGCGAATAGTTCATGTATGTGATTCTCCCTCAGCAAAATGACGGACCAGCTATTATGATTTTATCAACGACAATGAGCCACGCGTCTTCCGACCTATGTGTTATCAAACTTCAGGTGATGAGCCTTACCTTGACGGCACTCCTTCGTGTGCTGGAGACTGGTGAATAACATGGTCAGAGCCACCTGATTGGTTAATAACGTAGATTGGTTAAGAATTAAATCACCCGGTGATTTAAGATCGTGTGCTGCATAGAGCGACAGGAGAGCCACTGATGTAGCGCTGCCCTAGCGTGTTTAAAGACAGAGCCTGTTCCAGTTTATACTGTCATCCTCTGCTCCTCTCTGAGACCCACGACAGAACCCCTCTCCTGCAGCCAGTGCCAGCCCTCTCTCTCTCCCCAGGGCCTGCTACGGGGACTGTCTCACTTCCCCCAGCCCCCTAAGCAAGAGACAAGCCCGAGTGTATTGTCTGCCCCAGCACCCCATAGCTTCCTCCTCCTATCTCCACGCTGCCTGACACACACCCTCTCCCAAGTGCAGCAGAGTGGGTCTGATAGGGCCCAGATGCTCCCATTCACCCCTTCTTAGGTCCAGCTCCCATGCCTGCCCTCCGTGAGGGGAGGGGTGAACAATCAGTCACAGGAGGCTGGATCAGCCCCCTCCCCTTAAAAGGGCAGCCACGAGCCACCCCATGGCAGTACCTATCGAAAGAGCTCCAGCAATGGGCCAGGACCCCGCTGCGCTAGGGGCTGTACATGATAATCATCATCAATGCAAAGTCCATTGTCTAGCAAACACCCCCGGACACCCCCAGCTCCTGCCAGGCCAACAGGCGGGTTGGCCTATGCGGTTCTCTGCCATGCAGCAGCCACAGGCCGGGCGCTCCAGAACCGGGGGCAGTTCTAGCGGGTCTGGACCCAGAGTTTCTTCCTCACCCGTTCCCCTGAGGTGGAGCCCAGCCCCTGCCTGTGGATCTGAGCAACCCCTCCCCTCCCCCACCGCCCACAGGCTGCAGCAGGGGCCTGGCTGGTTTTGGAGGAGGAAGGGCCCAAGGAGTGGGCTGGCCGCTGCCTCAGCAGGGAAAGAGGAATGTCCTGGGTTATTGGTTGTGTTGGGGAGGAGGGGTATAACGTATAAAAAGACAAAAAGAAAGAAATTGTTCTCTGAACTAAAAAAGAAAAAGCCCCAAAGTTGTGAGCTGCAGGTAAATTAGCCCCTTCCCAACTGATGAGCTGTGTGTGTGTAAAAAGAACAGGAGTACTTGTGGCACCTTGTGTACTTGTGTGTGTGTGTGTTGGTGCTGGTGGAAGGGAAGCAGCGACGTCCCTGCAGCCACTCGGGAGGGTTTGGGGTGCTTGGGTTAGTGGGGACCACTCCCCTCCCCCAGCTCCCCCCTGCCCTGTTGAGCTGCCCCCGCCAGGGTCAGGAGATGGCACTGACTGGCAGCCATGGCCTCTCTGTGCCCGAGATCCCCCACCCGGCCCACCATGTGAAAAGGGGGACAAAGCTCACCTGCCCCTGTCCCTGCCCTGGGTGGGCGGGTGGGGTGGTGAATTCAGGTTGCGACTGGTGTGGGAGGGGGCAGCGTGTTATCCATGGACAATGGCCCTTTATTATTTTATCGTCATGCAGGGAGGTGGAAATAGAATGGAACATGGCTCAAAATAACCCTCCAGAAGCCCCAGAGCTGGGGGGGGTCCCCATAACCCAGAGACCCCCCCCCCAGGCTGGCACAGCTCCCAGCGGGGGAAGATATGGCGCTGCCCCAGCCCCCCCAGTGCCAGAGGCCCCAGCTGCTTCTGTTCTGCCTCCAGCCCAAGTAAAAGCCCCTGTCTCCAGGGGGAGCTCAGCACACAGCCCCACCAGCACCTCAGGGCGTCTGGCCCACATGGCCCGTCCCAGGCCCAGCAGAGCTCCCCAGGCTGTCTGGGCTGCAGGGCTTCCAGCCTCCAGCACCGGGCAGGGCTCCACCAGGTCTTCTGTAGGGTTAGAGCAGCCCAGGGGCCTTGCCCTGCACAGGAGGCACACCCCTGCCTGGAGCCAGCCCGCCCGAGCTCGGCCAGTGGTGGGGGTCCAGGGATCAGACCCGTGGCAGGGCACTACCCAGCAGGACCTCCGGCAGCGGCAGAGCAGAGCGATGGGGATGGACTCGGAGCCTGGCAGAGTGAAGGTGAGGGACAGGGACTCAAATCCAGGTCTCCCGCACAGTAGCCCAGAGCACCTCCAGCCACAAGGGCCCTTTGCAGCGCTCGCCGCCTCTCCCTGCCAGCCCGGTTACATCGCAGCTGGGCAGAGCGCTGGGGCTACAGCCCAAATCCGTCCGAGCCCAGCACTGCCTGACTCCCTCGAACCACATGATCTCCTGGACAGGGCCGTTCCTGAGGAAATCCATCTCCCCCTAGAACAGGAACACGTCCCATATGCTAATGAGGAGCACAACTAGAAAACACTAGAGGGCAAAAGAAACTCTTTCTTTTTTGCAGAGTGAGGCTGCCGGGCTGTCAGCTCAGCGAGGTTCACATACTGGGATGAGCACTGGCTGCTAAACTTCCCCTCCCCGCCCCCCGTTTTTGGAGAACAAAAGCATGGGGGACAACTGGAAGACGCGCTGCTGTGTTTTCCTGTCGGTCGCCTTCATCTTAGTGTTAATCGGGCTGATTGCCTGCGTGGTCTATATCTCCTTTGCCCCGACCCAGCTGAGACAGTGCCAGGAGCAGCTGAAGAAAAACACCTCCGCTCTGACGGGGAAACTCGCCAACCTGGAGGAGGAGAAGGGGGCCCTGGAACAGCAGCGGGATGGGGCGAGGGCAGAGGTCACGGCGCTGCGGTCGGAGCTGGCTGGCACCAATCAGACCCTCTGGGAGACGCGCGGGCGCTGGGAGTCCTGCAGGAGCCTGACGGTGCGTGCTTTGGATGTTGTTGCTGTTTAATATAAGTCTACGGTAGCGCCCAGGAGGCCCTGTCCAGGATCAGGGTGGCGCAGGGCTGGGGGCTGCGAAAAGGTGCCAGCACCAGGCCCTGCCCCGGGCAGCTCACAGCCAGGGGACCATTCCAGGCTGCTCTGCAAAATGCTACAATGATTTGTCTTGGTGGGGCCGTGCCTGTGCTTGTCAATACCCGTCCCCCAGCACAAGCAGCGTTTTCCCGGGTCCCTCCCCACAGCCCCCAGTGCTATTCCCCACACGGTCACATGCAGCGCCCCCTGTTGGTCCACCCCGGAGCTTCCCTGAGCAAGGGATTTGTCCCGTTGCTCTGTGGGGTGGGCTGGGCTGGGGACGGGTCCCAGGCAGCTCATTTCACTTGCTCCCCGATGCAGGATTTGCCGGGGTGAGAGGTGGCTGCACTAGCCCGGGGGGGTCACCTGGGTCCCTGGTGGCTTTTTGTTACCGATCAAATTAATTTTCTTCTCTGCACATGTCTGTGTAAACATGGTGCAGGGACTCGACCCTGGCTGGGGAGCTGTGGTTTGCAGGGTGGCCTGGGGAATGGCCTGTCTTGTTCTGTGGAGAGGAGGTGGTCTCTCCCCTCAGAGAGAGGGGAAGTGACAGCTGGAGGGGTGGGGGTGGGGGACAGCGGCAGGCAGCGTGGAGCCTGCGAGAGACAGAGAGAAACTGAGTCTGTGACCATGGGAGAAGTAGGGGGAAGGAGGGAAACCAAGAGTAAGTGAAGAGATGGGATTGAGCGGGACAGACAGACGTGAAGAGGAGGGTCCCTTTCAGGGCTGGCTCCGGGCACCAGCTCAGCAAGCAGGTGCTTGGGGCAGCCAAGGGGAAGGGGCGGCACGTTGAGCTCTTCGGTGGCAATTCGGTGGCGGGTCCCTTGGTCCCTCCTGAAGGGAAGGACCTGCCGCTGAAGTGCCGCCGAAGAAGAAAGCGGCGCGGTAGAGCTACCGCCAAACTGCTGCCGATCACGATCGCGGCTTTTTTTTTTCCCTGCCGCTTGGGGTGGCAAAAACCCTGGAGCCAGCCCTGGTCCCTTTGAGTAGTGGAAAGCTGGCTGGTCTAGTCAGTCTGTGTTTGATGGCCTGTTCCCTGTTTGTCTCCTATCATTGATCCAGGCGGTCCCAGAGATCTGGAATGGGAGAACCACAGGTCCTGCAGGGTCCAGTGGGTCTGGTCTAACGTGCACCCCCACACACCAGCACCACTGGAGTCGAATTCAGTTCTCCACGAGAGGACAAAAGGCTGATTTGGGCGTTAGCAGCACCCTGGGAGAGAGCTGGGGAAAGGGGAACCTTGAACTAGGAAAAAATAAGAAGCACCTATCAGATAATAGCTGAGAGGTCTGTTCAGCTAGGCCTGAAGGACATGGGGTTGGTGCCGCAGTAGGAGGCTCCATTCCCTGTGACTCCGTACAGAGCAGTGCCCAGCGCCGGGCTACGGTTATTGCCGGGGGTGCCAGCTTTCAGGTCTGATGCAAGCACCCCTTGGCCTGTTCTGAGGACAGGAATCCATCTCCAGTAACTCCACTCTGCTCCCCGTGGCACGGCAATGAGTGTGTCCATGGTCATTAAGCTGCCGTGTGGTGTTTTTCTGAGCTGTGGCACAGCTGCCGCCTTCTGCCCCAGAGGTGGCTGCACAGCACAAGTGAGCAGAGGCTTTCCCGTGGGCATCGCTCTCAGAGATGCTGATTTTTCTCTTTCGTTTTCTCGCTCAGCACGTCCTGCAAAACAACATCACTGCCCTGAAGGATGAAATCACTCAGCTGGGAGGCCGAGGCACCGAGCAAGGACGGGGACAAGGTGAGACGACTGCTCTGAGCAGCTCCTGGCTAATGGCCAGGAGAGGTCCTCTCTAAGACAGGGGATGCCTTTCTGGGGTGCATGCGTGGAGCTTCCGGGGCCAGGGTCATGGAAGTGTGAAGCCCCGTGTGCTGGGCCCAGTCCTCTCAGCCAGATCCAAGTAACATTACAGGAGCGGCGGGACCAGGACAAACCCTCCTGCTCAGAGCCAGGAGACCAGGTCACTCCAGGTGGGGGATTTTCTGCTGCCCTGAGCCGGGACCTACTTCCCCACTCGTTGGGGGGGACAGGGGACTGGTTGGCTTGTAAGGTTGGTAATTGGCTATGGAGGGCTGGGTGCCCTAGGTGCTGTTTACTGACTGTTACGATAAGCTCAGCCTGGTTCAAAGGGGACAAAGGTCTCCAAGCCAGAAACACCCACCAGAGCCAGCAGCCAGTGGCAGCCCCAGCAGAGAGACCAAGGACTGGGCAGGGCACAGAGGCTGAGCTGTCCTTCCCAGTGTGTCTACATCCACCTGTTCTCTCTTGTCTTCTGCTGAGATTGTTACCTCCATGGGGCAGGGAGCATCTTTTTGTTGTGGGTTTTTACAGCGCCTAGCACCGTGGGGCCCTCGCCCATGGCTGGGGGTCCCAGGCGCTGCCACAATCCTCATCAACTGCAGAAGGCCAAAATCTTCTTGGCCGATAAAGGGATGGGGGAGGTGAATAGGCAGGGCCCAATCCTGTGTTCATCTCAGCACCCAAACCTCTCCTCGGACCCTCAGCCCCATTGACACAGAGGCCTGGCGCAGGGGAAATAGAGGCAGGAGGTACAGTGAGGGAGCTGTCCCCGATGTGCCAGACGGAGGGGTGGGGGTGTCGAGGGGGACATGCTCGAAGGGAGGGGGGAGACGCATGCTGCCTCATCTGACTGGCACTGCCCCGTGTCCCCTCTGTCGTTGTCCAGGTGAAATAGACACGCTCAAACAGCAGCTCCAGGAGGCTCAACGGCACAGGTGAGACCAGCCCGTCCCTGCCCCTTTGGGCTGCGCTGTGGGAGGCCCCTCCCCCAGAGCTCTCTGCTACCATCTCCTTCCCTTTCACTTGTTCCCCCAGTGATAAACTCCAAGCTGACCTCCGGCGGCTGGAACAGCAGCAGCTCCATAGCCCGAAGAACCAGAGCTCTGGTGGGAGCAGCCTCCGGATCCCCCTCGTGGCCGGCTACCTGAACCTGCTGGCTCTGTCCCTCGCCGGGATCCTGCTCCTGTGAGAGAAGCCGGTTCGCACAGGTACTGAGGAGCCTGGAGGTGGACTGGGTTCAATTCCCGGTCCTGCTGCTCTCTCACCCCCATGCGCTTAGGCTGCAGGGCCCCTTTCTGTCACCTCCACCCGAGACAGCGCCTGTCTTCAGCCACTGCCTCCCCGGGCATGAGAGCGTCCTCCTGCCCTGCAGCACGGCCTCCCTGTACCTCTCCATCCCATGCCAAGCCCCTCCCCTAGCTCGGCAGCACTTACAGGGCCCAGCTGTACCAGCCCTGCCCGGCTCACACTGTGAGT
The DNA here is from genome assembly GCF_011386835.1 of Chrysemys picta bellii. NCBI lineage: Eukaryota > Metazoa > Chordata > Testudines > Emydidae > Chrysemys > Chrysemys picta. The sequence goes on along the minus strand of NC_088815.1, from coordinate 14,119,990 downwards.
AGCCAAGCCAGGCAAAGGCAGGATCCTTACCCCGCTTTTACAGACGCGGGGGCTGAGGCCCAAGGAGATGAGTGAGTCACCCCAGGAGCACAGGGCAGAGCCCGGACTTGACCCTAGATCTGCAGAGTACCGGCCCCGTGCTATAAACACAAAGCCACCCTCTCTCTGCAGTCCCCTGCCCCTCACTCCCCATCCCCCCCTTCTCTCTCCCTCTGCTATTAGGTAGCTCAGCGCAGTGTTCGGTGGCGGGGGACGCAGGACTCTCTCTGTGTCCCTCGGGATTTGTGTTTCAGGGCTGACCAGGCAGCGGGAGAGTGGAGAATCCCCATGAGACCAGGTCACACTGCATAGCGCGGCCAGCTCGCCCCCATCCCCAGAATGCTCACGAGAACTCTTCTAAGCCACTAGCTTGCTTGGCATTTCCCCCGGGTCGTGCAGGGGGGCGGGTTCCTGCCCAGCCCAGCCCTGGCGGAAGGATCTCGTTGGCTCCTGCCCGGCACTGGAAGACGATGGGGAAATGGTGAAGAAGATCCAGCGGGTGAAGAGGGCAGGGAGGATGGAGCCAATTCATCCAGCGCCCCTGGCGTTTCTTGGCTGGAGATTGCCCCAGACGACGGCTGCCCTGAGCGGGGTCAAGCCCCAGTGGGGGTATTTGCTGCTCCCTTGAGGGTTTCTATTTTTCTAATAAAATGTTGCCAACCCCAAAGGTTTGTGGTGTCATTTGTCCTCCCACGCCCTGCCCGATCAGAGACCCGGGGCTCAGAGCGAGCACCCCCGAGCCGTATTCGTGGCTGTCGCACGCCTGACCTGAGAGCAGGGAAGAGGCAGCTCCTAACTGTGCTGCTAGTTTGGAGCATGGGGCAGCAAGCCCCTCTCCCTGCTCCTGGGCTGGGGTGACGGGCTCTGCACAGGGCGCTCTTAGGGGAAAGCGCTGTAGGCCCAAGCCTAGGGCCCCGCTCCGGGAGCCAGGTAATGGCATCAGACCCGAGGCTTTCATTGAAAATCAATCAATTTAAAAGGTCAGTTTTGAGCCCTTCTGCTGGCCAAGAAAACCTTAAAAACGTGACCCGAGTGTAACCCCTGTAGTGCTGCTGCCTGAGTCTGCAGCCAGCCTGAGCCCAATGCTCTGAGAGGGCCTCTCGTATGCCAACGGGGTGCTAACCCCCAGCCACAGAGGGATCCGGCACTGTTCAGCACTGGATTACGTGCCTAGCCGGAGAAATGTGCAGTGACCCCCTGCCCCCCACAGATGCCCCCAAGGTGAATACTGGGGGGACCCACTGCCAGCGCTGCAGAGAGGGGACCCCAGCTGCTCCTCTGGGGATGGGGCTTTGCTGCTGCTCCTGGGAGCAGGGAGCCCCATGCCACAGCCCCGCTGGGTGGCAATGGGGGGGCTAAGCCCGAAGCCAGCTGCCCGGCCCCCTGTCCCCAGGGTTTTGGGGTCCCCATGAACTCCGCAGCGCCCCCTCTGGCCCCACCTCGCCGCCTGCCCTTCGCCGCCGGACCGGCCCAGTCCCGCCTCCCTCCCCTCCCCGCGGCAGCTTCTGCAGAGAAACGAAACCAAAGCCCGGGCGGGGCGGACCCGAAAGCGACCAGCTGGGATTTCCCGGGGCCTGGCGCGTCCCGTCGGGCCGAGGTGAGACCCGGGTGCTGGGACCCCCGCGCCCAGCGGGGCTGCGGGACCGGCAGGGGTTAATGCAGCCCCGCTGCACCCGGGGGGGCGCTCCCCGACCCCGCGCAGGCGGCCGCCTGGGCTGCCCGGGACCGGGACGCAGCGTCCGGCCTCTATCCCCGCGGCTCTGCGGCCCCGGCACTGCCCCAGTTCGCCCCCAGCCCCGCGCGTCCCGGGGCGGGCTCGGGCACAGCTGGCGTGAGGTGTTAATGAGGGATATGCTAATGTGCGATATGCTAATTAACGATGGATATGCTAATCTACGATATGCACTGACGAGCAAGCAAGACAACGATGAATATGTTAATGAGGGGTTTGCTAATCACCGTGTTAAATATGTTAATTACTGGTGGTAATGAATTGCATGCAGATTTATGGACTATGCTGGCGGGTGATCTGCTCATCTGGGCCGTGCTATTAAGGCAAGGGGTATGCTAATGAGGAGGGTGTTAGAAACACTAACAGGGCCAAACTGCCCCATTCCTTTGCAGCGTGTGGCCGCCCGCCTGGCTCCGGCTGGGCCCTCTGACCCCGATGGGCGACCCCGGGGGTCTCGCCTGGGGCAGCAGGAAGGTCTGGCTCGCCGTGGCCATTGTGGAACTCGCCATCGTCCTCATCCTGGCAGCCGGGCTGGGCCACTTTGTGGCCACGGAGCAGTGGCTGCACAGCGACGTGCTGGGCCTGCGGGAGGAGCTGGCCCGTGCCAACTGGACCCTGCAGGAGATGCAGGAGAGCTCTGACGTGTGCAGGAACCACACGGTACGTGGGGCAGCTGCCTCCAGCCGATGGCACCGTGGCGCCCACTTGCCAACACACACTCCTGGGAGCTGGATTTGAGCCCCCCGCTTCCCAGGCAGCCCTTGTACTCACCGCTGGAATTCCCTCCTCCCCTTCCTAACCGGTGCCAGGGGACGCCAGCTCTAGCCAAAGGCCAGGCCAGGGGCAAACAGCAGCAGGCGGCAGATGGGATGGGATACTGCTGTGCTAAGGTTAGCACGGCCTTCCCTCCCCACCCCCAGCTCTTCTGCTCCCAGGAGAGAGACCAGGCTGGAATCCAGCCAGGAGGTGGAATTGTTTGGCAGTGCAGTGCCCAGCCACACAGTTCTGCCGACAACGCCCCATCCCAGTGCACGGCCCCCTACGAGTCCAGCCTGAGGCTCCCTGACACCAGCTCCCTGACACCCTCAGTCCTGGCCCGCAGCCCCACCTCTGTGTCAATCCTGGGTATCTATTGAGCAAATGGAGAAGAGCCTTGCTCTTCGCTCCGTGATCCTGACCAACACCTATCCGGGGTGACTACGTCCTGCCTGTCTGCTGTTCCAGTTGGATACAGGTGCCTTCGTCCCTTCCTGTCCTAAATTGTTTGGTGTCTGCTGATAAACAGATGTCATGCCCCACCCCAGAGGTGGCTGCCTCTCAGTGATGGGCTGAGTGAGTCCCAGGCAGTTTGGAAAGTGCTTTGAGGATGCAGGGCTCTCTGAAAATCTAAGGTGTTTCTTCTCTCTCTCCTCCTTCAGCATGTCCTGCAGAAGAATGTCATCAACCTGACCCAGGAGGTCACCCGGTTAAATAGCGACATTGCCCAGCAAGAGGTGGAAAAAGGCAGGTTACAAGGTGAGACCGCTGCTTGCTCCTAGTTCTGCAGGTGCCTGGGAGGTCATGGCAAGTGCTTCCTGAGGGAGGGGGTGCCTCACTGGGGGGATAAGGCAGGCAGAGACCTCCCTGGGATGTCGCCCAGTGCCAGCATCTCCAAGGATTGCACACTGGTTCCCTTGCCACTGCTGTGTGCCAGTCACGACCCGGACAGGTCTGAGCTCCGGCACCTCCAGGGCAGCCCTGCAAAAACAGTCCCCTGGTTCTGTCCCTCACCGCAACCCTCTCCTGCCCGGTGACCTCATGGGAGGACTCATCCAGGGTAAACTGCTTGGGCCAGGGGTCTGCTCTAGAGACCGGATGGGCTTCACAGGCAGTGGGAGAGCTCCTGGGAACAGGGAATGATAAAGGGGGGAGTGGGCGGCTGATGGGAGGGGAGAGGAGGATGCGGTGTGATACAGGCAGCAGGGTCAGGTGACTGATGCTGCAGATTCAGGTAAAGGGTAAGCGAGTGGCGGCCAGTCTGTCCAACAGAACAAAGTGGGCGGCGGGCGGTCATCAGCACAGCATGGGGAGCGGCTCAAGGTGCCCAGGCGTCCCCAGTGCAGAAGTCTGGCCAATGGACTGGGCACGATGGGCACACGCTAGGGGTCAGAGCAGCCCCTCAGCCCTGCACAGCACCGTCTGGTGTTTGCGTTGGCAGGGGTGGGGAGAGGAGAGGGTTAATTCTGGCCCTGACCATGGGGAGGGGGTGACTAGCATTGTGGCGGTTCTGATCCCAGCTTCCCTCCCACTCCTGTTTTCCAGATGAAATTAGCACCTGGAAAAACAAGGTCCAGCATCTCCAGGAGCAAAAGTAAGGCCCACCTGCCCCCTTGGGCAATCCCTGCACTTCAGTTCTCCCCCGGGGGCCCTTCCCCTGGGACCAGGCCTCAGGGTGAAACGCCTGCAGTCTCTGGCTCCCAGGGTTGTGCTCACCCCATTGCCCTTCCCTGGGCAGCACGCTGTGGAGAGGGAGGGTCTTGAAATGAATGAACCAGCCAACATTTCCAGGGGGCCAGCATGGAAACATGGTGTAACGGATGCAAAAGGTCAGGGTGAGTCACTCTTCCCTGGGGGCTCCTGGAGTGGATGAGTGATTGCCCCCCATGACCCAAATCCCCAAGGCAGGGGAGATGCACTGGCAGGGTACGAGGCCCATGGAAGGGCTATTTTACACTCTTCTGCATTTCCCCTCCTCCTCCCGCAGGGATCAGTACCACAGGGAGGTCAGCTGGCTACAGCAGCAGCTCCAAAGACACCAGGAACTTCGCTCCAGTGTGGGCAGTGCCAGGCTCCCCCCCCTCCTGCCTCTGCTGGCAGCCCCCCTCGCTGCACTGCTTGTCTGAACGGAGCCAGGCAGGGAGCAGAGTCAGCACCCAGGTATTTAAGGAGTGGGTGAGGGCATGATTAGCCAAGGGCTTGCCCTGCCCCTCAGGGGCCCTAATTCCAGTACTCCAGGGCCATGGAGACGCTCCCATGGGCTGGCCAGCCTCTTCTGGCCCTTCATTCAGTCCTCTCTGCAGCTGTGCCCCCGCACCTCCTGCCCTGACAGAGCTGCTGGGGCTGGTTCTGGCCTCTTCTGGGGTGGGGGGAACCCAGAGGGCAGTGATACCCCGGGGCCCAGGAGTCGCTGTCTTTACCCAGACAGGCCCCGGTTCTCAGCTTAATTGGGAGTCGGGGGAGGTTGATTCTCCATTCACGCTGGTAGCCCTCCACTGGAGTCGGTGGGGCCAGATCCCCAGCTGGTGTAAACGGGCCCAACTCCACTGCAGCCAGATCCCAGCCAGCACACTTTGGTTTATGCTGGTGCGGTCACACTGCTCTGAAGAGAATTAGGCCGTGTGGGAACAAAGGCCCAGAGCCACCCCAGGATTCAGGCACTGAAATCAGTGAGAATCAGGAGCCTAAATACTTTTGTAGATCTGGGCCAGACGGCATAGCCAGAGCCCCAGGGATTCACTGGCCACATGATCCCAGCCTGACAACCCTTTATTTGATTGGTCTGTTTCAGGACTGAGTCCCCCAGCTGAGAGACCGGGACTCTCCCAGGGAATAAGCAGCACTGGACCCTGTGGCCGGCACATGCTCCTCGTGGAGGAAGCCTCATCTCCTGCCAGAGGACTGTTTACTGAGGGGGGGGCTGTGACGGACGAGGGGGACGCAGCGACAAGTCCATGGATGGAGATGACCCTGCACTACAGTTTAGACACGTCACCCAAAGCCCCAGATGACAGTTGCACCAAGTTGGGCCTGTGACATCCTACTTGGGTAGGAAACACCAATGGACCGCCGACATTTTTTTCAGAGGTGGCCACTGATTTGGGGTGCCCGGTTTTGGGGTGCCCCTGGCCCCCACATGAGTCACACCCAGTCTGGGACCCAGCGACAGCATCACCTGCTCTCACGCTTAGGGAAAGGGGGGGGGGGATTAAAGTGACTAACAACCCAGCCCTCGGCCGGGAGAACGTTGGCAGAATAAATAGGCTTTGCTATTCACCATGCGTCCCACTCCCATTCTGCGCAGGGGTCAGTTTTGAGTGGTCTGGGTTTGCCATCACGGGGCCTGCTGGGAGCACAGGGAACAGAGTGTCGGAGCTACAGGGTGGTAGGGATGGAAAATACCAGCCCTCTGCAGCCGCAGCCTCCGTCTGGGTCTTGTTCTGCGCCCTAGGATGCCCCACAGATCTCTGAGCGACGCTGCTCTCTGCCTGCTTGGCATGCAAGTGAGATAAACCATTATCTGCCACTGTCTGCAGCGCCCCTCACTCTGAAAGGCCGGGAGGGAGGAAAGATGCACCACCCCAAGGATCCTTCCCCCTGTCAGCATGGTGCATTAAGGAAAGGGCTTCCTCTAAAGCACCAGGCCTGGGCCAGTGTCAGAGGCAGGATACAGGAATGGCTGGACCAGGGCGCCGAGCTAGCATCTGCAGTGGTGAGGACGTTTCACCAACCAGCTGGCCTCGCCCCTGCTATAATTATCTCTTCCTGAGGCACCAGCCGACTCGCCCGTGAAGGAAAAGTCTCTCTTGATTCTGCCTCCTTCCAGGGCAGAGGCCAACAGGCCGGATCCCAACCCTGGGTTTGGTCTGCAACTAAGGCTGGACTCTCCCTCCCCTCCTGCTCTCAGGAGCACATGTGATTGCTGTAGAAACTACTGAATGAAAACAGGTGGCGCTCCCCAGACGGGGGCGTTCTCAGCCACAAGCTACTGTACCGGCCAGTCACCCCACAGGAGAGTGAACGCCGCTTCCTGCCCTGCGTGGCACCACTGGCTCAGCCTAGGGTCTCGGCTTTTAATTCCTCCCGACGGTTCAAACCAAAGAATCAGACGCTGGCTCGAGCTAGGGGCTGTACACGTGTCCACTAGCCAGCTCTGCTGCTGCCCTTCGATCCTGACCCATGGTCCCCTCCGCTATCCCAGCCCTGGGCACCCCCTGGCTTTGTCGGTGCCCCCCAATCCCAAGTCACAGCCCCCTGCTATTCCAGCCCTGAGCTGCCCCCGTTATTCCAGTTGTAGCATCCCCCTGCACTCCCAGCTCTCTGTAAGGGAGGGACCATGGAGAATCAGCCCTTGGCTCCCCACAGCCTAGGGGCAGCCAGCCCCCTCCCCTTTAGACCCACCCCTGAACAAGCCCCAGTTGAGGGGTTCCCTCCAGGCTCAAGGCAGGTTCCCCTCCCGCTTCATCCCGGGGATTTTAACCCCTTCCTCTCCCTGCTGGCCTGGGGCGTGCACATCCCACTGCAATCCCCCCTCTTTGGGGAGCTCAGAGCCCACCCAGGGCCCAGTCCGAGGCCCTCTCCAGGATGTGACAATTCTATAATGGTCCGTGGGCCGTGACCTGCGGAAACCAGAGGCAGGAGCTTTTTTGGTCAAGGAAGCCCACACGTAGTAATTAAAGTGAGACAGGCAGTGAGCTGGCTGCCGGCTCCCAGCACACGGCAGTAGCAGCGGCAGGTCGCGGCACCGGCACCATGGACCCCTCAGTGACCAAAGCCACCCTGAAGGTGCTGGGGCTGTGCGTGGTCCTGCTCTTCCTGGTCGCCGCGGTGACGGTCTCCGTGGCGGTGATGATGTGGCACTCGGAGGCAGTACGGAGGCTGCAGGGCTGCCGGGAGCAGGCAGCCAATGAGACCTCAGCCCTGGGGGGCCGCGTGGCCGAGCTGGAGCGGGACGTGGCCGAGCTCACGGGGCGGCTGCAGGAGGACGCCCAGAAGAAGCAGCAGCTTCAGAAGCAGCTTGGCCAGGCCAAGGATGAGGGCAGGAAGCTCAAAGCCACCTTGCTGTCCTGCCAGGAGCGTGAGGTAGGAGCCAGAGTACGGTGGGGTGGGGGGGGTGGTCCAGGGAGCCCAGGATTTATAGATTCATAGACTCTAGGACTGGAAGGGACCTCGAGAGGTCATTGAGTCCAGTCCCCTGCACTCAAGGCTCCCTAACTGGCCCCTTACAGATTCTCCCAGGGGCATCTGACAGTCTGAGTGCCCAGCTGTGGCAGTGGGGCCGTAAGAGATGCCCTGGCCTGGAGGTCAGTCTGGGTATTATCTCACTCGTAACCCAACCAGCTGGCCCAGCCTCCCCCTATGATAATGGCTTTCTCAGCAGGTGGGTCTCAGGCCCTAGCAGGCTGCAGCAATGTTCAGCTTGCAAACTGGGCAGGGCCTAGGGCTGGGCTGGTGGGGGGTTGAGGGATTCGCTGGCATCCTTAGGGGCACTGCTCTCCCCAGGAGGGATGGCATCCAGCAAGCGAGGAGACCAGAGCTCCTGGTATCTGCAAAAGACCCAGGGGCATTCAAAAGGCCAGTGAAAAGCGTTGGCACGGATGCGTACCCAGCGCCGTCCCCAGGAAGCTGCCTTGGGCTCTGCCCCGGTCCACCTGGAATGCATGGGAGCAGGAGGGATATGCTGAGATCCCCGTAACGCCCTGACTTTCCTCCATCCCTGCTGTGGGGTAACTGGGCTGCTGAGGGACTTTCACCCAGCAGGGCTGTTTCCTGAGCGAACAGGATTGAGCCGTGGGGCGGGACCAGCAGCTGCTCTGGGGCTCTGCTCAGGACAGGCCCTGCCCACAACTGCAGCTGAGGGCCCCTGGGATGGTGCTAGGCAGAGACTGGAGCAGGAGCCCTGCAGCTATTCCTAGCTGAGACACAGACCAGAGCCATTTGGCACACGTATAATTAGGTGTCTCGCAGCCTGTTCTTTTCCCCAGGTTATTATTAGCTCCAGCTCCCAGCTGGGAAAGGGCCGGTCCCAAGGGCCAACCAGCCCCTCCCCCCTCTCCTTGCTCTCAGACCGGACCGGTCCAAAGGGCTGGCTTTGGACGCTTCCTAGTTCCTGCTAAACAATGGGCTGCTCTAGGCAATGAAGGGTCTGGAAAAATCACTGCTTCCCATTGTTCTCCCAGCCCCACTTCCTGTCCAGCGGCTGGAGGCGCAGGGGACACACCCAAGGGCCGGGGGTCGGCGCATGCTTGGGGTGGATTCCATTTCTTCTAACCCCTTGGAAGGGCGAGGCCGCCCCCCATGTGCCCTCACGGGGGGCAGGGTGCTCGACAGCCCCCTGCATGTTTCCCACCCCTTCAGAACTCGGGTGAATACCGTTGTTCGAACAATAGGTGGGTCCACTGGGGACACACTGGCCCTCCAGGCCCCACCCCGAGTTCAGTCCCTCTCTCCCCCGGCCCAAAATAACCCAGGCTTTGTAAAGAAAACACGAACTCTCACAGGTTTTACCCCAGAGTCAGGAGGGCCCAGCCCTCCCCCTTAAGGGCCTCTCTGTCTGTTTCCTTGTATCCCCTGCCTGCTCCCTCCCTGCAGTACCCACAGACATAGCTGCAAACTCCTGAACTTCCCCCCTTTACTGCAATTTCCTGCTCTTTTTAGCCTGGGGGCCCCCGATCCCACCCGGGTGGGGCTTATCCTGTTATCAGGGCTGGCTTAGCCCCAGACTCTCCAGCCCACGGGCAAGCCACCCAGTTACACCCGCTATAAAAAATCCTTCTGCCTTAAATCATCACAGATCGGTGGGCAACCTGCCTTGCCACCGGGGAGCGCGGCTCTACTGACCCCATGGGGTCGCACGTCCCCCCTGCACCACAGCGGACCTGGCCCCGAGAACAGCTTGGTTAAAGATTCCCCTTAGGGGACGGCAGCCGGATGAGAGCTGGGTCGTGCCACGTTCAGAGCGCACGCTGCCCCCCGAGGCCTGGATTTCCAAGCAGCCTCGAACTGGGGAACCTAGCGTGTCCCCCTGCTTTGGGAGCGCAATGGCCATATGCCAATGGAGGTGGCGGCGCGGGGAGGTGCGAGAAACGTGGCGGCAGTGCTGGCTGGCGGGAGATGCCGTGGGGAAGGTTCTCGCTCATAATCATGTGGGGGGGGGGGGAAGAGGAGGCTCGAGTTAAATAAAGAGATGGGGGGAATGAAGACTTAGCCTCCAGCCATTATCGATCTAATTTATCTAGCCAGCCACCCATCCCCTGACACTCCTACCTGTACCCCTCTATCTATCCCTCTATCCCTCCACATACGCCTCCATCCCTACCTGTACCCCTCTATCCCTCCACTTACCCCTCCATCCCTACCCATGTACCCCCTATCTATCCCTCCATCCCTCCACGTGCCCCTCTATCTATCCCTCCATCTCCCTCTCTCCACAACCCCCACCCCAATCAGCCGTTTCTAAGCCCTGTGCCTGCTCCTTTCCCTTCTACCCGTATCGCCCCACAGAGCACGCTCTCCGCCAACGTGACAGCCCTGCGGAACGCGCTCACGGCCATTCAGCTGGAGGGCACCGAGATGGACACCAGAAACATTGCCTTGCAAGGTGGGGGGAGGCAGGGGCATGCGGAGCGAGGGAGGTGTGGTAGGGGGCGGGAGAATCCCCCCCCCGCCAGGCTCCGCTGCTGAGCATGGTGAGGGTCTGCCCTACGGGGTCGGGCCCATCCCACCTTGGGATGCTCTTGTACCATTGCCAGCAGGGCCGGCTTTAGGCCAATTCCACCAATTCCCCCGAATCGGGCCCCGCGCTTAAGAGGGCCCCGCGCCCAGTGGCAGGGTCACCCAGAGTGGGGGGCAAGTGGCAGAGAATCCCTTCCCTGGCTAGAGGCACCTTTTTAATTTTTACTCACCCGTCGGCGCTCCAGGTCTTTGGCAGCGGGTCCTTCACTCGCTCCGGGTTTTTGGCGGCACTTTGGCGGCGGGTCCTTCAGTGCCGCCGAAGACCTGGAGCGAGTGAAGGACCCGCCGCCAAAGACTAGGAGCGCGGCCCGGTGAGTACAAGCCCCACGTGTTTTTTTTAACGTGGTTTTTTTTTTTTTTTTAGTCATCCCTGTCAGGGCCCCGTTGAAACTGTTCGAATCGGGCCCCGCACTTCCTAAAGCCGGCCCTGATTGCCAGGTGCCGCCCTGCATGGGTCCGGCTACGCCGGGAAATCCTGGCAGGTCCCCACAGGGCAGCCTCATGGGAACTGGCCTCAGTCCACTATTCGCCCTACTAGCCTTCCCTGAGCAGCCACGGTTGGGCTGGGCCCTTTCCATACAGTCGAACCCCACCCCCACTGGAGCATGCCGGGTTAGCACACGATCCCGCTAGCCCCGGCTGACCGGCACCCGGGAATCCTCCCCGGGGGTCCTGCGGCGGCCAGCGTGGCTGTTCCTGGGCTTGCAGGTCAGGCGCTAAGGGAGAAGGTGCACAAAGGGGGTGGGTATCCCCTGCCCGGCGGTGGGTGAGAGTCCCGCTCTCTGCCTTCCGCCCGCAGCGGAGCTGACCCAGTGGCAGGGGAAAGCCGCGGAGCAGGAGCTGCGGCTGGAGGAGGCGCTGCAGCTGCACCGAGCGTCGGAGGCGCGGAGGGAGCAGTGCGAGGCCCGGCAGAGCGAGCTGCAGCGCAGCATGTAAGGAACTGGACAACGGCCTCGCCCCCCGGCTCCCAGCCAATCATATCCTGGGGAGGGATTAGCTCCCAGCCAATCGTAGCATCAGGGAGCATTAACACCTGGCTCCCAGCCAATCATATCCTGGCCAAGCATTAACCCCCTACCTCCTAGCCAATCGTATCGTCACTGTCCATTGACCCCGATTCCGATCCCTTCATATCCTCCTGGGGCGTTAAGCCCAGCCCGCCAGCCAATCAAATCCGCAGCCATCGTCACCTGACTCCAACCCAGCCCCGTCCCTCTTGCTCCCAGCCCTCCACCGGGGCCATTAACCCCTGGCTCTCAGCCAATCACAGCCTCGGGAATTGTCCCCCCCCCCAGCACTCCTATCCAAGCGACCCCTTGGCAATACTGAAGTTCCTCCTGCAGCCTGGCCTCCCCATTCCTGCTGCAGGGGCCTGGAGCCGCCCCATCACTTGGGGGGAGAGGGGGGGGGGGGACACTGGGGCTGCTGGCTTTTTGGGAAGGGGCACGGTGTAGCCAATGGGTTTGTCTGGAACGTCCTGACCTACCTGTGCTTTCCCACCGCAGGCGGGACTACAGGGCCGAAATCGACTCCCTCCAGCGGCGGCTGAGCTCCCGAGCTACCAGGCGCAGGTGCCCCCCATTCTGGTATTTTGTGTGGGTGCTGGCAAGCACTTCTTGCTTTATTTTCTCGCTCGTAAGTCCCACGGAAACGAGAGACACTGAAATAACAGCATGCAGGTGGGGGGAGGGCTGACGGAGGGGGTCGGCAGGGCGGAGTCACCCCCTTGATCACCAGGGGGATTGCTGGCACCCGGTCCCACACCCAGTTCCACTCGTGTCCTGATACTAGCTTTCCTCGTACCGCTGCACAGCAGAACTGGGCTTGGTACACAAACCCTGCGCACACCTGCACACACACACAGACACATCTGCATGCCACACACACGTGCAAATATATTCACACAGGCAAACGCACATGCTCACACATACATGCAAACATCTGCTCTCCCATGTGCTCACACATACAAACACGTGAATGCACGTATACTCACGGGCACATACATGCACATAGGCCCAAACATGGATGCACAAACATGTGCCTACTCATGTACACACCCATGCCTGCACACACACCCAAACAGGTGTGCACACACACACCCACACACACACAGGTTTTGGACACACGCCGCTCTAAGGACACGCTGCCTTTTCACGGCTGCCCGCACTTTATCCTAACCGCCTCTCCCTTGTGCACATAAAGCCACTAACTTCTTCCTGCAAATCAAGACCCGTTGCCATGACACCAACTAGAAATTGGCCCAGTAGCGATGGCTTGAAGGGCAGATGAGGAGGGCATCCGTGCAGATGAACAGCTAAAATCATATCCTGAGCTGGCTCCCAGTGGCATAGCGCCCTTGACCTCGTACGCCAACGTACACCCAGCCAAGGACATGGGCCTTTATGTGCAGAGACCCTTCGCCTGGTGCTTCGACTGTACAAACAGGGACTGCCTAGCGCAATGGGCTGTTGCTGCGGATTGCACTTCGAGTACTTTTTGCTGTGTCTTCCCATTAACCCTCTGTGTGAATGACAGAAACAGCATGGAGCACAGACGTAGAGAGCGTGTGTGGAGAGATGGGAATGACTTACGTTTCCATATATGTTCTCTCTTATGCAGGAAGGGTTGAAATCTTACGTCTGAAGCATCTAGGGGAAGCCAGGCTTAAAGGAGATGACAGGGCTCGTGAGCAACCATTTCTGATCCCCCCCCCACCTTCTACAGAGCGGGGCACGCTGCAGCTCCACACCAGAGACAGCTGCAATGACCCGAAAACAGCTGCAGCACGGAACGGCCCCGTCCCGCCCCAGAATCCAGCAGCCTCCTCCTGCAACTGTAATAGCCATAAACTAATTGAAAAGACTCCAAGTCCACTGGATCCTACTAGGCTGAGGCACCCCAAGGAATGCTGGGAAATCTGTCATTGTACCGTTCAGAGTCTGCGGCATGGACCCCCGCCCCATGTGTCCTGGCTCCATTCTGTCTCCCTCTCCCTGCTCCTCCCTTCCCTCCTTCGCGACATGCTTCTGCCTGGAGTCTACTGAGCTCTGCACAGCGTGGGCTTGCGTCTAAGCTGCCTGGTGTCGTTCTTGATCGTATAATCTACTCACCGCGAGGAAATCAGACCACCTGGCGCTAATTTCCCCTCTGGGGCTGGACTCACCCATGAGGGAGTCTAACCAGCATTTAATAGCCTATGTTTGTATGCAGATCTGCTCATTAATATTTAAAAAGTAGCTGCTTGATGGGTCTCATTAGTGACACCAGCACCACGCCAAGGAGCAGGTATCCCTGCAGGCCCTTTGGCCTCCAAGAACATAAGAACACCAGACTGGGTCAGACCAAAGAGCCGTCTAGTCCAGTATCCTGTCTTCCGACAGTGGCCAATGCCAGGTGCCCCAGAGGGGATGAACAGAACAGGGAATCCTCAAGCGATCCATCCCCTGTGGCCCATTCCCAGCGTCTGACAAACAGGCTAGCATTTCAGAGAAGATGCTAGTTCTGCCCCACACCTCCATGCAGTCCTTTGGAAGTCTGGCAGGTTGTACAGGTGTTAACGGGGGTTAAGATTTGGCCCTGTCTCCACAGGGATTTTTCACCCACCACTGAAATCTACCCGCCCTCTGGGGAAGAACTTAGCAATTGTTTAACAGCACCCAGCCAGGCAGCACTGTTAGGTAAAAAAGCAAGTCCTCACTCACCTCTCCAGCACCCGAGTTCGTGCGGAGTTGGTATGGGCTCACAATCTGTCAGAGACCAGACACCAATTCGTTGATCAACGGGCTCACACTATCCTTAGCTTGAAAAGCTTCAGAGTAAGTGTGGCAAGTTTATTAGGGGTGAGCATCAATATTTATACACAGAAGTAAACAAAGTGATTAACAGATCATAATGGTCATGCATAATCAATCAAGATTCTACAGGATAAAACAGGTTAAAATGTACATTCAGAAAGAGATAAGGGGAGACGGCTACTTAAGGGGAGGGGGGGTGTCATGAGTAGTTCGCAGGTCAGAGCTTTGATTAAAAGTTCAGACAGAGACATCAAGTCTGGGTTAAGTTTAAGCTCATCAAAAGTTCAGACTCAACATTCCTCCATTTGTAGCTTTGGGATAACTATTTACCAAAAGCTACACCCCATTTTAAGGAGCCAAGGGCCGCTTGGCAATTTCAGCCTGGGCCAACTCGAAGAGAGTAAGGCCCTTGGCTGAAGTAGGAAAAGAATAAACTGACCCACATGAGTCTATGAGGGAGGGGACACACTGAATACAGCAACACAGTATTATAAGGATTACTATGGCCCCAACAATACCCACCAAGAGTTTTTTAACCCACCCAAATCCAGGCAGCCAATTCCATAAGGCTCCCCACCAATCATAAGGTGGCTGGCCAGAGGAGTAGTTCTTAGCCATTTCCCTTAGATGTTTGGTACGTTGAAAAGTGTCAGAGTAGGTGTCATTTACAAAAACACAGCATTCTTCATTTATAAGGGCGCAAGTTCCTCCCTGGGCTGCTAACATTATGTCTAAAGCCATTCGGTTTTGCAAAGCTAACTGGCGCAGCTGGGACATTTCCCTGGCCTGATTCTCAAATAGGGTCGCAGTTTCATTGGTTAAAGATTCTAGTAGTCCCTGTAGACGGATGACACCACCCCTCAAGCTAATGAGACCAGCCCACCGCTGCCACGACAAACCATCACGGATATTAATATCTCTGAAGGTTTCACGGATGTTACGAACGTGGGGAAAATGAGGGGGAGTGAGGGAGATGCGAGAAGGCGGTGTTAGCCATGCCAAATAACATGACCCTGCCCAATCAGGGGAGAGAAAGTAATAAGCTTTGGGCCCGCACACCCAGTATGTTCCATACAAAGCGTTTCGGGTATTCCATTTCTCAAAGTAGGAGGTAACCCACCACCCGTTGGACCACTGTTCCCCTGGTAACGCAGAGGGGTCGTTGTGCGAACTGCAGAGGCACAATTTGGTAGTGGTGTTTTCAAAGGGCAGTGTAGTACTGCTTGAGCAGTTGTAGAAGGCAATCGTATGTCCCTTAGCAATTAGTTGGACACCCTCGTGATCTGAGCAGGGCTTCTTAAAAGCTGACTCTGAAGGCTTGCCCACCCATGAAAAAGTTGGATCGGGGTGAGGGATCCACATATGGGATAAGTGGGGTGCGCAAGGCTTGAAGCCAAGATTTTTACTAAAGGCGGTGCCATTAAAATAAATGTTGCATTTACTTGTTCCCACAAAAGTTGACCCCTTTTCTTTAACAAAACACAGTGATCCTGTCTGATTGGTTACCCTGAGATATCTGTTAATTGGCACTCCTGTTTTGTTCCATGTAAGATTGTGTTGGATTGGATCTTTTACTCTAGCCGGTGGCATCCAAGTCATATTAGCAGTGGTCAGGGGAATGGGTGTGAAGGGGAGTCCCTGTTCTGCATTTACTGGAAATTGAGTACATACCCAGCAATTACTTCTATTTCCTAAAATACGAGTTTTAACCTCGTGGGAATATCTAATAAAAGCATTATCTTCATAGGCAGAAAATAAACTAAAAAGGCATAATAAAAAACATACAGTTGTCAGAATAAAAGGTCCTCTCTTTTTTGCCGAGTCAATTTAAGTCTGATGTCTGAAAGAGGTAAGCTGGTCCACTGGTCGGAGGCAGTGTCCTCAGTGGTGGCAAGAGCTGCTGGTCTGTTACTGTGGTCCACTACGGCTGGCTTGACGTGGGAGTGGTGGATCCAGGATTTGCGTCCTTCCAGGAACACTGCAGTCTGGGTTGTTAAAAGAACCTGGTGGGGTCCAGTAAACCTCGGCTGGAGGGTGTCGCCACGAATGAACTTTTTGGCCCAGACGAAGTCCCCTGGTTGGAACAGGTGGATCTGTTCTTCCAGCGGCACGGTCTGGGAAAACTGCGAGGCTTTCCAAAGGGTACGGAGGCGAGCCTGTAGGGAGAGAAACTGGCACGCGGTCATATGATCCCCTCCCAATAGTGAAACATCAGCACGTGGTAGCGCCCCGCCTTTGAAAGGGGGGTGTCCATAGAGCAGTTCAAAGGGGGATAATCCCAATACACGGGTTGGGCGAGTACGAAGGTGAAACAGGATCAAGGGAAGTACCTGAGGCCACTTTAATCCTGTTTCCTGACAGTATTTAGCCAATGTAAACTTAAGCTCCCTATTCATACGCTCAACTTTCCCGCTAGACTGAGGGTGGTAGGGTGTATGAAAGGAGTGTGAAATGCCCAGTCCTTGTTCTAAACGGCCAAGGACATGACCAGTAAAGTGAGGTCCGCGATCTGAGTCAAGCACGAGAGGGATGCCAAAACGGGGTACAATGTCTCTAAGGAGAATCTTCGCCACTGTGGCAGCAGTACAATTAGCAGTAGGAAAAGCTTCGACCCAGGAAGTCAGAGGGCAAACCAAAACAAGGAGGTGCTTTTTCCCAAAAGCCTTTGGCATATCTGCAAAGTCAATTTGAAGATGTTGAAATGGAGCAGCAGGCGGAGGTCTTCCACCCTTAATTTTGTTAAGAGGCGGAGCAGGTCCATTACGCTGACATGTGCTGCATGCTTTCACTATTGACAGGCAGTAGGGTTGAATGCCTGGAGCATACCAAAAGCGAGCGATGGTGTCCACAAAGGCGTGCATGCCGTAGTGACCCCCCTTATCATGGTGCCAGCGAACTGCCATGGGGTATGTGGAGCGAGGGAGGCAGGCTTGGCCATCCGGCATAATCCAGGTCCCTTTGACCAGAGTGGCTCCGAGGCTCTCCCACTACTGTAGTTCAGCAGCGGGTACTGGTATGGGGTGTGGTGGAGTAAAGGAGGAGGCTGCAATAGCCAACGTGGGCATGGCTAAGGGTAAGACGGCAGCCGTCTTGGCGGAGGCGTCAGCCAGGGCATTCCCACGGGTGACGGGGCTATCATCTTTAGTATGGGCCCGGCAGTGAACTACAGCCAGGACCGAGGGTTCTTGGAGGGCGTCCAAAAGCTTGTGGATGAGGGGGAGGTGCTGAATGGGTTTACCGGCAGCTGTCTGGAAACCTCGAAACTTCCAGAGGTGGATGTGACAATGCACAACTCCAAAAGCATACTTGCTATCAGTAAAAATGGTAACGGTCTTACCAGCGGCCAACTGGCAAGCTCGGGCCAGGGCATAGAGTTCGGCGGCTTGGGCTCCCCAGTTGCCTGGCAGTGAGGCGGCCTCTTGAATGTCCCATTCAGAGGTGACTGCATAACCGGTGAAACGCTTGCCATCAACATAGAAGGAGCTTCCGTCCGAGAAGAGGATGCAATCAGGGTTGTCCAGTGGCACGTCAAACAGGTTGTCCCTTATCTGTAAGATGCTATAAACTACTTCCACACAGTCGTGCTGATCCTGGAGGACTGGCAGGTCAGGAAGCAAGGTAGCTGGATTAAGGGGCCCACACCTTTCAAAAATTAGGTTAGTGTCTTCTAAGAGTTCGGCCTCTAGCTGTTGCTGACGATGGGCCGAAAAGACTTGGGTTGTGCCCCTACGCAGAAGGGCTGACAAGGCATGAGAGGTCCAAACGGTGGTAAAATGACCCAGGGTCAGGCTCTTTGCCTTTGTGATCAGCAGGGCAGCTGCTGCCAGAGTCTGGGTGCAGGATGGGGTTCCCTGAGCGACAGGGTCGATCTGCTGAGAGTAAAAAGCAAGCGGGAAATGGTGGGGCCCGCTCAGCTGGGTAAGGACGCCACTAGCAATTCCGCCCCTCTCGTGGACAAAAAGGTGAAAGGGTTTGCTGTAATTGGGGGGGTGGAGAGACATGGAGGAGGCCACACTGTCCTTGAGTAACTGAAAGGCTTGGATTGTGTCCGGGGACCACTGCAAAGGGTCAGGAGCAAGGTTAGCAGTGAGTCGGTGGAGCGGTTTGCTTAACTCCCCGCAGGACGGCAACCAGGGGCGACAGAAGCCAATTAATCCTAAGAAACCTCGAAGTTGTTTCTTGGTGTTTGGCAGAGGGCAGTTTTGGATAGTCTTTATGCGGACTGGGTCCATTTGTCTCCCCTCTGGGGTTAACAGGAAGCCCAGATATCGGACCTTCTGTGAGACCCACTGAATCTTGTTAGGGTCTACCTTGTGGCCTCTGGTGTGTAGGTATAATAAAAGTGCCTTACCATCGATGCGGAGGGCAGCTTCTTCGCGGTTACCTAATAGGATGTCATCTACGTATAGGACTAACGTGGATCCCTGCGGACTGGTGAAGCCTTCCAAGTCGTGGCGGAGGCATTGGCTGAAAATCGTGGGGCTGTCTCTGTAGCCTTGAGGAAGTCGTTGCCAGACATAACTTTGTCCCTCCCAGGTGAAACCAAAGAGATACTGAGAGTCTGGGTGCACAGGAATGCTGAAAAAGGCTGATTTTAAGTTAATAACAGTGAACCACTCAGCATCCCAGGGGATTTGGCTGATGATAGTAGCTGGATCAGGAACTACTGCATGAAGAGGGACCACATACTGATTAACAACCCGTAGATCCTGTACAAAGCACCAACGAATAGGGTCTCCGTCCTTTTTAGGAGGCTTTTTGACAGGCAGTATAGGGGTGTTACAGGGAGTGCGCTGAGGGCGGACTAGCTTTTGTGCAATGAATCCCTCGATAATGGGGCGGATGCCCTCCCGGGCTTC